>NC_080052.1:24526567-25126567 GCF_026212465.1 Amaranthus tricolor | reverse complement strand
ATCAACATATACAACCATAATAGTAATGTCTGAGCCTGACTTATTAATGAACAAGGAGTAGTCATACTTTGATTGCTGGAAATTTTGTTATTGAAGGGCATGAAGAAGTTTAGCAAACCATTGACGAGAAGCCTGTTTCAAACCATAAAGGGACTTGTTGAGTTTGCAAACTTTCTTGTCAAGAACATGTAAGCCTTCAGGGAGTCCCATAAACACTTCTTCATGTAAGTCACCGTGAAGAAATGCATTATTGACATCCAATTGGTATATAGGCCAGTGATGATGTGCAGCAACATCAAGCATGCATCTTATGGTTGTCATTTTGACAACAGGAGAAAAAAGTTTCTTCAAAATCAATACCATATCTTTGGTTGTAACCTTTGGCTACAAGTCTAGCTTTATGTCTCTTTAGACTACCATCAGCATTCAATTTGGTCTTAACCCACTTGCACCCTATGGCTTTTTTGTGTTTAGGAAGGTCAACAATTGTCCATGTGTTGTTTTTTACTCTAAGGCTTTAAGTTTTGTGTTTATAGCTGCAACCCAGTGAGGATATTTAACAGCTTCAACATATGTTTTAGGTTCAAGGTATTGTTGATGGTGATAAGAAGTGAGTTTGTGAGAGACAGATGGGGCGTGATAGGTTACAAGGTTATACCAATGTGTTGAGGTAACATGATTGCAGTGGTAGGCTTAGAGATGAGAGGAGGGGTTTGATAGTCCTTTGGGATCTTCGAAGAGAAGGGGGAGGAGAAGGAACAGAAGAAGGTGATGGAGGGGGAGTAAGTGATGAAGGGTATGTAGGATAAGGCATGGGAGTAGTAGGAGGCTGAAAGGAAACATAGAAAGGGAGGGAAGGTGCAGGGTACTCAAAAAAGGGAGGATTTGAAGAAGAAACAGGTAAGAAATTTTTTTTAGGTTGTATAGTGTTGGTGTAATGGTAAGGGGAATGTCTCTTAAGGAAAGTAACATCTCGAGACACAGAGACAATCTTGGTAGTAAGGTTATAGACCTTATAGCCTTTCTGTTGAGGAGAGTACCCTATGAAGACATAGGGAGTGGCTCGAGGAGCAAACTTATGGCGCCCTTGCTTGAGGGTAGAAACATAAGTCAAACATCCAAAGGCTCTAAGAATGGAATAGTCTGGTGCTTTTTTGTATAGAAGTTCATATGGTGTAAGACCATGAAGAGTAGGAGTAGAGAATCTATTGATGAGGAAGGTGGCACATTGTAAGCAATCACCTCAGAAGGAATGAGGGAGATTGGATGAAAAGACAAAGCTCGAGCAACTTCAAGAAGATGGTGATGCTTTCTTTCAACTACTCCGTTTTGCTGGGGAGTGTCTCTACAAGTAGTTTGAAGAAAAATGCCATGTTATTGGTAAAAAAGGAGAGCATGACCCTCAGTACGTTCCTTAGCATTGTCACACTGGATGGTTTTGACTTTAGCATCAAATTAATGTTCAACAAGCAACACTAAATGTATAATGAAGGCAGGATATTCACTCTTGTGTTTGATTAAGAAAATCCAAGTAAATCTAGTGAAATCATCCACTATGGTGATGAAGGCATTGTGATTTTGTCTAGTCTTGAACCTATAAGTTCCCCATACATCAATGTGAATAAGTTCCAAACGGGTAGAACTTGTAGTGTTGCTGTGGGAAAAGAGAAGTCGTGTCTGTTTAGCCATGGGGCAGATTGTGCAAAAATACGAATTAGTATAAAGATCAATACGATAAAGAAGGAAACAATTTTTTTATTTGAGACATTGGCATGTGTTCTAATCGAAGATGCCACAATTTTGAATTATAAACAATTTTATTGCTATGTATAATAGTACAACTTACAAGCATCACTTTTATTCTGAATCTTGCAATCTTTTGAAGAAATAGTATGATCAATCTTGCTGCTTGGGGATGTCAATCTTGCAGTTGTATGGTAAAGACCATGGACTTGCCTACCAAGAAGCCATTGAGTCTTGGTCAATTGGTCCTGAACAAAACAACCATTAGAGGTAAATAAAACATGGCAAGATATATCTTGGCGTAATTTGCTAATGGAAATTAAATTGAAATGAAATTCAGGGACATAGAGCACATCTTTCAACTTAACACCATTGTTGAGACACACTGTGCCAATACTTTGAACATTAACTTTTCTGCCATCCCGGAGAGTAATTACATGATCTTTATCACTGATAGAAGTATAGGATTGAAAGAGAATAAGATCATAAGTCATATGGTTTGTGGCCATATGAAAGCGGAACTGATGGTTTGAGTCTCTCATAGGATGGCTTTTTGTCAGCATTGAAAGCCAATGATTCAAGGTGTGAGTCATGCAATTTGTTAAGACTTTAGTGTCGTTGCTTTTGGTCAAGGATTTGATATGCATGAGCAATAGTGGGTATTTCAGACATCATTAAGATAGTGCTACAAACTTGGGTGTATTTGGGGTCAAGTTTCATGAGAAATTGAATTTATCTTTGATTTTGCTGAAGTTTGTAGAATTTTTGGGTGAGGTTACAAGAACATTCATCACAAGAGCAAGAAGGTGATGGATTGCGATGGTCCAGTTCATCCCAATTGGTCTTAAATTTGGTGTAGAAATCAGCAATAGTTACATCAGGTTCTTGGGTCAGTTGCCCAAGTTCTTCTTGTAAGGAATATGAATGTGCATTGGAAGAACGACCATACCTCTCATGGTGTTCATCCCAGATTTTCTTGGCAATCTTGTGTGATTGTACACTCTTGGCAATGCTAGGTTCAAAGGAAGATAAAAGTCATCCAATGATGACATCATTAACTCTTCCCCATGCACTGAGATCAGGAGAATCTTTGGCAGGTTTGGTGGTCCTGCCATCAACAAAAGTGAGTTTGTTCTTAGCTGAGAGAGCAAGAATGATAGCTCTGCGCCAATCACCATAACCAGAACCATTAAAGACATTAGTGATAATCTTGTGGCCAACATCAGATGGATGAAGAAAATAAATGCTGGCAGGATTATTGGTGGGTTCAATAGTGAATGTTGAAGAAGTAGAAGCCATTAGAACACGAAAGAACAAAAGCGGTAGAAAGGATCAACTGTCTGATACCATGTTAAACTTAAAGGAGTTTCAAGAAAGCAAAGACTCAATTCAATCTTCAATTATACAATCTTTATTGATGGAATTGGTAAGAGATACAGAAGAGATACATGAGCTATATATACAAGAGGATTAATCAAGAAAGTGTAAGTAGCTAACATAATATACACTAACAACTTTTTATTATAGTACATAAGTTGGTTACATATCAATCCTAACTAACTTTGGGTTTCTTGTGGGAGCACACGGATTGATGACTTGGATTCATATCTTATTGTGTATTGCTTCCAACAGTAGGCTGCATATGACTTCCAACAAATGCATTGCAAAATATTTCGTAAGAAAATTGAGATGATTGAAAGAGAGAAAACACACCAATTAAACTTGGTAAGAGATTTTTCTATTAAACTTGCACTAATTTTCCATTATTTAGAGTTTTAAAGTGATCACTCGTAACTTTCAAGTGATCACTTCCAATATTAAAGAGATCAATCAGAAAAATTGAATAATTGAAAAAATCCATCTTTCGATAAGATGATGTCAAAATAAAAAGCTCATATTACTAGGTTTAGATAGACTATACTTCATCTATTTCATATTACTTGCAACATTACATGAATAATGCACTATTCATTCATCATCTTTAATTTGTAATTAATTTTCAATTGAAAAGTTAAAACATAGTCAAGTTGGATCTTGTTTGTTTCGTTTCAATGCAAAGATTATTAATATCAAATTTTTATTATTTTTTATCATATATAATTAAATTAAAGATGTTAAAGATTGAATTAGTGTATTAGACTTCGTGAAAAGTTATGATGCAAGTATATTTTGGAACAGAGGTAGTATTTTATACTTCCTCCTATCCACCACAAGTGTCTTGCTTACTTTTTGGATATTATTTATCTCTTAATCTTAATTTATATTTTATTATTAATTTACTTCCTCCGTTCCATAATATCCGCTACATTTTCTATTTTTGGCAATTTCATATTACATGCTATATTTCCATTTTTAGTAATAAAACAATCATTTAAAGTTTTACCTACCCTATTTTTATCCTACTCTATACTCTATACTCTATACTCTATAATAAAATAGTATACTATACTCTATAAAGTAACCTAACAATCTATTTTTCCTTTTTCTTTTTCAATTAAAATAATAAAATACTATACTCTATAAAGTAAACAATCAGCTATAGTGTAGGTCAATCACTTTTCTTAATATCCGTGCCCATGCAAATGTAGCGACTAAAACGGAACGGAGGAAGTATAAGTTAAAATATAATTAAGTGGGATCTTGTTTGATTGTTTCAATATAAGGATTATCTATATCAAACTTTTATAATTTTTTAGAGATATTAAAGACTGAATAAGTATATTGGATAAAATGTATAAAGCAAATGAAACAGTTTCAAACGAATAGAAGAGAATAATGTCAAAGGGAGTAGTGACTAGTGACTAGTGACGCAATCGACATGAAAACCTAATGGACGTGCATTCTTCTCTTCAACCCAACTGTGACATAAATAAACTTGCGTTAATCTATGAAAACCAGACTGCCATTGGAGCTAACTCACATTCAAAACTCAGGAATTGACAACACCATGAGGTCGGTAATTACTGGTTACGCAACCATATGCGCATGCTTGCCCCGCCTCCATTACCACCAATCTCTAGTCTTACCAACAAAGCTGTGGCTGCCGCCGACGAAAATGGCGGCCATTAAAATCAACCTTACTCGACCGTTGCGCTGCTGTTGCAGCTCCGCATCTAATTCGAGCATGGAAACCTCGTTGCAGAGCAGCCATGACCAGGCTACTCCATCTCGACGAACGCCCACTCCAAGTCAAGCCCGACCTCCTATCCTTGTGGAAAATTTAAAGAGAAATTCAGGTATGGAATTTGTCCTGGGGTTTTTGAGGGGTTTATTTCTTTACGTACAATTTTTTAGTAAAAATTTGAGGATAAAAAAGTGAATAATTTAACTAGAGAAGTAAAGTAAATTACTATTCGAGGCTCTTGGATTTTGGGTCGAACACTTTGCAGATGGATATTATTATCTACTGGTGTGAAGGCAATCGGCTTTTTAGCTTAAAATTATCTAAAATTATGAACGAGGTCCGTTTTGAGAATTCGGTGGCCTAAGGGCAAGATAAAATTTTGAAACCCTTTCAAATATGTAAAATTTATATAAAGATGTGCAAAATTAATAAGCTTGCTAGTACTAATCAAGTTTCAAACTGAAGCTATTAAGAAATATTGGAAAACAATTTCAAAGTCCAAGCATTCACTAGTAACAATCTTAGATGTTATAGTTATCCTACAAGAAACCATATTTGGAATGAGTTGTATATGGTTTTCTTTTGGTGAATATAATATTTTATGTACCTAAAAAACAAATCCTAATCCAAATTGATATTGAATGTAGAGGGTATGTTCGCACCATGTAAAGAACTCTTCAAGGCCAGTTCAAAAAGTTTCAAGAAACATCAAGTAATATGAAGAACATTCCAACACTTCAATAGTTTAAATTAGAAATTTAGACCAGCAATACATCATTCCATCTTGCATGGAATAACCAATTAACATGTAAGTGTACAATTGTAGATCACTTCCAAGTGACATGACATGCTTAGGACTGAAGGAAGCCTTTTCCGTCTTATTAAAGATCGTAGCTACTAGGAAGTCGTTGGAATCAACCAATTTTCAAGAATAGCCCTTGATCATGTGTCGTTTTCTATCAATGATTTTTTTTTTTCCATTGTAGAATCTCCTAAAGGTTTAACTCTACAATCTTCTAGACTGAGTGTATTGCTGAAGAAGTTGGAAGAACTTGGCATTGAAGGTCACAACTCCATGCCCGGCCAACACTGTAGTTTATTATGTCCCATGGTAACTATTTCAATTAGTTATTGCTTATTTAATCTTTATTTTAGTTTCCTTTCATTGTTTTTTGTATTTTGAAATTCAGCCACTTGCTCTATCTCTTTATTTGACCTTTAAATGGGGATACTTAACACTCAAACATGAATGACTCTTTGACCCTTTATTATCAACTAAAACTATGGAAATCATTCATCCCTATCTGTGTGGACATGCACTAAAAATATTTTGTTTCTTCATGTAGTCGACTCCAATTTTTGGGACAAGGCTTTGGTATCGTCGTAATAGTTTTTCATTCAATTATATACACTGATAGGTTTAATGTTTCTTTTGATGATATTTAACAATCAACGCCGTAATGTAGTGATTCTATTGAACCATATGTAACAACTTTGAACTTTTGTATATCAAGACATTGACATTTTTTTTGTCGTTAAGGGCCTGAAATTGGTTGCAGTTGGTGTTATTCTGTGTCTTCCAATTGTTGTTTAAGTTTTAGCTAATTTCAGTCATTGTTGGTTTGTGGGAGTTTTTTTTTTTTTTTTTTTTTTTTTTTTTTGTTTCATTAATATCTTATTGAATTCTTCCTAACAAACCTTGCATGTTTGGTCTTCCTATCCTATATGTTGTTTGATATTGGTTTATATTCAAGTAAAAGAAAGACACACTTATCATTACTTAAATTTTGTGTTAGACTAACATCATGTTTTTGCAGTTTCAAGACTGCAAATGAAAAAAAAATACTCCTTCAGTCCTTGACTTTTGCTACAAATACAAATCTTTTGCTAACTAAAGAAAGGGAGAAAATGAGATAAAAAAATAATTTATAGGGAAGTGGGAGAAATGTGTGGATGAGAGCCATATCCTTAGAATGTGGAGTCAAATGAGAAAGGGAATTATGCTTTACCTTTGAGGGTGTAGTGTTAAGTTATACAAGGGTTCCTAGGCTATTCTTGAAGCAATGCACCACATCTCTCAAAGGCACAAAGTTGGTGTCAAATGAGCAAATCTTATTAGTTTTAGGGATGCAAGATCAAATAAAAGAATTGGATGTGAGTTAAAATTTTCATCTTGGAATGGTTGAATTGTAATGGTCATGGAAGTATTTATCGTTGTTATATGTTTGTGAAAACATAAACATAAGACTAACTTGTTTTGCATGTATGATACAAAGTAGATTAGTAGAGATGCCATGAGATCTACTATGTGTTAAATTGTGTTCTTAGAAGAGATTTTTTAGGAAGATAAGGGCACCAGAGATGCGTATGTTAAAATTAATGAGTGGACATATCCAAAATGATTTAATTTAAAATCGAGACATAAAAAAGGTTTTTGGAGCCATTAGAAGACAAAATGACAGAATACCATTTGGGATTTGATAATGTGGGAAGAACAAAAAAGTCAGCGTCAGAAGAGTGGATGTAATGAGGAGTTTAAAAAACGAAAATGTAGACTACAATAATATGAGTGAAATAGACGTGAAGAATTGGAATTTTCAAGGAAATATGCCAATAAATAAGGAAGTAATGGAAGAGGATGATGTATTGAGATGATCGTTGAAAATGATTTTCTCAGTCATAGACTATTATATGGTAGAGCTGAATAAAGTATAAGTTTTATTGCCGTTAAACTTTCACGTTGACTTGTTTTGATTCATGTATTGGCATTTGGCGTTCTTGTTTTTTGGATGAAAGATGATATAACACACCATCACACAACCTGCCATTTCCCCAATGCCAAGTAGCTTCCGTCTATGTGAGGTTTAAAGGGTGGATATAAACAATCTTAACCTTGTAAATTGTAGTAACTAATAAGTTGTTGTATAGAAGATAACAGAAGATATAGTCGAAGGATAAGTTTGACATTACTTGATCAATCTCCATCTTTTTTTATTAAAATTACATTTTCCTTAGTTTTGAAATTGAGAATATTGACTTATACATTGTTTGGGCATTCTGTAATTCGATGATATACTCTACACCCCAAGAATTTGTTTATCTTGTAAAACACTCTAAAAATTAGGTGTTGAATGTTTTTACTTTCAATTCTGCCATTTATGTTAAAATATTGGGAGTTTGGCATTGTTGAATGAAGAATCTTTGAATTTAGGCATTATGAATCTCACTTGTCTTTTAGTTCTGTTGGTATTTATTCCGAAGTTTGATATTTTGAGTGTTTGGAACTGCAGTTTTTATGTAAGTCTTAGTCACTTGTACAATCCTTATTCTTGCAGTGCGCTGGTGGTGATTCGGGTGAGCGTTCCTTGTCTTTGCGGATAAGTGAAGATGGGTATGTTTCTTCTGGGCCGTAAAGTTGTGTCCTATGTTTTCCAAATGTTTTTGGATCTAAAAGCTTCTATTTTTTGCAGAAACTCCGCTGTGTGGCTTTGTTTTCGTGGAAAATGTGGTTGGCAGGGCAATACAATGGTAAAACCTTTGTCCATTAATGTCAGTTTTGATTTTATTCTTGGTTGCATGCTATATGAATTAAAACTTTTCTTGAACATCTTGATGTCCTCCATGCATGCATCTTTTCCTCTATTCTATTTTGACATGTCTACACTCTCTGTTCACACTTCACATTTCTAAACTTGAATTATTCCTCCATTCCTTTGAATGTGCCCCCCCTTTTTTTCAGAAAAGCCCTCAAAAGCAATGAGGCAAATTCAAAGAAATGTCTAATTATTTATGGTTTTGCCTGATATTTCCGACTTAATGCTGAATATTTTACTCCTTTGTCGTATGTATATTTTTTACAACTTCATACAACTATATTGTGAGTGCAACTTTCTGAGGCTCTTGAATTGAGGTCTTATACCATCTGTTTAGTCAATGAGGAACATATATCATAGTCCAACTTCATAGGGTTATTTTGTGTGTGTAACTTTTCTTGGGCACTTGATTGATGTCTTAATTATTCCTTTTGGTTAGTCGACGAGAAACCCTGATCAGAGATAAAAAGTTCATCTTGCTTTATTTTTCTTTAAAATTTTGTAGGAGCTATGAATTCCGGCAACTTTTTTGCTAGTAACACTGTGCATGTTGTTTACAGGCTAAAGCTGATGTACGGCTGTCTCGTGGGAAGTTGAAACGAACTATAAAAGCTGAAAAAAGAGAACTGACAGAGAAGAGTCTTGGTCTAGAGCCACTTTGCGATGTGGTAAGTGTTCTTTCTTCAGAATTGTTTTTGCATCAAGTATTGTGTTCTATAAATGTTCTTTTTTAATAGCATTAAGCATCTTAGGCAGTATGCCTTTACTTATGCAATGGAATCATGTAATTCATTCTTCATTTATTTGAATTATAATTTGCATGGTAATACAGGGATGGTTTCTGTTACAAGTCACAGCGAAAGCTCTTTGCACTAATGATTTTTTTCTATCATAAGAGTTGATAATATTAGTTTTTATATTACCATAAAAATATTATTCTTAAATTTCTTTTCATATTGTCATGTAAAATTGCTGTCAAAATTGCTGTGTGTATTTAATTCCAATTCTTATTGAAGCTCATATAATGTTAGACCGTAAAATCATATTTTTTGAAACCATCTCTTGCTTTGTTCTTTAAGGATGATGCATATGGGGGCCATAGTATCCTACTGGAGCTTTGTCATGAAGCAAAGGAAAACGCTCTTTTCTTATAAGAAATTCAATTTATCCTTTTGTATTTCTAAATTTGAAATGCTTGGTTGTATGTTCTCCATTATTTATGTAAGTAAAGTATCCAAATGTTGCCATACTGGAATTTAGCCGATGGAGAAAGAATTTTCTTATTAATGCTTCTTTGCGTTTCTGAATGAACAACTTCTTACCATGCATGATGCAAACCATCAAAGCGCTAAACGTTAAACTATGACCCATTCCACATTTCATACTGTTCATAAACGCGAATAAAATTGCTAAACTAACGCTTCTCGTCTCTCATTTCTCATTTACATTAAGATACTTCCTCTTATCTTGAGTATTTGTCTCATTTGGGATGCTTGCCAAAACACTAATTTAATTCTTAATATCTCGAATTGTACACTTTTAAAAATAAAAAAAACATTGATAAGAAAATTTACGTTGTGTCGAATAAAAAAGATTCTACTTGACTAGTCTTTAACTTTAGATTAATAATAAAATACAATCTAAGAGTGACTGTCACATATCCCAAATGGGACAAATAGTATAGATATGAAGAAGTCAACTGTTCCAAAGATTGATTTGTCCGCTATTGAGTATTAACGGCTGGATTTTGATGATGGTTCATGAGCAAAGAAAGCTTCTCTCCAGTTTGTGTTTTCTACTTATTGGTATTTGTATAAATATTTTCCTTCATGTCGAAGATTTTAGGGCTTTTTTTACTCACAATTGCTTGCCTCTACATTGGTTGGCTGATACTTTATGGTGCTTTTGTTTCAGCTACTGTCATATTTTGCAGAGAGAATGATAACTCCTGAGACATTGAGGAGAAATAATGTTATGAAGAAATCAGATGGTTACCAGGTACGCATTCCGCTGATCTGTTAATTAATAAGGTTTCTATAACCTGCTAATTATTTTGATTATGCTGTTTTCAATGTAGTACAGTATCAAAATTTATTTTCTGCATGCCATAGCAAATACATTTTTTTTGTTGGCTCTTTTGTCATGGAAAATTGGGGGGATGGAGAACAAAAGTTCTAAAAGGTGCTTTTGTGCAAATGCTTACATTATTTTCTATTCTTCTCGATTTGATTTGCATGCGAAATGCTTGATTGTACTAAAAGAGGACTTCGTGCTCATATGGTATTTTCATGTTTGAATGTATTTGTAGTGTTTCAAGTGGAACGAAATTAGTAAAATGGTTAGGAAGTGATGTTTGCAATGTTTGGTGGCGGTGATTGATTTTCCGTATAATATTCTATAAATTTAACTGTAAGATGAGGAATGGATGATGCATTTGGTAGTGGGCTTAATAATAGAATCTTTTGTTAACACTTGTGCTGTTGATATTGTAGGATATCTTTTAACAGCCTAGTGGTCATTGATACTCTGTCTAATATATATGTTCTTTCATCAGATGGTCATTGCATTTACTTATTGGCGAAGTGGAGTTCTAGTTAACTGCAAGTATCGTGATGTCAAGAAGAAGTTTTGGCAGGTTTGACTGTTAATATGCATTTGTTAGCTTTATAGCGCATAAAGCATCGTATTGTGATGACTATTTTAGGCTTATGCATGAGTTCATTTTTGTTTATTTTAATTTCTCCCACCAACATTTATGGCAAAGTTTTCTTATGTTGCGGACTGGATATCGGCCTCTGTTTCTTACAAGAAGTTGATATGCATTGTTGAGTCTCTTGAATGTTTTTAGTGTAGCGTTTTGTATGATAAGGATGCTTTAGTCGATCTTTTGTTGTGGCATTCAAAACTTTGTTGGTTGATATGTTTGTCTTCTATGGATGTTTAGGAAACTGATACTGAAAGGATATTTTATGGGCTGGATGATATATTGCATGCAAGTGATATCATCATTGTGAGTACCTTTTCCATCTTTCAAGATTATTGTTCAAGTTTGTTCTTGTCTAAAATTTTACGGCAGGTTGAAGGTGAGATGGACAAGCTCGCCATGGAAGAAGCTGGATTCCGTAATTGTGTTAGTGTGCCTGATGGCGCACCATCTAGAGTTTCGGATAAGGATGTTCCATCTCCTGATCAGGTTGGTGCATTTTGACTTCCGTTGCTTATTTCATCTCTATTTTGATTATTTTGGATGGAGAAGCTTAAAGAAGGTCCAGGATTTCAGCTCCTCCTGAAGTTTATATTGTTGCAATTAATTAGAAAAGTAGGAAGCTCATCGTCTATTTCTTAGACTGATTGCTTTGTTAGTCACAGTGCAAAATATCGGTTGCATCCACAGAGCGCCATCATTTTGTAATGTTTTTTGGGGGTACCGTGTCAGCAAATAGTTTGTGATAAAAAAACCACCCACATTGATAGTGACAATGGTTTCCTGACTGTCATCACATCTGGAATTTTGCACTATGACTAAGCTTAGGAACTAGTGGTCCTCCAAACCTAGTTTTAGGATTTTAATTTTTGGAACATATTGCTAGAGTTGAGTTATTGCACTGAAGAAACATGCTGGCAGTTTTCAAGTGTTCGTGTTCTAGAATCTTGATTTTGCCCTTTTCCTTTTATTATATGTTTACTATTTTTTGATTTGATGGTTGCTATAAAGAAATTGTGTCAAAACATGTTGGAGTTAATTGTACAAATTTATGGATATGGTTTTGAAATGAAAACTGTTTTGAAAAAAACTCACAAAAAGGTGTCACTTTTACATAAAAAGGTGTTATTTTTCGAAAAAAACGTGTTAATTTGTATTTATATATTTTTTTCTGAAAGTAACACTTTTTGCTAAAAAGTACCAGATTTTTTTAAAAACAAAAGTAACATTTTTTTGTGCAAAAGTAACAACTTTTATGTGAAAAAGTAACACTTTTTTATCGGAGAGATTGGTTCCCACGGTTCATATATATATATATATATATATATGTATATATATATATATATGTATATATATATATAGGATCTATTACCAATTACTACCTTGAGATTAAGTCATTTTAGAATAAACAGCCTTGAAGTTTTTTTTTACAAACAACCTTCAAATTACCAAACACGACATAGATGTAACCACTTTACCGGATGACCTGCTAAATGACTGTTGATCAAGGTAAATGACTTTTGACTTTCAATTAAATTCATTAATCTAACCTAATTTACCCAATTACCCCCAATTAAACCCTTTTTCCCAAACGTTTCTCTAACCCTCCCCAATCACCATCATTCTCCCACCCCAACACCACCACCACATGATAAATTACATTCACATGTACTCTATTAGGCTGGCTAGTGGCTGCTCTTAAACCATCGACGAAGTCTTCCATGGCGAGCAAACTCACGCACTCCAGAGAATATAGATCTAACATACAAAACTTTCTCTTTCTTATAAGATTGTGGGGTGTAATTACTAAGAAGCAATAACCATTAACCACTAATCATTTATCATTAGCTTCCTTTGTCCTTATATTCGAGCCAATTTCCATTTTCCTTTACTTATTTTGTTTTCTTCCTTTCTTGTTTTTTCAATTCATGTCATTTTGTCCTACACATTTTTACACATACCCAATTTCCTCTTTTCTTCTTTAATTTGCCATCGACACGATTCATATTTTCAATTCACTTCACTATCAACTCAATGGAATCCTAATTTTATCCGAGAATTTTAGCAATTATGGGTGATTTTGGTGTTTTAGTCAAAAATTATGCCATCAAACCTCAAGGAAAATCAACTCTAATGGCGTCTTCTATATCAACAACAAAATTTGAGGATTGAAGCATGTTTTAGGGTTTTTCTTACTCAAACAAGAGAAAAGAAGTTGAAATTTATACTTCCAGTTAGAAGTAAAGCTAAAGAATTAAAGAGGTTTTTAACAACTGTGGAATTTATACTTCCAGTTAGGAGTAAAGCTAGATAAGGATGAAATGAGTGAAGGATTCTCTGAAGCAATAGAGGAATTGGAGCGGATGACTCGAGAACCTTTTGATGTTTTTCAAGAAATGAATGACGGATAGAGAGAGAGGTTGGGGTGGTGATGGTGTTTGGGTGGGGGAATAGTGGAAGTGGTGGTGTTGGGGTGGGGTAGAGAGAAGTTTGGAAAAAAGGTTTAATTGGGGTAATTGGGTAAATTAGGTTAGATTAATGAATTTAATTGAAAGTTAAAGGTCATTTATCTTGGTCAACGGTCATTTAGCAGGTCATCCGGTGAAGTGGCTATATCGATGTCGTGTTTGAAAATTTGAAGGTTGTTTGTAAAAATAAAACTTCAAAGCTGTTTATTTTAAAATGATTAAACTTCAAGACTGTAATTAGTAATTGATCCATATATATATATATATATATATATATATATATATATATATATGTTTAATGAATGTCAACAAATCATCTTTGTTGGTTTGGGCATGTGTCACAAAGGACAAAAACAACCCTAGAAAAAGGTGGAAGGTTGAAACTTAGGTGTTTTCAAAGAAGGAAAAAAGAGGCCAAAGATGATTTGGAAGGAAGGAGTAGGGATATGGGAGACAAAAGAGATAGGAATCCATGGAAGGGAATTTATGTGTATGATTACTAGGGGTAGATAATTGGTTTATGTAGTGGACTTCATTACATGGGACCAAGGTTTTGCATTGTTGTATATGATGAATGTCATGTATTTTTGAATGATGAATTTTCAAGGGTATGTATATGTATCTTGATATATACGAGCTTTGAAAACTGTAGATGAGGAATTTGAGTTTTAATGAATTGGATTTTTTTAATCAGTAGAAGCAGAGCATTATTTATGTTATTTATTTAACTTTCATATTCTTATAATTGACTGAAAGAATCTTATAGCGAATGAATTATCACATTGAAGGGGGGCTAAATGGGGTATTGAACTCTTCTATATTGAGAGAAGTAAAAGGGATGGGGTGGGGGTGTACAAAGTAGAAACATAGAGGAAGAAGCTGTAGCCTTTAAGAGTCCTCAAACTTCAGACTTACGTGACAATCTTATACAATAAGAATCCCTTGCCACTATTCCAGCTGCCATTCATGTGAGCTTTTTACACTATCTGATTATTTTACATTATGTAGCTTAAATCTCCCTTCTTTTTTTTTTATTTTTTTATTTTTTTGTATTTGTCCCTAAAGTTGTCCACTTGTAGTTACAAATACTATATGATTTTTTCTTGATAAAATAATGAATGTTAAGGGTATTTATTTTCTGATATGTCTAATAAGAATTTTTTTTAAGATACAGTTTTTATCTGATTTATTTTCCTTACGTTTATTTGAAGCTAGGACACAAAGTATCAGTATTTGTGGAATTGTAAGCAATACTTCGATAAGGTTGGTATTGCTTTTTTTTTTTTTTTTTATTACCTGCATTCATTGATTGAAAACTAAGCAGACATAACAGTATGCGTCTTCATCTTGGTAGGCCTCTAGAATAATATTAGCAACTGATGCAGATGCTCCTGGACAAGCATTGTCTGAGGAGCTTGCTCGCCGTCTAGGAAGAGAAAGGTTAAAATTCTTGACATTTTAGTTTCCTTGTTAGCCAACTGCTTAGGGTTCTACGTTATCTGACCTTTCTATGTAAGCCGCAGATGCTGGCGAGTCAAGTGGCCAAAGAAAAATGCATATGAGGACTTGAAGGACGCAAACGAGGTTATAATTCGTGGAAAATTCTTGTTGGTTGTGGTGGATCTATGCAAAGATTAGACTGTGAAGTGTTCTGATTATCAAAATTTAAGTCCTGATGAGATGTGCATTTCAGCTTGGAAATTTGAACTGATTTTTTTATATGTGATGATTTATATCTTAATATAACATTGACTTCATTTATGCTGTACAACGGCTATGTTTGATAGAAATGGAAAAACTGAAGAGAATGCAAAAAGAGGGTACACGGACAAGCATCGATCAAAAATGCATATTCATGATTTATCGAAGAAACTAAGCCATAAAAAATGCACATATTCATACTTGTAGTCTCAAACTCTCAATAGGAAGAAAACGCATTTGAAATCTTGATATGCTGGTCAATGTAATTAGTACAGTGGTTTTTGATTTATCTTTTCTTTTTTCTGTATGTGTGCTCTACAAGGTTAGATTTAGAGTATGAATAAAACATGGTATCTTTTAGATGTGTGGGTAAATTCCTTCATTGCGATTTTGGATAATCTTAGTTGTGGTCTCTTCTGCATTTATAGAATATTGATCCAGGAGGTGTTATGCAAGTGGTGTTTCACTACTGCGATTTATTTCAGTTATTTACTTAAAAAAAATTGCCTGTTCATACTAACAATATCCAATCTTGGTATTTTATTTGCTTTGTCCTATCTGTCCACAAAGAATCAAATATTTAACTTGACTTGCTGGCCTCAATGGAAAAAGGCACTTCCATGAGTTTTGAAATCCCTAGAAAAGTAATTTATAAGGAACCGAGTTGTTCCGTTCCTTGTTTGTTCTTCCTTTATTGTAGAAATTGCTAACCTTGTACTAGTTGCTCACAGGTACTTATGTATTTGGGGCCAGAAAAGCTCAAAGAAACAGTTGAGAATGCTGAGCCATATCCAATTAGTGGGTTGTTTACTTTCAGAGACTACTTTAATGAAATTGATGCATATTACGATAGGGCTCTTGGTGATGAGCTTGGTGTTTCAACTGGTTGGAGGAGTTTGGATGAATATTACAATGTAAGCGTTTTCAATGACTTCTTGTGCTATAACTAATCATAATAAGCTTACTAATTCATGATTATAACATTAAAAATTCCCTCTTATAAGGGTTGCTAGAGCGTAAATAATCGACATAATGGTCATATGTGTGTGTGCTGCTCTTTGCATTTTCCCTATATGTTTGGGCTAATGATAAGTATAACATTAGATTCATATTAGTTTTAGCTAATGATATTCTCAAGGGTAATCTTAGTTTTCTAAAACACGCGTGGGGCACCAAGTGAGGCTATGGAAAAATCTTCTCTTAGTTGGGCTCAGCAAGATACATAAAGTTTGCACTTTTGTGCGCTTTGTTGCGCCTTCCGCTTCTTTCTTTTCTTCCGCTTTTGGTTTTTGTTGGGGAATTTTTTTATAATAGTATGTTACTGAACATTTAAAGCAAAAGGGTTTTGCTTTATTCGAAGAGAGAACAAAAAGGAAAGTGCTTTTGTCTGGTTTAAAGAGAGTTTAAGAGTTTTTTTTTTTCAATTTCCTCATCGATATTTAATAATGTGATACCAATTTGATAGAGGACAATCGGAGATAAGGCCTTAGAATGTGGGTTTAAGTATTGCAATATATTAGTGGCTTGATGGAATAATAACAAATGTTTTAGATCTATTATGCAACAATGATATGAATCTAATATTGTTTTAAGTATCAAATATGCTTTAAAATTGTTTTATAAACTTTTGAGCAAAACTTGCGCCTTACTAGCTGAAAGGTTGCATCTTTAGGCAAATTGAACACCTTGGAGAATCTTCAAAATCGATGCCCTCAATTATTTATTAATCCACAATGGTGCACTTTGTGCTCTTAACAGCCTAGACAATAATGATCACTTGTTTCTCCTCTGCATGTTTGCTAGGGAGAGGGAGCAAATTATTTAGCGTCGTTAACGAGGTAAGCCTTGCTTCAAATGAGATTTTTTGGTTTTGGATCTAAGAGCCACCTTAGCCACATGGAAATGTTAGCATCTTTGCTTTGGGCAATTCGGATAGAGAGAAATTGAAGAATGTTCAAGGATAGATTTTTTTGTTAGATGTAGTCTGGGAGAGATTCAATTTGATCAACGTCTAATGGTTTGTTTTTGATTATTTGTTAGAAGACCTTTGTGCGAGTGATTGAATTTTCTTAGGGCATTCTTGGATCCAAGGAGTTGATTAAGGGATAATTTTTTCTAACAGAATTAGTCCAAAAGACTACTATGAGGAGTAATATTGTACATGGGTGATTTTTTGGTTAGTTTGGTATTTTTCAGTGACACTGAAGTCTCTTCTCTGTCACAAAAACTCATTCATCCCCTCCACCTTAATCTTGCAATTCCGTCTTTAAATACTCAAGCATGATAAACATTATCATCACATTGCAACTTTACCCTTGCTCCTCTACCTCATCTTTACAGTATTGTCATCATCAAGCTTGCAGAAAACCAGATTCGAGTTCAAGTATGACAACATCGAAAATCATCTTGTTAGATACCCTTCGTTTTCATTTGAAGGAATCACAAGCTTTATAGTGAAGGGTTTGAAATTGGGGTATTAAAAAGGAAAGAATTTGGTTAGAAATTCTTTTTCAAATAAGTTGTTTTTTTTAGAAATTTTAGTTTTGTAGGATGGAATTTAGGGTTTGAAATTCTTGTGAAAACAGCTTGTTTAGTCTTGAAAATGAATGTTTTGATGGAAGAGAGAAGAAGAGCTTCAATAATCGTTGATGGAAGGAAGAATTGGGTGAAGATGATGATAGGTGGAATGAAGAACTAGGAAAACATTTACAGGGAAATATTTACCTTTGGGCCCCCTAGGTTAAATATTTACTCCCTTCTTGGAGAATAAAGTACTCAAAGAAAATTTCTCCTCGATCCAATCATCTATGTAAGAAAAATTTACCGCATTATTATTTTCCCTCTAGTACAACTTATCCAGTCGACCCCTTATTGTAATTCTTTTGAGCTTCAAGGATGCCTCATCCCTTCTTGTACCCTCTTCTTATAATCAATAATAAATTTTTTTCTTTATCGGCATAAATTACAAAAAGCTAGCACTTAAGCTCTAGCACCCTTTTGCGCCTAGGTGCACCTTACGCCTTTTAATACTATGAGTGTATTGTGGGAAGTTAGACATGAGACCAGTGTATCCAGGATCAATGCCTTAGCCTGCGAACCGCGATCTCAATCGTTCAACCCGATTCACGGGTCATTCACAATTTGTATCGCTTGGGTATGCGATCCAGAACGTGATATCAATAACAATCCATTTTTAGCCTTGAAAGGAATGTAAAGAGTCCAGAAAAATCAAAGAGAAATAAGAAAACAGGGTGGAGACGAGAAAAGGAAAAAGAAAAGAAGAGAACTTATCATCAATGGTAGATGGGAGCTTTCTTGATGAAGATGGAAGCAGCTGCAGTTAGCTGTTAGCCGCCATACTTGTTTTAGTCCCTTTATTAGGGTTTTTATTCTTGTTTTTATATGATACTTATATTTTAATTGATTAGTACTATTAGATTTTGGGCTTTGGGATATCTATATTTTAAGCCCAGTTCTAACCACTCACATTTCTAACCACAGATTTAAAAAAAATTACAAAAACAAAACAAGTCAGTTGGCAATTTTTGGCTTTAGCTTCTGTTTTAAAAACTCTCAATCAACGGTTGGTGATTTTGTTGCAGTCATGACTCATCTGATAAGGTGTATCAGATTTATTGTAATTTCTAATGGCTTTCATGCTTGGACAGGTTGTACCTGGTGAGTTGACAGTTGTGACCGGTGTTCCTAACTCAGGAAAGAGTGAATGGATAGATGCTTTGTTGTGCAACCTAAACGAAAGTGTTGGTTGGAAGTTTGCCCTTTGCTCAATGGAGAACAAGGTATCAGTAGCTTATAACGGATTCTGCACCCATGGATAAACATAGTGGTGGGATGACAAGATTATTACTATCAATTTATGTGTGATTTTAAGACTTCTACCCATGAAAATGCTTCTAGACAAAACTCTTTTTGTTCTTGCTGAAGAAACTATTATTGATCTTTAATCTGTACGCATTAGGAGCAAGTTGAATGTTTAGTCCCATATACGGAATTTTAGATGTTAATCATAGTGCAAACTCTCAAAATGCCGTCACAGTTGTGATGACAATCGCAAATCTACTTTCGTGGTCAATGCGATTGGTTTTGCGATTACCGTTCCATATGTTGCGGCCGCATTATCCTCAAAAACCTTTACAATGTAGTAGCGAGGCGTCTCATATTTTGCATTGTGATGGATATGCTTTTCATTTCAATGATGATATGTATGATCATTTGTAGAGTTCTTTATTAGGACAAAGTAGTCTTGCTTGCTTCCTATTGTACTGTTACTAAAGCCATAGGTGGATTGCATTAAATCTAATCTGTTAGTTGAAACCCATTTGGTTTATAAAATTTTCACTTAGTAGTAAAGTTTAAAGAGAGCAATATTTATTATAAAATCTTTTTAGCCCATATTTACAATATTTGCCCCAAAAATGTAATATTTATTTTCATAATTTTTTTTATCTAATTTAGAGCTAAATGAAAGATATCATAAATTTTAAAGAAATATAATTACACATAAAAAAAATTGATAAAAAGAAAATTGAAATAAAATCAAATCATTTTCTTTCACTTTTCTTTGAAGGTGTTTAATCGATTGTTGTTAGCTTTAAACACTTATTTTTTGGAATTATTATTATAATTATAAATTAGTAAAACTCTAATCACACAAATGGCCAAACAAAATCAGAAGTCGGAAGATGATTCCTCGTCCACGACGATTATCAATAGAAGAAACTTAATTCATAGATTACGTTTTTCTAGGTAATTATTTGAGTTTATCAGGCTGTTAAGGTTGATATATTTAAATGTACTATGCACCGATTTTGAACTTGACTTTGACTTTGATTTTAACTTTGGAACCCACTTAATATAAAGTCCAGATTTGCCACTAATTATCAACTAAGAAGTCTGTCAAGATTATTATTCATGTCTGAAGTTTGGTTGGGATACATAATCTGGAGATTCTTTCCCTTTCCACTGCCATAATGATTTCATTTACTTTATTTTGAAAGATAAAAGTCATTTTACATGCTTCCATTTGTGCCATCTCTTCATGTTCAAATGTGTTTTGAATGCAGCTCCTGGAGATAGTTTTCCCACTTTATCTTTTAAGTTGTGCTGGACTTTTTGTTTACTATTGAAGAATTGATATGATTATTTCTTAATGTTTGATTATTTCGGATAATCATATGTATAATTTTGACATGTATTATTATTTCTTAATGTTTGATTGATTTGATTTAGGTCCGTGAACATGCAAGAAAACTTTTGGAGAAGCATATCAAAAAACCATTTTTTAATGTTAGGTAATTCAATGCTCATTTGATATTTGTCAATTTGCTAAATTTTGAGTTGATTGTTCAATTGAGGCGTACTACTTTTTCTGTTTTAAGGGGAAGGGGAGGTGTGGATAAGGAGGAGAACGAAGATATTATATATGAATACATTTGCTTACTGTTAGGACTTTGTTTCTTTGGTTCTATTAGAGATGGCTTATCTAGTAATCTTCTTGTTTAACATATTTTCTATGAGTATTGATTTTTACCATCAAGTTAGGTTTATATATTATAAAGTAAGTTAACTTTGATTTACATAGCATTGCCAATATGCCATTGCATAGTGGCATTAAGTATTTATGGACAATAGTAAATGACTTTCAATGCGGTATTAATGTTAACAAAGGGTAGTTAATGATGCATTGATCTTATTGAACGTCTTATATTTTGGATGAAATAGTTTATTTTGATTAGAGGGAGTGCTACAATGAGTTTCTTATGAGGGATAAGGAGGCGGGAGGGATTTGTTTCACTAAACTACTCTCTTTGAAGTCTGATGTGCAATGCTTTTTTGTTTACTTGCAACATTTGTATAGCTTGCACTATTCCTCTCCAATCTTGTCTCATTTATTCTCACTAAATTATTACAAAAGCATATTCAAGTGGGGTTAGGTTAGATTTTTCTCAATGCAGATAATGATCAATTTTTAATAACTTTTAGTTGTATACAAGTGAGGATATAAATGATCAAAGTGCTGTGTGGAATAGCGTTTAGGGCGGAAATGTTAGATAATTGAAAACCAGAGGATGTACATCATTGGAAGAATATAAAGCAGTATAAAGATTGTGCTATCTGCTTATCATAATGAAGCATCCAAACGCATCAATAAAATTGGGTAGGTTTTAATAATATTTTGAAGGTGCCGAACGGGTTTTACATAATTTGCCATGTTACATGAAAGCCTACACTTTGTCCAACATCGATCAATATATCCTACAAATATGTAAGCTAAAAAAACAGAGAAATGCAGTAGCAATAAACTTGCGGTAAGAAATGACAATAGGTGTGTCGATAAAGCTTGATGTCTTCTGTTTCAATCTTACCCAAGCAATGCATTTCTATTCCAGTGAAAACTCTTAAATTTTGCGAAGTTTCATTTAATTCTTTTGAAATTAACAGCCTTTTGAAGTTATGATGGGAATTTTAATGAAGATAGAAAGTTGGAATTAGGGGACTTAAAAAAAAAGGTAACGATGATTTGGGATTGAAAAGGAATATGAAGGAGGCAATAAACTGCGGTAAGAATTAAGAAATGACTATAGGTCTGCCAATAAAGCTTGATGTCTTCTGTTTCAATCTTACCCTAGCAATACGTTTCGATTCTAGTGAATACTCTTAAATTTGGCAAAATTTCATTTAATTTTATTAAAATGAACAGCCTTTTGAAGATAATGAGGATAGAAAGTTAGAAATCAAGGGACTTAAAAAGAGGGTAACGATGACCGAAGATGATCGGGATTGAAAAGGAATGAGAAAGGTTTGGAGTTAGAGATGGAGGTGGAAGAAAATCGAAGTGAATGGAGTAGAGGAATCCATGTTCCTTCATATTCCTTAATTTTCTACCACCTCCATCTGTGATTTTCTTTATTCTATAATTTTCTACCACACTCCCGGATCGCAAAACAGCCTTGTCTTTGTACTATGATTGGAAGTGATATATTTGTTCATGATGTAGTTGTCCCAATATTTTGGGAATTAAGGTTCTGACATTGTTGTTGTATCAACTAAGGTTTTACATTGGTGATTAAATTAATTCTAAATCATGTGTGGATGGATGCAATCTGTTTCTTTTCCTTATGCATTTGTGAGTGTGTTTGTGGGGCCCGTGGGCTAGCATATGTTGTGTGTGTGATACCAGCTTTTGTTTGTTGCGATTATTGTGTGAAATTTATGTCTTTCTTTACTTGCTTACTTTGTGAATAAAGTAGATATTAGGCTTAACCGTTCAAGTAAGTTGTAAAAAGAAATTTACCACAAATGTTGATTCCACCTCCTTTGGAGTTTGAATAATGTTGCTTTTGCACTCTGTTGTATGTGTTGACACAGATATGCTGAATCTCTTGAGCGCATGTCTAGAGAAGACTTGGAGCATGGAAAGAAATGGCTCGACGATACATTTCATCTTATACGGTACGATTCGATATCTTCACTTCAACATTAGGTTTGATGTAGTAGTGTTCCCATGTAAACTCCCATAATTCAGTTTAATGTTTAAAAACACTGTTATGGAAAAATATGAACTAAGTCCTAATCAATTGTAAGGCTAAACGAACAATAAAATTTTTAAATACAGATTAAACAAGTCTATACAACTTCATTAATCCAAGTCAAATCCTTAAAAAAAATTTAAACCAACTGAAATTGAAAGGGTTTAACTCATAATCCCACTTTACTCATTATAGGCTAAATGAACCTCATTCTACGGTCCCAATGACCACTAACATGGAATATTAGAATACAAGAAAAACAAGAGAGACAAACTGCCAAAAATTAGAAAATTAAACAATTCCAACTTCTTCCCGTGAATGTTGATGTTTGACAGTAGTCTTAGAAAATAATATAATTGGATTGGAAAATCATTTTGTACACACAAGTTTCAAATCCATTCTCTTATTATGAAGTTTAATATTAAGAAAAATATCATTCAATATTAATTTGAGGGAACAAAAATGCCATTGACTGGGTTTTTACCTACCTCAACATGAGGTCATCACCTTAGATAATGCTAGTGCACCTCCTACTTGGATCACAACAACTAGAAGGAAGACCAACATAAGATATCAGTAATTGAGAACCTGTTGGTGACTATATTAACCTAACAAGAAAACCTGTTCAACACCTTCTATGCAATTAGATATATCTGTTTTTAGTTTCAGAAAGAAGACTTGGATTGAGAGATCATATCACAAAGGTTTACACATTACATTCGGACACATCATATCCATTTTCAATGCATTAAGAAGAAGCTAGATCGTGTATTTCCTCATAGGTTTTCGCATGAATAAGCCAACAAGATTCCGCTCAAGCTTGAATTGTGTAATTCTGTCCGTAAAGTTTAAATTTTGATTTTTCAAATTTTCGTAGTTTGTCTTTTATTTTGTACATTATAAGATGGGTGAGAGTTTGGAGGAAAGGAGGATTCATATGTTGGAGGAGCGGAATACTAGAACCATGCAACAGATGGCTAGCTTGACTGAATTTACTAAGTTGCTGACTGATTTAAATGATATTTCACGGTCTTGGCCGATCTTGATGGTACGACAACACCGTTACTGCAGTCGCGACCAAAAATTGCATTTTACACTATGATTTCAACTTGGCATACATTAAGTTTTTCGTTCTTTGTAGTGCCCTTGTAGTCAAATAATATCTGCAAACTGTCCCTATTCTAAGGCAGGGAAAGGAGGATCAGATGTACGCAAGCATTCTCATGTAAACTGAAGCGGTTGTTATCAATTGACCCTTGGTTTTGAAACACCAAGTGTAGCTTTAATTAAATAAAAAGTGCATGAGGTTTGATAGCCATTTTACTTTAGTCCATCTATAATGTAAACTATTGAAAAAATCATGATTTAGGATGTTTATTTGTTCGTTTATAGCATCCTTGGTTTATGACTATGTTGTGGACACAATTGGAGCTGTCATCTACTGCTGCGCTGACTTATTGACTGTTATTCAGGTGTGAGAATGATAGCCTTCCCAACATCAAATGGGTCCTTGACCTTGCAAAAGCTGCAGTTTTGAGGCATGGTGTGCGTGGACTAGTAATTGATCCGTACAACGAGCTTGACCATCAGCGTCTCCCCAGCATGTAAGGTTTTTTTTCCCTGGTCATCCAAAAGTTACATGTTGTCAATAGTCTAGTTTTGTTTCTTCTTCACTGCTTAAATTGGAAACCACTTTTTAGATAGCTCAGAAAATGTAGATATAGGAGTGAGCATTGGGTTCGGTTTGTCTACAAGGCTGAAGCTATTTGTTACTCTTGTTTATCTCCGGTATCTTTCTCGCCGTTCCTCTCTCTTCAATCTCTTTTTTTCTCTTGTCATCAAATTTTGCTTGCTTAACACATTCCAGTCCATCGAAGCTATCTAACTTTTCCTCTGATTTTCTCCACTCTAATGTGAGGTTGTGTACAGTGAGATTGTGTTTTTTTGGACATTTTAATTTCTGTTTTGCCTTTTGAGCTTGGTAAGCAATTGATAAGATTCTTGATGATTTAAATCACCAAGAATCGAAAAATAAATTTGGATTTACTCATGTTTATACCACTTTTCCTTCATTGAATTGAATAGTAAATCATCTTGAACACGGAAAATTTTGGAAAACCTAAAATTGGGACTGTTCGCGACGTTCACCCTTACACTTTGTTTGGATAACAATTTAGGAGGAAATGCAAAGGATGGGAAGGGGAAGGGAGGGAAGGTAAAGGAAGGGGAGAGAACAATAGAGGAAGTCTCTCTTGTTTGGTTTAGGAGGGAAAGGAAAAGAAATAGTATTTTTCTTACAAATCTTTCCACATTTGAAGAGATTTGGTTATTAACAAAATTAAGGAACTTTTTTCCTTCGTATTCTTCTAAACCCCTTCCTTTTAAAATTCGTATCTAAGCAAAATAAATTATATCCCTTCTAATCCCTCTCCTTCCTTTTCCATCAATTCTCTCAAAACAAAGTGTTGTTTTAATATTATCTTTATGAGCCTAATCTACTTTATGAGCCTAATCTAACTAGGAAACTACTGACAAACATTATACAGCTAATAGTAGAAGAAGAGAAGATGGAGGACAAAAGGAGAGCAGATTTACAAAGAAAAGAAAAGTCACCTGATATGCACTTTCTGTCACAGCTGGCCTTGCTATTAGATCTTTATTCTTAACCCTAATTTTCAATCTAGATTTTTTCTTTGTCAGATAAGAAATTTAGATTTGGGGTTAAATTTGAACCAGTTTGATTGAATCATTTGAGGGCTTTTGATTGAATTGGAGTGTTTTAGCTGTGCAGATTCAATTATATAAAATTCTTTTTCCTTTAAATTAAGAAGCTAAATACTTTACTGTCTCATGATTTAAGATGATGAAAGCGCTCAAAACGGGTGCCGCTGGGTTGGCACATTTTGGTTGCCTCTGTACTTCAAACAGATGTGCTTAGCGCGTAACCTTGTTTCCTCACTATAAGAGAGTAGCTACCGAAACAATTCTATAAGGAGGTTTCTTTATTCAGATTACATGGGGAAGAACCCATCACTTGCCTTCGTCTTCTATTTTTTAAAGATGGCATTTGATTTCTTTCTGTAATTAATGTGGACATCAAATCAACGAAAATGAAATAATTGAATAAACCAAAACCAAACGGCTTTCAGTAAATTAGGATTCTAATTAGGACAATTACTTACTAATACACATGCCATTTAGCAAAACATCGGCAGCAATTAAATTCATTACAACTGGCTAGAATTATTCAATTAATCCCCTAACTACCTGACTTTAAGAATGAGGCCGAACAATGTGATATCCTTTTAAAACAGTTAAAGAAGACATTATAAGAAGGCCACTGTCCAACTTGTATTATTACACTGTAACAAGATGAGAGGCCAGTGCTGGCCAAACTAACTTCAATCTGATGCGAGTGTGGCTCATCCCCATTTCTTTGAATTTACTCCTATTACATTATTGTTGCTTCACTTTTGCTTATATTTGCTTGAATTTTAATTTTCTGTTATAGAAAGTTCATAGGAGTTTTGAAAATGGCAAAAAAAGGGGTGAAAAAAAACTAAATTTAAAGAAATTGCACCTTATATTAGTTGATAGATGCACACCTTTTCTTTGGGCCTTGTGTGGGCTCTAAGCACGTGTTCATTCTTGTGAAGCTTAACGATGCTGTCCAATTACAAATTTAGGATTAGGGTAATATAGCTCAAGCATTCTGGCTACCCTAGCCTAATTTTATCTTCAAAATAAAACTAAAAATGAAAATGTGTTGTAACTGCATAGCGCAAAAACTGGCCGCATTTCATCACATTGGCCAAATTGGTTTTTCAAAAAACTAAATTGATGTTTCTTAAGAGGAATATTTCATGCTTTTGGCCGATTTTTGACATTACAATCATTGCATCACTCCCGTTACCGCATAACCGTGTCGTTATTATGATTGCAACCATTACCACATGTTTGCACTATGGTAAAACAACTTTGCTCTAGCTTGTAATTATGCACACATCTCTTAAAGAATTTAAACCTGGTAGGGAAGGATTCCTCAAATCCGATGTTTTTTTTTTCTAAGTGTGTCATCAAATTGCCAACAGGCTGCTCTTTCTTAATGCTTCATTTTGAAGCTACAAGAATTTCTCTAACAGAAGAGAAGTGCCAATTTAAATATAAATTTTAATCCCTGTTCTGGTTTCATTTACATATGTATATAATCTGCAAAAGACCTATGATACTGTGTTTCATATTGGGCAGACCGTGTAATTGATCTATTATTATCTGCTGTATTGGGTTTCCTTTTCCTGATGCTGCTTTTTTAATAGCATAACATGTTGGGTGGGCCCAAGAGAGGCGAGAGATAGAAAAATGTGAATTTTTCCAAAAGGGGAAATGGGACAATCTCATGAAGAATAACTAGAAAGAGGACTGCAGAAAATTGAAAAGGACAGAGGGTGTAGGTATCTCATGAGGACTGATCTTGTCATCAATTGGACACTGTCTTTTTGATGGCTTTTGATATTGGTCATCTTCCAGTAGTGGCTAATATGGAGTTCGCGAGACATTCATCTGTTTTTGCTGACTTAAATGCTTTCTTGAAGTTACGGATTTTAATAAGCAATATTTTTTACAGGACTGAAACAGAGTATGTAAGCCAGATTCTCACGATGATCAAACGATTTGCTCAACACCATTCTTGCCATGTTTGGTTTGTGGCACATCCTAGACAGGTGGGTGGAGATAAATCATTTTTTCCTATTGAGTGTCGATTCTGATTTCTGTGTCTAACAGCTGCACAACTGGGTTGGAGGTGCTCCTAATCTTTATGACATCAGTGGTAGTGCACATTTCATCAACAAATGTGACAATGGGATAGTAGTACATCGCAACAGGGATCCAGAGGCTGGTCCTATGGATTTAGTGCAGGCAACAAATTTTAATCCTCATCATTTGAAAGATTTTCGCATTTTGGTGCCTTTGCTACCAAAACACTGACTCCTGTCTCCTGATTTATGCAGATCTGTGTAAGGAAGGTACGGAATAAGGTTGCTGGAACAATTGGTGATGCTTCCTTGTCGTATAACAGGTAATCACCAATGCAAGAATTAATTTCTGGGATTAGTAACTGGTTTTATTCTGGTGTGGAAGATAGGAACAGATAGAATCAAAATATATTAGCTCAAAATGTTAGAGCAAATATGGCAAGTGTCTGGTGCTATGAGTCTTGGTAACCATATTTGACACAATTCAGATATGCTAGTACTCAACCTACATTAGTGTTTTTCTAGAATGTGAAAGTGGTATTGGCTTCTAAGTTCTCTCAGATGGTCAGGCAACTTTACCCTCTTCATAGATCATAACCAATTTGACATGTAACAGAGCTGTGTAGTATGGGCTCTATCCAAGGTTCTTGGAAGGCATATGATCGAGATATCTGAAAGTTTTAACGCGCTTTGAGTTAATTGAAACATGATTATGGTTTACTTTGTAGTTAGTCAAGGTGTATTTCAGATTTAAAACAAGTTTGATACTAGACCTGGGGAATTTTTTTATTGGTAGTCGTATTTAGGGTATTTTTGATTCTGTTTTAGTTATATATTAGCTCATCAAGTGAGCAACAATTCATGTGCAGATCAGCATGTTTGGTGGGGGTGATGAAATGGATGGATGGGTGCAAGTATCCCCTCTCCCATACACAGACTGATCTAGAATATTTATAGCTGTCACCTATCCACCAACCATGGCGGTTGAAATTCTCATACCCCCGGCTTGCCCACGTCGTATTTAGAACCATACACACCCACTGTCGAATTGGATATGCCTGTCACGATTGTATCCACCCTAAATTAAACCGCTCCCTATCTTCATCTTCGACCATTAAACTTGTCTTCATCTTCAACCTTCAGCAATCTTCATCTTCAAGCGTAAGCAATCTTCATCGTGTTTATATATTCTCTTATGTTCAATCCAGCAAAAATGGAAACTAAATCTAATCAAAAACTTAAATTCAATTAAAATTGGACACAAGATTCAAAGATTTTTAATCTAACCAGAAACTCTATTTACTTATTAGTGTATAGAGAATAAAGTGAACCACTACCAAAACCTGCTTTCTTCATTATGATGCAATCATGCAAGTGTACCTTTCGATATCCATTGGCAATGGTTTACTCAACATTGTCCTTCCAAAAGTTGATTTATTCCTGATTTTCGGTTTCATGATCTAAGGCTAGCCATTTTCCAAACTTCGATTTCATCATGGAGTTTTTGGATATGATAGTAAGGTTTATATAATAGTTGGAAATGGGATCTAATGGATGTTTACATTGTCGATCAAAACAAGTTTTTCTTGTCTGTTTCCATTAACGACTATATTCAAGGTAAAATAAAAGTTTTGTAGAATATTATTTTCCAATCTGATATGTCATCGTTATTTAAAAAAGCACTTATATATTAGTTCTTAACCTTTTCATGTGCCTTTATAAAAAATGTTATATTTCCTCCTTTCTTCTTAGTTGCAGTGTTTCTTCTAAATAGTTCACTTGTTAGGGAAAATACATCTTTGTATGTATTCTACATATTATGCATTTTTCAAGGTGGTGAAGAGCTCGACCTTCTGAATCCGAGGTCTCAAGCTCTGTTCTTACACCTCCTCCCTCTCAACACAAGTATTTTCTTAGGCGAGGAAAGCAAGGAAGAAAAAACGATATCTACACCTTTCGAGCATATTATTTGCTTTATTTATAACAAAGATGCTTTCATCGTTTTATTTTTTTATCATGACGATATTGACATGATTTGTTGGTGCAGAATCACAGGTGAATATACTGACCCAAAAACCTGAATCCACATGTGAGCATGGGCTGTAATTTTGGTTGCTATAAATTACGGAATCTTCAATTCCATTTTTGCTATCTACAAAATTAAAGTAGGCAAAGGAGATATACTTGAAAGGAGATTTGACGAAGATTCAACGGAATGTTTTCTCGACGATGCACGTAAATAGCGAAAGGGGAGAAACAAAACAACTGAGCAGGCATAACAGGAAACATACTTTTCTGTAGTATTTAAGGATCTTTTTTTTTTTTACAGATTGTTGTATCAATGTTTCTAAGGGGCAGTTTTCCTTCCATCGATGCTTGCCCAAATATAATGATTTGTAAATCGTTCGAAACAAGTTGAGATGAATCTATCAAATCCGTCGTTTGAGAAGCTAGACTTAGCTAATGGAGATGTACCTAATCACTAGCAACAGAGAAGGCTTTTAATATAACCCCATCCCATTTCTAGTCAAAAAGCAAGGCAAATTTTAGCATTTTTAAAGGTTTGTGAGTCGGGTTTGAAAAAAGCCGATTTGTTTGACCGTACTTGATTACACCGAAAGTTTTATACCCGTGTTTATTGAGGTCAATGAGCTGAAAATCAAAAGTCATAAAATTTAAAAAATAATCTCAACATGTAATAAAATCAATACAAAAATAACTTATAGTTTAATAGTACATCTCAAGTGTCAAGATAAACGCTCAAACTGAGTATAAAAGTCAACATGTGTATACTCAATAATAAAATACTAAATACTTCATATATTAGGAGTCTAATTCTCCTATTTCGTAGTTTGGCTACATGTGACGTCACCATGTTATGTTAGCCTCAAAGAGGTTGAGTTGATGGACTTGATTCAATTCACAATTTAACACCTAAAAAACACCAAAAAATTGAAACAAACAAGCTGATTATTAAAAAAAGTCTCAAAATAAGTTTTGAAAAATTTAATTTTCGAAATGAGTGTCTTTGTATTCGAGCTTAAAGTAATTGGTCAAAAAAAGTCAAAATTCTTTGTTCGTTGTTATTAACAGCGAACAAAAGAGACAATGTTATAGCGTTAGAAGGGACAAAAAAAACATGTTTGTTCGCAGTTAATCAAACATGATTTCTACCTGAACTTAGCCTCGAACATTGATACGCTTATTTTAAGAATTTTTTTCTCTAAACAAGCTTATTTTATTCAATTTTTCTAAAAAAGCACACTTTTACTAATAAGATTAGTCATATACACATAGCGATCACAATCAATACCTAAAACGTTGGTGCCCACTAGGGATGGTCATGGGGCGGGTCTGGAGCGGGTCTGGCCAGACCCGGACCCGGACCCTTTTATTTTTTTTGGATCCAGACCCGGACCCTACGGATCTGACAGGGTCTAGGGTCCTTAAAGGGTCCTTAATGGGTCTTATACAAAGCCTCTTTGATTTGTCAAAATTGAACCTTTTTCGAGTCTTTTTATATTTTTGTAAGCAATTTTTTATCGTATTACAAACACTTGTCACAGAAAGTTATCAATCGATACACCAATTTAACAATTCATTTCAGTACCCAAAAACAAGTCCATAATTAGTATCACACTCATAAACTTCCAAAACCATTAGAATTAAACAATAAACATCATAATTGAAACTTTAACTCAATGCGCAATCAAATTATTTCAGTACCTAAAAACAAACCAAAATTAGAATATTGCCGCGTCCATAATTTCCAAAACCATTAGAATAAAACAATAAACACTGTAATTAAACTTTAATCTCGGCGAGCAATCAAAGTATTATACATGTACAACAAATGTGCAAATATCATCAAAATTTTAACAAAAATAAAATTAAAAAAATAAAAAATATATAAAATTTAAAAGTTTAGGCTCTGGGTCCGGGTCTTCACCTTAGGACCCGGACCCGGACCCGGACCCGTCAAATTTTTTTTGGATCCAGACCCGGACCCGGATCCGATGGGTCTAAAAAATTAAGACCCAGACCCTTAAAAAGGGGCGGGTCCAACAGGGTCATGGACCCATGACCATCCCTAGTGCCCACCAAATAAATTAACTAAAACCTTTGTACAAATTTTTTATTAAAACTGTTTCATCGTGAGACGGCGTAATATGAGCTGAGTCATTTTTTTTTCCTAAAAATTAATGAAAAAAAAGACATTTTTTATTTGGTTTTTTACTTTGTAAGTAAGATTTAGATTCTTTATATATTTCCGTCTTACGGTGAAAACAGTCTCACACAAGACTTGCTGAAACCTACAAATAAGAATTAGGTCTTATCAAAATCCCATGTTTGATATTCGATGTCCTCTTCTCTAGCCCTCTTGTCCTTTTTTTTTGAAGGTCACCCATTAAAATTAACCTTTTGTCTTTGCTAAATACTTTATTCGTTCTGTTTCCCGCTGCACAAGGGTTTTGCATAAGAATTAAAAATTGGAATATGCTTTATTAAAAAGACCATTATAATCTCTAGAGACGTATAAATGTTAAAAAAAGTAGGGATAAAAAATTGTTGCATTAGTTATTCTTTTTTCCAAAAATATTAATGTTTATAAAATAATTATGCAAAGAAAGTATAACAATGGAATGCACGAGGTGAAATATACTCTATTTATTCCTTAAAGAAGTTTCCATTTGTTATTTTAGGTATTTTATTTGTTGTTCTCATAAAAAAATCATTCTATTTATTTCACAATTTTTGGATAAATTTTTTTTGTTTATCCTCATTTTAATATTTTAATAATGCTTATGACCTCCACATATGTTCCATTAACTTCATTTTAGCATTTTTAAATTCCTTATGTTTCTATATGTTTTTCACTAACTTTATAAAATATTTATACTGTTTATAGTTATGAATCTTATATTTTTTTCCATCAACTTTCTTTCATATTTTTTAATGTTTGATTCAACTCTTCCTCTATCAAATTTATTATTTAATTAAAAAAATATATATAACATTTAAAAAATTATATTTAATAATTTTTTTTAATACCCGTGAAAACTAAAATCCACTACAATACGAAGGTAGTTTACCAAAAGAGAAGTATTGTTGGAAACACCTTTTAGGGTCACGGCTTTGACAGTATATAAGAAGGATTAGCATAGATCTATTCTCACCTCACTTTCACTTTTACGATTCCCTCAATTCTCCGATTATCTCTCGATTCCTTGAATTGCTCTAGCTATGGCGGATAGTACTGAATCATCTGAGTTAGTTTTCTCTCTATTTACAGACTACCTACAATCATCTTCATTCTAGACACCATATGTTCATCAATTTTTTGTAGTTATTATTGAAAGATTTTGATTTTGTTTAATGGAATTGTTTCTTCTTTGACAGAAAAAGCGGTGCAAAACGAGATTACAGTACTGCGATTCTGGAACGCAAGAAGGCCCCTAATAGATTGGTTGTTGATGAAGCCGTCAATGATGACAATTCAGTTGTTTCTATGCATCCTGATACTATGGAAAAACTTCAGCTCTTTCGTGGTGATACTGTTCTAATTAAGGTATAATTGTTGATGATACTGTTTTGATTGTTTTTTTGGGTTGTTAGGGTTCTTTGGATTGAAGATTCTTTGGTTTTAATCATCTCTACCGGTGTTGTTTCTGATGTTATTTGATTGATGTCTCATGATGAGGTTTTCTGCAGTAAATTTTAGGTTTATGCAAGTAATGTGATTCTGGTGAAAATATTATATCTTTTTGCTTTTATCTAAGGGCTTGGGGAGTTCTAATTGATCAATTTTGTATTTCCTAGCAATCTCCAACGGTTTGATGGGATATTTTTTCTAATTTGTTATTAACCTATTTCTCTTTTTTCTTTTGAAGTTTTCTAATGAAGTTTGTTCAAATGTGTATATGGAGGAGGAGTGTGATTGTAACAATCTAGGAGATTTAGCGTTTTCAGATTCTAGAATCTCAAAGTTCTTGTTTTTCCAAACCGTTAGGGTTCTGGGATGGAATTTATATATTGTGGATATTCGGTCCTTTATGAAAGTCTAGATAGATGCTGTAATTGTGGCTAGCTAAAATATAAACAATCCCAAGGATGCATGGGTAGATTTGTAGAAGTGTATAAATCTTATGAAATTTTTAATTGGTCTATTCTTCTCCTTATGAGAATGAGAAACACAGCAGTTTTTATTAAAACATTACACTTATTTGAGTTGTTTCCTATATGGAGTATATGGAAAATTTCTGCGGGTCTTTCTCTGATTTTGAATGTTGAATTTGTTTAATGTTCCATAAGTGTCTTCAGGATTCTTAGTGGAACTAAAATTTTCAAGAATGGTGGTCTTAATTACATTTTTTTAGATACTGAACTGAAATGTAGTTGAACTCACATTTTTGCTCTGTCCTGGGGAAATTTCAGGGAAAAAAAAGGAAGGACACAATCTGTATTGCCCTTGCTGACGAGACATGTGACGAACCAAAAATTAGAATGAACAAGGTGGTCAGGTCTAATTTAAGGGTGCGACTTGGTGATGTGGTTTCTGTACACCAATGTCCTGATGTCAAATATGGGAAGCGTGTCCATATTCTTCCTATTGATGATTCCATTGAGGGTGTCACTGGAAATCTGTTTGATGCTTACCTTAAACGTGAGTTTCTAGAAATTTCTGTATTACTGATTTTGTTATCTTTAAAAAGTATTATCATAAATTCTGTCAAGATTTCCATCATATATTTTGTTCTGTATTTAAGCTATAATTCCATTCTCTTTGACTACTTAATTTGTACTTTGTGTTTTTTGTTTGAAATAATCTGATAATTTTGTTAAATGTATTGTGTGCTAGTATAGCAAGTATTATCATGCTGCATGTTGTATCCTGTAATTTTTAGTTTAGTTTATAAATTGTAGATCCTGTGAGAGGTGCTCCGTGACCAAGTTGTAATTGTGTTGCTGCAAGTCTAGTGAGTTGGCTAGGTCAATAGAAACACAGTTTTGTTACGATCTGTTGAAGCACTCTTTACCCTATAAGTAAAGTGCATATTTTGGTTATTCCTTCAATAGGTTCAAGTGAAGGGTGTTTCTAATTTATATATCTCTGTCATCTAAGGATCTTTCCCGGTTCTGGTTTCTTTGATAATCCTTGTCAATTTTTCAGTTTGCACAAAAAGATTTTTTTTTTTTACCTTTTCCTTTCTAAACTTCTGTGGTGCAATTGTGCAACCAGTTTAGAGATCTTCTACCCAAGGTTGGATACTATGAAAGCTTTTGTGGTACATCTATAGACATGGCATTCTTATCATTGCATTGGCTCTAAACATTGCAATACCAATTTATATACCTCCTATGTCTCAGCAAATTTGCCCCAAATGCATTTGGTGGGAAACCAAGAAAAAGGAGATACAAAAAAATATTGTGTGTAGTGGGAGAAATGTAAAGGTAAGCTAAATGTGTGGATGAGAAAAAATATGAGTCATGACCAAAGACAGTAATGTGGCAAATTTGGTGGAACATACTAAAAAGGAAAATGAGGCAAATTTTGTGGGACAGAGGGAGTCCTTTGTTACAAGTTCATGTGTCCTCTTCTGCACTTTATGTTTCTTTTATAAACTATTTACCACTTCATACTGACTCTTTTTGGGCACCCAAAACAGGAGAACTTGTGAGTAATAATGGAAAGGTCAATTATGGTAAAGTTTCCACCACAAGCCCCTAACAATTGTTGATTTAGTTATGTCTTGGAATTGTCCCATGGAGAAGAATTGTAGATGTGGGCATTGATTGGGATTCAAGAGAACCAGTAGTGGTATGGAGGCTATGACATTTCTCTTTAACAAACCTTTTAAAATTACTAATTTTAAGAGCCACTTTAGTGATTTGCGGTCATTGTGTTGTAAAAATATAAGCTATACCTTTCCACTTCATCATTAGATTGTTTTAGAACAACTTTTAGATTTAAGCTAAATTTAAACTTTTGAACCTTACAGAAAATGGTTTGAAATTAATATTTATACACATTGTTTAGTTTTCACCTATATATTGACATTTGCAGTAGGGTTAAGAATTCTTTTATTGGCTTATTAGTTCCTTTTTCTTTCTAACGCTATTTATAATTTAATATAAAAAATATTTCCAACTTTTTAAATTGCTTTCATAATCTAGGGACTGAGACTTTGGATTCTAGGACTCTACAACATCTTTTTCAATATGTTTATGCACTTTGAAATATCAAATTTAGTATGAATTGAAATTTTATAAAGACCAAGTGAATGAAACCATGGAGAATTGGAATTTTTTATTATTCACTCACTAATTACTTTTGTTAATAAATTGTAATGATGCGAAAACTGAAAAACATGATCTTGTATAATTGACTTTTATCTTTATAATTTTTAAACTCACTTGTTGTGAACTTATGATTATCAGTCATCACGAAATAGCTTGTGAAAAGTTCTTTTTGTACTGGATATATGTATTACGCGCCAGTTCTGTTTTTGAGTGATCGTCCGGTGAGCTCAGTTGCTGAATCTCTTTTTTCCTGTGCTGTTCAGCTTATTTTCTTGAAGCCTATCGGCCGGTGAGGAAGGGAGACTTTTTTCTTGTGAGAGGGGGAATGAGAAGTGTTGAATTCAAGGTTATTGAAACTGATCCTGCTGAATATTGTGTGGTTGCCCCCGATACTGAGATTTATTGTGAGGGTGAGCCCATTAGACGAGAAGATGAAAATAGATTGGATGAAGTTGGCTATGATGATGTTGGTGGTGTTCGGAAACAAATGGCTCAGATTAGGGAGCTGGTTGAACTACCCTTGAGACACCCTCAGTTGTTTAAATCTATTGGTGTCAAGCCACCCAAGGGAATTTTGCTTTATGGACCTCCAGGGTCAGGTAAGACATTGATAGCCCGAGCTGTAGCAAATGAAACTGGTGCGTTCTTCTTTTGTATCAATGGGCCAGAAATCATGTCCAAATTGGCTGGAGAAAGTGAAAGCAATCTCAGGAAGGCTTTTGAAGAAGCTGAGAAGAATGCTCCATCTATCATTTTTATCGATGAAATTGATTCAATAGCCCCAAAGAGAGAAAAAACCAATGGAGAGGTTGAGAGGCGTATTGTTTCACAACTCTTGACTCTTATGGATGGGCTTAAATCTCGGGCTCATGTTATTGTTATGGGCGCTACTAACCGTCCCAACAGCATTGACCCTGCATTGAGAAGGTTTGGTCGATTTGACAGAGAAATCGATATTGGTGTTCCAGATGAAATCGGGAGACTTGAAATTCTCCGAATTCACACAAAAAATATGAAGCTTTCTGATGATGTATGGATCAACCTTTGCTCCATTGGATATTGAGCATTCTCTGCTTATTTTGTTTAATTGGGTTTTCTTCTGTTGAGCAGGTTGATTTGGAGAGAATTTCCAAGGAGACACATGGCTATGTTGGTGCTGATCTTGCTGCCTTGTGTACTGAAGCGGCACTTCAATGCATCAGAGAGAAGATGGATGTAATTGATCTTGAAGATGAGACTATTGATGCTGAGATCCTTAATTCTATGGCCGTTACAAATGAGCACTTTCAGACTGCTCTTGGGCAGAGTAACCCATCCGCTCTACGTGAAACGGTTGGTTTTAGTTATTACTAGTATTTTATCTCCATTCTGTTCTATTTTTTGCATTGGTTATAACTGGCTTTGGAATTTTAGGTTGTGGAAGTTCCCAACGTCAGTTGGGAGGACATTGGTGGCCTAGAAAATGTCAAAAGAGAGCTTCAAGAGGTACGTTCATGATTTCATCTGTATCTGATTACCGCATGTCTTTATTTTCTATGTTTGACTTAACAATTTCCTTTCTCTATTCAGACTGTTCAGTATCCTGTAGAACATCCTGAGAAATTCGAGAAATTTGGAATGTCTCCTTCCAAGGGAGTTCTTTTCTATGGGCCTCCTGGCTGTGGTAAGACGCTATTGGCAAAGGCTATTGCTAATGAGTGTCAGGCTAACTTCATCAGTGTGAAAGGTCCAGAATTGCTAACAATGTGGTTTGGAGAGAGTGAGGCTAATGTAAGAGAGATTTTTGACAAGGCCCGCCAGTCAGCTCCATGTGTTCTGTTCTTTGACGAGCTCGATTCAATCGCAACTCAGGTACGCACACATACCCATCTGCTGAATTTAATTTGGTCTTTCTGTGCCATTCATCAATGATTTAGGGCATTTCTATTGTGTCTTGGGTCTTGGTTAATTGTATCCTTTCTGACTTTGGTGGGTAGACTTGTTTTTTTTCTTTTATTATGTTCCTCATTGATTTATACACCAAAATCATTATCATTTGATATTTTAAACCATGTTTGACTTTTTTATAGAGTTCTTAACTGAAGAAAATAGAAAATACCTTTTGAGAAAGGGAAGATTTTGATAGGATACTTTATATGTTTGATTAAGTTGACTGCATTCCTTTACGGGAATTTTCTAAAAAGTGCACCATTTTCTTTATGGTCACTTTTTTGGTGCAATGTTCAAGTTTCCCTGTATTCACAGTTTCACTTTAAACAACCACATAGGGTTCCCTTCTCTCTCTTATTATCACATGGGTATTTTGATACCAATGCATCTTCATTCTTTTGCAAACCCAATCATATTAACCCCTGGAGCACTTTCAGAAAAAACAACAGGGAAAGTACATCGAATTATTCTGCTTCTTGAACTTTCTTGTTGAGTTTTCGCACTGGTCTTGCCTTCATCTATGGAAGTTGTCATCTATGAGCGTGAATTTTATTTAAGCTTTATTTTACCACCAGTCTGACTGATTGTCATGTTAATCTATTTGTATGTCTTACGCAGAGGGGAAGTAGTTCAGGTGATGCAGGTGGTGCTGCTGACAGGGTTTTGAACCAACTTTTGACCGAAATGGATGGCATGTCTGCCAAAAAAACCGTTTTCATTATTGGAGCTACAAATAGACCTGATATCATTGACCCTGCTCTTCTGAGACCAGGTCGTCTTGATCAACTTATTTATATTCCTCTTCCAGATGAGGAATCCCGCTATTCCATATTCAAGGCTGCCTTGAGGAAGTCACCTATTGCCAAAGATGTTGATCTTAGAGCACTGGCCAAGTATACCCAGGGCTTCAGTGGAGCAGATATCACTGAAATATGTCAGCGGGCTTGTAAATATGCCATCAGAGAAAACATTGAGAAGGCAAGTGCTTTATTTTATTATTGTTTCTCTAAAAATATATGCTTTAAAAATGTTTCTCTAAATTTTTTTTACTATATTGAGTGTTTTTCTGCCCCTCTATTTTAGAAGCAATATCTCCTATGTCCACCCCTTAAATACCCATTAAGCGCTAAATTAACTAGTTCCCTCCTGTAAATATTTCATTAGTGTTGATCATGATGATATCCCCAGCTTATTCCAACTGAATTGGCCTCTTTAATTCTTGAACATAGTGCCATTTAATGTAGAAGGAATATAAAGAAATGGAGTGAGTATGTTTTGTTGATATAAATGTATTGTAATGCTACATCTTCTGTCTTCTAATTAAGTAGCAAAAAAGTGTTTTTATCCCCAACTTTTCCTCTTTTGTTGCCTGATATAACATTGAATATAGTGAACTAATGGTCTCACTTTGTATTGACTTTCTGTTGAGGGAAAGACTTTTGATGTCGTGATTTGAAGGATTGTCCATAAGCTCTAGCCATTTCCCCCGCCTTGTGCATTGAACTGAAATGATCTTTGTTGATCCAAATTGATATTCACTGTTAGAACTTCGAATTTATTATTAGTGATTGAAAATGATTTCTCTAGTCTTTTCTTTAATGTAATGTTGATTTTTTTTTACTGCTTGAAACTGGTTTAACTGATAAAAACTTGTCCATTGAAACTGATTTTATCACTAAAATTGGTTGTTAGTGAATTAATGTTCTTAGTTTACAAAAACAGAGCCTTAGTCATGAAATTTTGAACTTATTTTGACAAGAATTTTTGTTGAAACTAAATGTATGGAGATATAGTTTCGGAGGAATTGAAATGATAGTACTTTAAAATTACAATACTTGAGAAGTACCTCATTGTGTCTTCCCTATGCCCCAACAGTTAATGTATCTAGGGTGAACGTCTGTGCATCTTTTAGATATAGAGCTTTTCTTTTTTCACTCTCTTTCCCGTAACCAGTTTTTTCTGTTATGCGTGATTTGGTTTCTATCCTAACATGCAAAAAATAGAACGAGTAATATCAACATAAAAGTGTTGTCTAATTTACAGGACATTGAAAAAGAGAAGAGGAGAAGCGAGAACCCTGAGGCCATGGAGGAAGATGTGGAGGACGAGGTTGCTGAAATCAAAGCGGCACATTTTGAAGAATCAATGAAATATGCTCGGCGAAGTGTGAGTGATGCTGATATTCGCAAGTATCAGGCGTTTGCTCAGACGTTGCAGCAGTCCAGAGGATTTGGCAGTGAGTTCCGTTTCAACAATGCCTCTTCTGGGACGACTGCTACTACGGATGCTTTTGCTGCCTCGGCTGGTGGAGCTGATGAAGACGACCTTTATAATTAGGTTCTTCTACCAATATACTTTTGAGGACGGGACTTTTGTATGGAGTTGTTTACTCTAATTTGATCTTATTTCCGTGTTTTAGATGTTACTTAAGTTTTCAGGAGAATAATGAACTTGTTAATATTTAGATTACATAAAAGTATTTGTGTTGTTTTTCAATACTTCTACGGTTCTACCTAAGTCATATTCTCTATGATTTTACTTCTCATCTTTATTTTATTCTTTGTTCAACATATTCAATATGATCCTATTGTGTGAAGAAGTTTGTGAGAAATTGATGTTACTACCTTCTATTCACCGGCTCACCGCAAGTGTTCTATTTGCTCTATAAACTCTATTCAATGTACTTATTTAATTCTTAATATCTTTTATTGTGCATAATTAAAAATTATGGAAAATTATTATGGAAAATTTTTATATTGAAACAAATCAAACAATAATTATCTTATATTTTTAATTTTTTTTAAAAGATACCTGATATTTATTGATAAAAAAGCTATTTGACATCTATAAGACTATAATATAGTAACAATTGATCATACACATAACAATTTAAATCAAACAAAATTTTATATAGAAAAAGTCAAGATCATTATAATGAAATTTAACACTGAAGCATTTTCTTTATCACATCGCTGTTTGATACAGCCTCCTTCAATTAGGTCTTTGACTTAGAATAAAATTTAAATTAAAATTGATTTGATAAATAGTGTTAAATCTACAAATAATGTCAATATGAGGAAGCACCAATTTTGTTCCTTTAATTGGCGTTATCTCCCTCCGTTCCTCTAAGTTGCTTTATTTGTTATTTTTAGTTATCTTATTTATTTTGTATCATTTTCATATTTGATGATAAACTCACTCCTTTCTTTTAAACTTATTATAATATATTTTAACTTTATTATAATTTCTATCCTCACAATTTAAATTCTCTCTCCTTACTAAATATTCATGTTTCATGTTATAAGAGCATCAATAATAATGGTGACTTTGTTAGATGTCATATGACCAAAGTCATGGTAAAATGCATATAATGATGACCTAATAATAAGTGGATTGGGGAAAAGATTGGGCAATTGGGTCAAGGGGTGACCCATTCATGTGAACGGTCACCCCATTTTTTTTAAAAAATTTCGCCACGTGTCGGCTTCTGATTGGGTGAGGAAAAGTAGCTCCGACACGCTTTAGCCCCTACTTCCACCTACTGTATTGTGATTGGGTGCAAAAAAATACTAGGTTTTTTTAATTAACGGCTATTTTCGTATTTAATTAATTTTTTTTTTTAAAATTATACCAACGGTCATATTTTTTCGAGATCTTTAAAATGAGACCCATATTGATATTTTTTGGCATTATTTTTTATTTACATATTTTCTTCTTATTTTCCTACTTTTTTTTGTTAAAAAATACCAAAATAATCATTTCAAAAATCCCTAAAAAAATTATTAATGTCTACATTTATATTTATTAAAAAATAATCTTTATTTGAATTTAATGAATTTTCCTTAATTATTATTAATGTCTGTATTTATATTTATTAAAAAATATTAGTTTTATTAAAGTAATATTTTTTAAATTAATAAAAAAGTAGATCTATTTTAATCAAATAAAAAATTATATTAATTTTGTACATGAAAATATTATTATAAAAAAATAAAGATAAATATTAGATAAATTCAAGGAGAGAAATTATGATGTGGTAGAAAAAAAGTAAGAAAGAAAGAATAATGTCCTTTCAAAAGGAAGGATGCTCTAAATGGACAGATTAGTCTAAAATTGTTTGGTAAATCCAAATAGAAAAGCAATAGAAATAGAAGTAGAATGTAGCCATGTAGGTGATGTCATGGTGTTCTCCTTCGTCACCATTACTCCATTACCATCACGTATTGGGTTAGAACTAAAAGTAGGACACCCATTTTCTAAACCATCAAAGCTCATCTGCTGTACTCCAATGGCTTCCGCTAACCCCTTTGGCTTTTTAAGCCAGCAATCCTATGATCCTCCGCCATGGGGGTCTCATCTTTCCCCAATTCCTTCTCATACTTTCTCTCTTGGTCATGTATGTCCTCTCCCTTTCATCCGTCTTTTTTTGCTTCTATCAAATCATTGATTTTATTGTGGTTTTGTTTTGCAGCTTCCTACTCCAATTCACAAGTGGAATCTCCCTAATTTACCGCTCAATACCGAAGTTTGGTTGAAGGTTTTAGAGTTTTTTTTTTGGCTTTCACAATTTTGTTGCTAGTTTGCTTTCTTGTCTATTTTGCAAATTTGTCTATTGAAAATGTATATAATTTTTTTTGTTTTGATTTTGGGTGTGTTTTTCTTTGCTTCTATTTTCTTTATTTGCGGTTCTGATTACTAGATGGAAACAAAGCTGACAAATTTCAATATTGGCTGAAGGTGATCCTTTCTGTAATAATATCTTTGTTGAGCTTTGGACATTTGAACTTTCAGTACCTATGTTGTTTGGTGTGAATTTGTGAGGGATGAAGTAACTGAATGGACTTGACTTACTTCATTAATTAGATATTTGGGATGACAGCATTGTTTTGGTGGGGGCAAGGGAGGAATTAAAGGATTGAAAATGATGCTTGAAGTACTAGCAAAAGGGATAAATAATGACCTAAATCCTCATGTGGGCTGAGGAGGTCTACTTCTCACAGCCTTATTCATGCAATTGGTGCGTAATTGTTTCCAGTGACTTTTATTTTGACCCCAAAGTGATTCATCTACTAGTTGATGGTTTATGAGGAGATCATATAGTTTAATGAGCTGTTTTTATTATTCCAGTATAACATAAAAGGACAACCAGTGCTCCTTACAATGTTGTATGTGCTTCATTTGCATCCTAGATTGCCAAGACACCTATATGTTGTAATTGATACAATTCTCCTATGATAAGATGATCATGGTTGAAAAGTAGCCACTAGATCAACTATTGTCATTGATATATGATGAACTAGGCTAGTTTGTTTCCCATTTGTGCATTAATTTTCAAAGTAGTTTACGCTACTCACATTCTAGCTTTCCTAAACTTGTATATGTCATGGAATTAGCATGTTAAGTTGACATGATGGCTTCTAATAAGGTGTACTCCTCTTACAATCGTTTGATGTTTTTTTATATCATTCTGTTCTGAAGGATAAATTTCATCATTTTGCTCATGCTATATTGAAATGGTTTGTTAATCATGTGTACTTATTTATGTGAGGGTGCTCATGTTGTTTGCTACTAAGAGTCAATTGAATATAATCTCTTTATTATCTGTAACAAGGGAAAGGTTGTGTGAATTAAAACCCCCAAACCCCACATAGGTTGTAGCCTTTTACTGGCATTGGGGAAATGAATTGTATGTTTGTGCATAAGCAACTGATTTGTTGTATTATGATCTTTTTTGAAAAATGAAGGCTTATGTGTTTGATCATTTATGTGAATTTCCACTGCTTTCACCTTTTCTTGTTGTATTCTTAATTAAATGATAAAAAGTTGTCATCATCCATCCAAGGCTAACAGAAGAGAAAGCATCTCTAAGAATTATTACCACTATAAATCTGAAGGCTATCTTTCTCCATTTCCTTTCCTACAACACATCAATTAGCTTTGTGGAAGTCAAAAGAAGGAAATCCTTATTATTCATTCAATTTTATGATTAGTTCTTTGGAAATTATGCAAAGTACAAAACATGAATTAACTATTGCACATGTCCACATATGGTCTTATGTTGAGTGAACTCCTTTAATCACAATGCTTCACTTCTAATTTTAGGTTTTCTAAATTGACAAGTACTTTCACTTATTTGACATTATAATCAATTTTTATATTCAACTAGCCATATATTAAGATGGATGTTGTAAATCATGATAGATGAAATCATGGGAAATGTAGAATGTCTAAGGAAATAAACTATGAGATACGTTGTTGATGATATTTCGCTAAATTGTTAATGAATGAAGCATGAATTATAAATTCATTTCGTTGATCTTTTCGTAGAGGTGGAATTCTTTTGGGATTTATGTCTATATAATAATATATAGCTTTTCACCTATGTAATTATTATAGACTTCATTAATCTTCCCAATGTAGCTTTCATTACATTGTGGTAGATATAAATTAGGACTATCACAAAAAATATTGATATTGTGGTGCATTTCTTGCAAATTTGTATGTGTCCTTAATCATTCATCTATTATCAGCGTATACAACTATAAGAAATTCTATATATATCAAGCAAATTAAAGTATCCTTATTCCTCAACTTTTCCCTACAATGTCCAAACTCTTTAAATATACCCTCCTACCCTCATTTTCTTCTCTTTAATTTGGGGAAAGCTATTAAAAGGGTTGTTTTTTTTTTTCCATTACAATTGATTATTATGCGCTTACAAGAGTCGGTTTATTGTTTACAGCGTGATGATCTCTCCGGTATGCAGTTGAGTGGTAACAAGGTGCGAAAGCTGGAATTTTTGATGGCGGATGCTGTAAAACAGGGTGCAGATTGTATTGTAACAATCGGTGGGATCCAGAGTAACCACTGCCGTGCAACTGCAGTGGCAGCAAAGTATCTAAATCTTGATTGTTATCTTATTCTACGTACCTCCAAGGTTCTTTGATTTAGTTGACTTTGACTAAAGGACTTAGAGTTTAGTTTTTCTTTTGAAGTAGTTGCATTCTGTAATTCAGTGCTAATGTCTTCAGGCTCTTTTGGACAAGGATCCTGGATTAACCGGAAATCTGTTGGTTGAGCGCTTGGTTGGAGCTCATGTTGAGCTTGTGTCGAAAGAAGAATATGCAAAAATTGGAAGTGTGGTATGTTGATGTCTGCCATTGTTGTGGTGCATCCTGTACTACCTCCCCCCCCTCTCTCCTCCTAATGAAGAGTTTGAATTTAATTAAAACTCTATGCAATAGGCTTTTATGTTGATAGTAATAATCAGACCTGGATATTTGCAGTAGGGTTTTTAATCGAAAATAACAAAGTGATTGACTTTTCTGGTGCCCTTCCCCGACTTTGCTTGCTATGCATGTTTAAACTATTTGAAGGCTGTAAAATCTAGTTTTATTTATGTCTATGATTTTTAATTAAATAACTACTAATTCCTTTTGGATAGATTTTATCTAATGAAAATTCTAGCTGAACTACTATCTTAAGGTTACTGAACCCTGCCATGAGTTTCTTTTTGTTGACTGACAATGTTATACTGCTATCACATGTTTTGTCTTGTTTGGCTCTCGGAACTCAGTATTGTATATGATATAGGTCTCATTTATTGGCCTTAACTGCAAGATTTTGCTTCTTGGTTGTTTTTTCCTGCTCCGACTTTCATAATGGCCCTACCCTTTTCTTTTTCTTCCCTTTCACAACTGAATTTTTTTATTGTACTCTTAAACCCTTCCTGTTATTTGTGCTAATTTTTGATTATATTTATACCTTTTAACATATTCGCAGCATTTATGTGTTATTACATAAATATATAATTGTACTTTTGAAATAATTGTATTAAATTCTCAACGCATAAAATTGGCCTGTGAATACTGGGTTATAGGTTCACCTTTTTCTATCACCTTCATACATACCACCATAAGGTCAATTTTGATGAACATGCAATATTAGTAGAAGTCATTTGTTTTCTTTTTCTTATAATATGTCATTTCTTGATTCAGATGATCCTGAAACAACTAGTAACAGTTGTAGCAAAGCTTATTACTTGATGCTAAATAACATTATACCACAGATATGTTCTTTCATATAGATTCATGCTTGTTTTATTAAATTCAATATCCTTTTTCATTCATGCAGGCTTTGACGAATGTCCTGAAAGAAAAGCTAATAAGTCAAGGAAGAAAACCATATGTTATTCCTGTTGGTGGTTCAAACTCTCTGGGAACCTGGTGAGATGCTAATAGTTTGAAGTTCTTCTTCAACATAATGGGTCAACTATAAGCTCAGTAAAAAAAAATCATCTTCACTATTAAAGGTTGTAATGGAAGTAAATGTAACTTTGCCAAAATGCTAACACTCTGTTCATGAATTTCCTCAATGAACTCAACTACCCAACATGAATTTTCTCTTGTAAGAACCAACTTCCTATGAAAGGACAGTATTCGTTTTTTCACTCAAAATGTTAAATTTCCTAGAGGCGTTTTGGGAAGAAGAGGTGATTTAGGAATAATGTAAAAGAAAAATGTGTTTTTTTTAATTAAGTGTCTGTAACTATTCTTCAAAATTGTTAGTATGAGCTTATCATTGCTCGTTCAAGACTACTGGCTAATACATGGTAAATAATAATCCTGTACATTTTTATAAAGTTACTATTGAGGTGAAAAAATTGAAATGATTGTAGTATTTTAAGAATTTAATGGTTTGTATTTTGATATGCTCCCTTTGTGCAAAAATGATCATGACATGTTAATTGGTATACCTTTTTATAGGAAAGGATGAAAAAGTGTGAACACATAAAACAGTGTGATAAAAGGGATAACCGGCCATGGTGGTAAGGAGATGAGAAAAAGAGTTTTATGGACAGGAAAGTATGCATCATGAGTGTTGTCGGGCTATGTCTTGTACAAGTGAGAAATCATTTATCTAGAGATTACTATTGTTAGGAGATTGAGAATTCTTGTTATTAAGGAATTCACAACGTCTTACTTGTTACTAAGAAGAGGGATGCTCTCATCTTGCTATAAAATATTTTTTTTTTGTTTGATTCTATTATTAAAATATCATGTTTGAAAATAAAATCGCTGCATAATTATATTTTTTTGAAATTATTCTACTTGTCAAACTATATTTATTTTGAAAACATTCATAAAAGGTATGGTTGTCTAAAAATGTTTAATCTTTGAAGAATTCATGATTTATTAATGGTAAGGCAATTTAAAATAATTTGATATTCTAATAACAGTAATGTTTTGTCTTATATAAATCAGGGGTATTACTATACATCTGTCTTTAATCAACTGGTTTGACTTCATTTCTGATTCATTGTTTCTCTTGCTCTATTTGTTTGGTTAGAGATTGGAATTGGGATTATGGTAAGTATTTTAAATGCTTTCCATGGGAATTTCCAGTTGTTTGCACGGAGGAGAGGGAGTGGAAAGCTAGGTAATTAACTTCCCCCATTTGATACAAAAGTGAAACTTGCTTTGAAGTCACATTTCCTATGATTTTGCAAACCAAACACGGAGACATAAATCTAATTTGTAGGAACTCTAATATCCCTTGCATTTACATATTATACTAATAAGCATCTGTGACAAGAACATAGCTCTTCAATACAACTAGTATTCCCAGTTCTTGTTTATCCTAAATTGTCAGCACTCCCTCAAGCTAGAACTAAGAAAGGTACTCTAAGCTTGGTTTTTTCGCATATCAGCTGATCATGTGATTAATATGATCTTTCAGTTCTGTTCTTTTAATAAGGTTATTCAAATTGAATGTTTCTCCTTCAATGTTGTAACAGTGGGATTCATTTTTTTGCTTTTGTTTACTTTCAGGGGTTATATTGAGGCGATCAGGGAGATAGAGCAGCAGCTTCATATGGTTGCAGACTCAAGAAAATTTGATGACATTGTTGTAGCATGTGGCAGGTCTGTACAAACCTCTGCTGATATTGTGACGAGGTTATACTTCATGGTTAATGTGTTTTTGATAAAGAGGATCCAGATGGGGATAGAATCAAATGAACAACACGAATTTGCTTTATGGAATGAATGGGGAAAAAAAGGGAATTATTGGAGCTTCCTTAGTCTTGTATATGATGGTAGTTGCCTAGTTGGACTCGTGAACTTGTGTTGAGTCATGGGTCTTGGAGAATGTCCAAGTGTCAGGCTCAACTATTTTGGTTTATGATTGCATTGAATTTCAGGAGTATCTTGGTGCAAATTGCCTTTACGGACTGCTTAATTGAATTATGAACTCAACTGATATACTATATCATTCTGTATTTTAGCTGGTACTTTTGTATTAATCTTGCTCCAATTTTGTAATTATGTCCAGTGGAGGTACAATCGCTGGCTTGTCATTGGGGTCGTTCCTGAGTAATTTGAAGGCAAAGGTAGGTCTCATAAGACAAACTTTCTCATTCATGTTGGGGTTGCCAAAATCAACTTGATGATTTAAAGTAACAGCTCTGCAGGTTCATGCATTTTCAGTTTGTGATGACCCAAATTATTTCTATGGCTTTACTCAAGGCCTCCTTGATGGACTTGAGGCTGGAATCAGCTCCCGTGACATAGTGAACATTCAAAATGTATGTCCATTTATCTTAGCTATGAACGTGTCTTGTGTCAGTCATTGACTATGTTTTGTTGCAACGAAAGGTTTCCTCATTGTTGGTATTATGCATATTTATGTTTTAAACTTTAATTTTAAGCTTAAGCATTTTGAAAGGTATTTTTGGCCTCAATACAATCATTGTAAGTGCTTTTAATGACGTAGAATGGACCCCATTCTCTAGGTTTGGAACATGCATAAAGAACCTCTATCACAGTATCACTATATCTGGTGTGTAATTTTTTATGAACACAGAATTATCTTGTCTACTTCCTGTTTGATAATGTTTATTGTGTTCTAAAGAAATCCCTTTTTTTTTTTATTTATTTAATTTTTGAGCATGTTTCTTGAGGGTTGGGGGTGGATTCGTTCTCTTTCCGATTTCAGTCATTTTCAGTTGTCTCTTGTTCCCTTACTGACATATTATGATGGAAAAAACAAGTGCATTTGAAATCTAAGAAATGAGATTATATTTTCACTTGTCCAAACCGGAACTCCTTCATTCTGTTGGATTTTATGTGCCGACTTACAGTGTTTCAATTCTGTTGCTTTATGCATATGTGGATGTCTGTGTGTGATCTAGCTCTGCCTTATATTTCAACTTAAGAATGATGTCATTTGTGCAATGTTTGGTTTTTTCTATAAGGAAAAATATGGATGATGCACTGATGCAATCAAAGACTTTAAAATACTTGTACTTGGCTGATCTTGAGGAGGTTTATGAGTTTGCTGTTATTTTGTATATGTTGTGAGGTATCTAAAAGAGTAGAATTAAGTATAGGTTGTTTATAGGGGAAATCCAATCGATTTCATGTATATATGTTTTTGTTCCTTTTCTTGGATGTAGACGATATGATCCAACACTGTTTCTTTTCTTGTTTGGTGTTTAGAAATTATTATCCTCTAACTCCCACCATGCCCTCTGGCTAAAAAACATTTTCAGGCCAAAGGTCTGGGATATGCAATCAACACACAAGAGGAGCTCAAATTTGTCAAGGACATTGCTTCAGCTACAGGTGTTGTTCTTGATCCAGTCTACAGGTATGTATAAAGATTTCAGAAAACCGTAACTGGTGGGATGCTTTAGTTTGACCAGCTTCAATATTGCTGCTAAAATGCATAATTTTTAATAATCTGCCTGTTGTTTCTGTCGGAATTATTTTATCACAAGTTTGTTGGAAGACCATGCTGCATTCTGTCTGGTTACTGCTTTTGGAATTTAACCAACATCCATGACCATTTGAAGACATAATTAAGAAGATAATGATACTAAATGAATTGAACTAGAAATAAATCTGGTATGGATTTCTGTAAAATTCAGATAATTTGAATTGTCTCACAAGGAATACCTCCTGATCATGTCATCATGTGCTGATGATTCCTCAATCCTCTCGCTCTTTCTGATCTCCCCCATTGACAATTTCTGCAACTGCTGGCGTTCTCTGTCAAGCCACTATCTTATAAAATTACATCGCAATTCCTATAACAATCCCTTGGCCTGTTCAGTATTCACTAACATAGGCCTAATTATACCACTAGGTGAAGAAATTAAAACGCTTTTTGTCAATTTTTTCTTATAATGCAAAATCTTGGATGCTAATAGGTAATAGCCCTGTTTTGTTATAATTTTGGGGGGTGAACTTGTGAGGTTACGCTTGAAAATCAACCTCTATTGTAGCTTGGTTTGTATGAATTCTTCCTATCTCTTTAGCTTGCCCCTTTTGTATTCCTGATGTGAGAGCTTTTTGGGAAATATTGCAAACTCATAGGCCTGGAGGAGTATGCACTAGTCTGTCATTTTCTGCAATGTCAGTTCACTGATCATTTCAACAGGTTTCCCTTTCACAAGGAATCAATCGACCTCTAGCCTATTTTAACTCATTTTGCACAGAAATATAAGAAGAGGAGCCTTGGCGCATCGGCTTAGATGTCATTGTATGACTGAAAGGTCATGGGTTTAAGACTTCAAGTCCTGGAAATAGCCTCTTGCAGAACTGCAAAGCTTTTTCTTCATTATACCTCTTGTGGTGGGACCCTTTCTTGGACCCTCGCTCTGCGAGGACACTTTGTACACCGGGCTTCCCTTTTGTACTACAAAATAAATCAAGTGCATCATTAATAGTTGAGATTCATGAAACTATAGAGTTTTCCAGTATTAATATATTGTTTGACTTTCACTTGGCAGCGGAAAAGCAGCTTACGGATTAATGAAAGATATCACTGAAAACCCAGAGAAGTGGCAAGGAAGAAAGATATTGTTTATACATACAGGAGGCCTCCTTGGCCTGTTTGACAAGACTAATGAGTTGGGGACGATGGTTGGAAATTGGAAACAAATGGAGCTCCAAGAGTCCGTACCCCGCCAAGATGGTGTGGGAAAGATGTTTTGAAGCAATTTCATTGTTTTATATGACAGTCGAATATCATTTTTCAATATTGGTGCATAAAGTAAGTTGGATTAAAGTACAGCTCTTGAATTGATTTGCTTATGTATATGATCCTTTCCAGAATCTGGACATTGACACGCCTCAAAGCTTGCTACTGTCTGTCAATTCGTCTCCCTTCTGTTGTGCTTTCTCCGTCCTCATGAGTTTGACACATCTTCTATAACGTAAAATGAAATTTACTTGAGAATTCATAAGACTGTTGATCGCAACGTCTTTGTGATGAGGGTATTGATATGCTTTCATTCACACCTTCGCTAGATCTTGCCTCTAAGCGGGAATTATTGGGATGATGATGATAAGATCGTTGATCGACTTTAAGCTCTTAATACCAATTTGATATGGATCTTGATTGTGCAATAAATAATATTTTGATAATTTGATCAATCATTACTAGAATTACAAATTAGATCTATTAGACAATTTGATGGTCTCTGAATCCCTTAACCACTCATGTAAAGTTATTCACTTAACAAGAACACTCCTAAACAAAATTAAAGATTTGAGAAACAAATCCAAAAGTTCTACAAAGCTCAATAATAATCTCAACAGTCATAAAACCACCCTGAAGATATATTCATGTTTGATTAAAATAAATAATCGCTCAAATTCAAAAGCTTTCACACTAAATCTAAAAAACATTCATTTTGAATAGTAATATTCAATAATGAATAATCAAGCAGCTCACGTATTGCCCTCTTTAATAGACATGTAATACATATTTGATTCACACGGTCGAAACTTCAGCACTACAGATACATATTACATAATGATTCACACAGTCGAACCAGTAGTTACAGAAGAGAAGCAGCCAATGAAGCATTATCATACACGAGCAAAACGAGCCCATGTGAAGCTATGCATGTCATGTTCCGGGTTTAAGATCAAATTCATAGTGTGTCACAGGCCTCAACAAAACCTCATCGATCAATACTAATATACGATGACTGCCAGCACTCAGGACACGACTTTGGGATGGGGATGTGTTCCAAAAACATGATCCCATACAGAGGAGGTGATTCCAAAACCCTTTGTGTGAAGACGGAAGTGGTGATTCAAGTGGTATCTCTGCAGTAACACAAGTTTTAGAACGCCATTATGCAGTGCATACTTTTGGCATTATAAGGATGCAAACTATTTCCAGAAAGTTGTTACCTTAAGGTTTTTGGGGACTCCTATAGATGGCTGCCCATGGTGCAAATAATAGTGAGTAGTATCATACATAATGTAACCCAACAATAGACCACCAAATAGCGCAGGTGCAACAGATGGAGAAGATAAAAGCCTTATTACGCTCCATATCTGAGACATAAAACAGGATTAAACCCGTCAAGAAATGAAACAAGTATTGCCTGTGTTTGTATTCATCACAATATCACTTTCGCACAAACATTGACTATTAATTCTTAAAAAAGCTTCGAAGTAGCAATGTCATATGATTATCTTGAATCAATCTAGCTATATGGTTTCCTAGATACATGTTTATACTATTTACACTAAAAGATTACACGATGAACAAGCCAAAACAATTAAAAATAAAAAAAGTTTTGCAGCACCTATGTGAATAAATGGCTGCTTGTGCTTGTGTATTTTCCAATCAGATTCATGAGTCCCTGTAGTAATGACAAAAATTGCTAGTGTCCAGGGTAAAAAGACCAGAAATATATAAAGCAAGTGACGTTTAAAAAACATTGTCATGGAATAGTTTACCGTGAAAAAAATAAACTGGTGGACAGCGCCATTGTGAATTGGTCGTATTTGTTTGGTTTGGTGAAAAGTTGTTTTGGAAGGATAGAAAAATTGTTTTTCATCAGTTTTGGGAAAAAATATGGGGTAAAAAGTCATTTTCCTCCTCTTACTAAAATCTGCTCCCAACCAAACAGTAGAAAAGTAGAAGACTGTTTTCACCAAAACAAACACAGCCTCAGTCTTCCTTTTCTCAACTAAGATCAAATGAATTATAATTGAGTAACTCACATTCTAAGTTAAAGTCATCCCGCGATCCACCAAGTGAATATTAAAGTTCACCTGGTCTTTTCTTAAAGATTTATACATCCATTGAAACAAGGATTACTCATTATCATGCACCTCACATATTCAACATCAAAATCTTGGGAACAAAAAAGATTATGTGGAAGATAGCATACTGGTACACAAATGATTGCAGTTGCAGCTGGAGGAAAGACGAGCCGAAGCGCATCCATCGGGTGTTTGTGATGACAACCATGAAGAACATAGTGAAGGGTGTTTGCCCTGTAAATCGTAAATCAATGAAACTTGAAGTCTTAAATTTGTCTTCCAGACTACGTCAGAAACAAGACACTACTACAAGGATATAAGATCATTACTAGATACTGAAATTAACTCAAGCACAAGTATCTTGAAACTTAAAAATGCTTGTCAAGTGTTTTGGGCCCGACATATCTCCAACGTGAAAATGTACCCATGCGCTACTCTCATACTTTTGAGTAACATTGCTGTCAAATTCATTTTGAGCTTGTCACATGATGTTCGGTGCAATAGATTCAGAACACTCAGAGTTGCTAGGTTTTGTAGCCATTGCTTAAACACCAAAGACGAGAATGAAAGAAAAATCTAGAGGACTTAGCAGCATCTATAGTATTATATGGAAACAAAAGCCACTCCTTTCAAATATTGATGTCTATGCACTTTACCTCATAAAGCAGCAATTTTATGGATTTGACTAGTGTTTATATGCGTCGGAATTCTGTTTAGGACTGACGTTGGCAATAATAAGACATATTTTAGCTTAAAGGTGTGTTTTATGATAGTCATGATTACTTTTATAGAGCACAGAGGGAATTAAAATGAAAATATGTAAAAAAGTAGATCTGATGATTGATGTGCATTAATTTAGGTGTGATTTTGCTATAAATAAGGAGTAAATCACAAAAAATATAGTGAGTATACGGTTCTTATAAGAGAAAAATACTCCTCCAACATCTGATGGTTTCCATCAAGTGGCATTAATTTTACTTCTTGTGTTATATAAAAGATCCTAACTCCGATGGTCCAGGCACAAAAAAGAATTGAAGTAAATAAGCAACAATGTCTACCAAGCATTAATATGGAAATCTTGAGAAAAGTTATATCAAGGTTTGAGAGACAGAGAAACAGAGAGAGAGTTCTAACCAGTAATTTTGTGTTTTCACATGAAAAAGGAATCTGTGTAAAGTATACTCCAGCAGTGACCAAATCAAGACACCAAAGACCAGTGTAGTAGCTGCCTGAGCAGCAGTGAGGCTCCTCTGCAATGACACCGAAACTAGATAGCACACTACTGGTAACCAAACTATCGGAATCACCCACCACTTTGTGCGAGTTAAAATCTGTTTAACATTAAAAAAAAACAAAAGGCGGTTAAGAGCTCGTGTGTTTACTTTGCTATTAAGTTCATTTTACATTTTGGCCTAAAGAAAATTGCATAAACTGGCCCATATTACAGTTACTCAAATAGTTGTTACCAAGCACTAAGGGAGCAGTTATTTTCAAGTCAGATGTCATAAGGTCTAGGCAACAGAGGAGAAGGTAAAGAAGAACCACAAGGAGACACAAAACATTATTCAAATCAAGAAAAACAGCCAAGATTTGTCTATGAAAAGAAGCATTCCACCCCACAGGTAAAAGGTCAAGCACCAAGTCACCAACATAACCAGAGCTGCTTAGGTTCCTTAGCTCAGCCTCATGGTAGTGCTAGCCTAGTCTTAGACACAACATGTTTTAGCCTAACAAGACTATTTTCAATGAAATTGATCTATCTGGTTGTTGCAATCCATTTAAAGCAATAAAGACAGAAGTAACCCTCCCTGACCGATTCAGTTCCCAATTCGACTTACCCAAGTTACCATTTTCAATTTGTGCATGCTATTTCTTTTTAGTTAATGCCTATTTAAATTATTGTTATGCCTCCAATATCTTGTTCTTAATTTTTTGTGAAACTAGCAGGTAATCAATAAAGCACATAGATTCTTTGCTCAAGTAAGGTCCTCTCCTTAAGAAATAATACCCCCTATGAAGTACTGCTAAAATACTGCAATTGAATCAACACCCCACAAGACAATTGCTTGTTTGCATTTTGCAATATTGCAATTTGCATCAACAACTCCACAAGAAAAAAACGCACCTACATATTGAGAATAGATATATTATAGCTACTCAGCGACTTGTAAACATTTAAGGATTCTAAATTTTGCATAGTATAGTTCCTGTGTAATTATCAAATGCACCATTTCTCTTGGGCATGAAAAATAAGGGATAAGAAGATTGGGTCTTTGAGCAAAGTTTCCCATGTGATTAGAAGGATAAGTAGAATAAAGCGAAAAAGTTCTTGTACTGTGGTGGTATGCATATGGGCATTGTAGTCATTTTTACAATAATGTCAAAGCATTAATTTCAAAAGTCAAAACACAGGCTAACTACATCAACCAAAACAAATTAATATATGAGATCGTCTCTAACAATGTTCTTTCTCATTTGTTCCTATTTAATAGTATATAGTCATGTCCCAATCATAAATATCCGTATTTACCTCCACCATCCAAGTAAATTTGGCCTCCTTTGACCTCTTACAAGGTTTTTACTGGCCCAATTCTCAAATGTCCTAAAAGGAATCTTTTAATCATCAACTCAAGGGCCAAATAAAGTTTGTTCACCTTCCTCTTATCAACAATATGCATCATCATATATCTGCGTTTTGAATTTTAATATGCCCACAATTCATCTCAATATACGCTTCTCAACTACTCTCGCACATAAGTATTGGGTACATAAGCGAACCATTCACGAGACATAAACGAGACAATCACAAACCATTTGCATTAACCATAATATGGGCGAGACGATAACGAACCATTTGTAGTTAAGTAGATGACATTAGCTAAGGACAATTAGGACAACTATGAATAAGTAGCATATTTTCTTGAAGCTACAAATCAATAGAAAAAATCAAAATTAAACTCTATGCATGTTACCGAGTTTAGAATTGTTTTTTGTAAGTTCAATGAAGCTTTGAGCTTACTTTTCTAAGAACTACTCGCCAATTACCTAATACTGAGTAATGACAGTAGCTTTATAATCCTGGAGTGGATCAATTAATCTGAGATAGTGCTTGAACAACTTGAGAATCCTTTTAGGCCTAAAGGGGGTAAGACTGTAAGAGAGAAACAACTATTTGCTGGTTATCGTTAACTGCTGGTAGCTTGAAAAAATAATTTGGTGTAGTACTGGAGTCGATCCACTAAACTATTGAGGTAGTGCTTGGCCAATTTAAGTATACTTCTTAGGCCTAAAGGGTGCAAGATAGACTGCAAGAGAGAAACAAAAACAATTTCTCCAAAAGCTCAAAAATAGGTCCTTCGACCCTCCTAAAAAAAGCTACAAATTGAAGCTTCTCCAAAGTGCAGCAACCTTTACTCGACATTTTCATAAATAGATGACACCTGGTTATAAGTCGGTCATTACTTGGACTAATTGTGGCTTGTTTGGCATGTTTTAGCATGGATTTTATCTTCTAATGCTCCATATTCAAGCTTAGTGCAAGGTCTACATCTTTATGGAGCAAAAAGGCACATACGTGAAAAAAGTAATGTGTAGTTTGAATATATACAAGCCCAATTAAGGATAAAGATAATCCAACAGAAATCCTTGTCTTAACTCGAGTGCTTGGAAAACTAGCTGGATATGTTCTCTCAATAGGAGAATATTGTTTTACTACTTTTCGACTCTCAATAGATTCAGAAATTCATAGGGCTGAATTTCAAATCTGTTTAAATATAGTTTCTATTGCTTTCCTAGTAGAAATGGTAGAGGATTTAAGCAATGTTTTAATCACAGACTCACAGTTTGGATAAATGTTTGAAAGCTTACTTGCTTGAATTTGTATTCATGCTTTTTCAGTTGTGGAAAAAGAACACTAAACTCAAAGTTTTAAATATTTGACAAATGCTTTTTGGTGGATGTATTGATTGGTTTTGGATTTTAGCTAATAAATATGGACGAGCACCCAAATAATCATATCTAAAATGAAAATGAAAAGGTTGGCACAAACATTTCTTTGGCCATTATAGTTAGTGAACATCAAAAAATTTGATCGTTTTACATAAAAATTGTGCAGTAGCTTACAGCCAAACACTGACATAATCAACTATCTTCATCAACAGCAAATGCTCAATGCTACAGATAGCAGCCAATACTAACATCATATAGTGTCTTAATTCTTTAATCCAAGCCAAGTAGTTTACAGAGAAGAAATGATTGCCAAATAGGGTAAAATAAAAGCCTCAAAATCAATAATAAACATCAAAACAACATAACATTTTATTTACCTCCAGAATATCATTTGCGAAAAAGCGAGGACCCTCCTTGCTGACAATAGGTTGGTGAATCCATTCGTCATAATCTTCTCCAAGATAGCCAACCTGTAACATTAGCTGTCTCAAATTACAAGTAAAAATTTAAGAGAACCAAGAACAGGCCACTTATCACAAATAAAGTAAAAAAGAAAATGTGGTTTTAGCATAGAAATAATGAGATAAAATAAATTTTGAAAAGGGAAACAAAATTGGAGGTGACTATAGAATAAGCTTTCACACAAGAAAGCATATGAATCTATGAAGCTACAGAGACATGGTGCAGCCACCAGACAGAATAGAAGAGTAATTGGTAAGAATTATACTTCCTCCATTTCTTAGTTGCTGCACATACCCCATTGATGATTTTAATAAGTTGCTACAGCATACAACTTCTGGTAAAACAATAAAAAAATTTCAAAGAAGGTATTAAAGACTTAAAGTGCTCCATGATTTGGCTCCTATCCCACCTCACCTTTTTCTCTTTCTAAGATTAAGGGCAAAGAAGTATAAAATATTTTTCTGGTTATGCGTGTGAATAGCGTCTGCAACTAAAGAAAATTGGAGGAAGTATCAACTGCAAGTGCAAGCATGGTGAAATCTCACCTGGAAGACGAGAGGCTGATTTAAGTCCACCACAAACTTGGCTACCATCCTTGACACTAGATGAGCTAGCTACATAAGCACAGAAACAGAAATAACATTCATCAGAAAACACACTTAGATATGTAACTAAGAAGTACAAGCACAGAGCAAAAGTATAAAAAACTTCAGCTTTAACAAAAGTGTTTCTTGTGTCCTCCAATATTCAGCTTGAATTTAGAACATCGATTAAGCTACTTGAGATTAAAATTTCGGCTGCTAAATAGCACTTTACAATGGTCCATATTAGACATATTACACATGGTGTACTGCAGATTATTCCACTAGTACTTCACTAAGGGGGAAATTCAATCTTTTGTTTCCTTTTCTTTCCACTGCAAAGATAATATTCTTAGGCAGAGTATAAAACATTTTACTGAAATAATAGGCAGTTCACTGGAATAATAAAAACCAACACTCAAAGATGTATATCATAAAAGTGATTGACAGATATGCAATATCAAATATGCTTAGAAAACAAAATTGTGCAACTATATAGGAATAACGAAGAAGCTACCCTACAGCTGCAAGACCTGATGAATTGTAATATCCCATTTGTCCGTAAGAACAAAGGGGTGGTTTAAACACCTGGCCCCATTTGTAAAGTATCTTTTTCAATAGAGAAAAAGATTTATCAATAAGAGCTAAGAAAAAGAGGGAAGACGAGAAGCTTCACAAAATGGAAAGATATTCCATAGATTCTTGCTCAATCTTAAGCATACCAGTTACTACATCTCAATCTTAAGCATACCAGTTACTACATTTCATTGTAAGATTTAAAACCACAAAATTGTAAAAATAAACAGAAAGTTAATTACAAACAACTCCAACATAGTCGGTTAACCCTTGCAGAAACCGGAACCTCCAATATAAGAGCCTAGCAACGGTTAAGTACAAAATTATAGTCTAAATCATGATTGTTGATACCTCATATGAAATTACAGCAGGATTTTCTACGAGCTCTCAAGACATAAATTAAACAAAAACTAATTTAATGTTTACACTTAAATAAAGAAAAGAAAATTATAATTAGCCATACTTGCAAGACAAAAGGCCAAGAGTATAAACATGATAGTATATATTATCAGATAAATTACTGAATACAATAAATCTCATAAAGTTGTGCCCACTGTTTCTATCTGCTATGATGCATGGCCTTCTAGAGAGCACTAGAAATTTACTTGTAATTTCCTTAAAAATTGTTATCACTATCATAAACTTTTTCCTCCTAACATTTAGAAAATAGAGGGAAAAAAAATCTAGTATAACAAAGAATCATTATCATCTAGGAATTTCAAAACTATCAAGCATTTTCATACACCGATACGATTGCCAATCCATAATGCCAAGCATTTTCATCACAAAATGAAGCCCTAAAAATTCATAAACCGAAATCTTGCTAGACAAACCAAATCTTAAAAGCGTGAAAGAAAGATCCTGAAGCAACGCATCGTAGATCTCACAGAAACAACACAATTACGGAGGATGAAAATCCTATTCTCAGAAAAGAAGTAATAGGGAATGCAAATCAAAATACAAGAATTCGGGAATGCTAATCAAAATACAACAAGAAATCGGGAATGCGAATCAGAAGAAATGATATTATGTTGTTTTGAATTAACTACATTTTTCATTTTTGAATTTGCTAGATTTTTTGTATTAACAATGGTGATTTTCTCCTAATCTCATCCAAAATGAACCATGTATCTGCGGCAATTCAAAATCAAAACTTTAAAAAAATCGTAAAGTTAAAATGTAACTGAATACCTCAAATAATTGAAGCCTCAATACTTAAATTGCAACTTGACTTCAAATTTCGATGCTTGAAAATGGCGAATTGGCTGCTTGAGAGAGTACAACAATGGCGAAATTGCAGATAAAAGTGATCGCTTGAGTGTTCCAGGAAGAATTACGGATAAATAAATCAGGAAACCAAAAAGGGTGGTTCCTATTCGACGTGACCCTAATTATAGTCTGAATTTAACTTTTAACGCAAATTGTAGACATCTTAAGAAAAGATGTCTCTTAAGAGGGAGTCTGAAAGAAAAATTAGTGGGTCGATTCAAAAACTCGTCTCGAATCGGAGGCGAATAGATTTATTTTCAAAATATTTGAACTCAAATTGAACTAACATTAATTCGACAACTGAAACCTATATTGAAGCTAACCTAAACCGAAAATTAGCGATTTAAAATTTAATATTTAGATAATCAAACTAGATAATCAACTGTAACATTCGGGAAAAATTAATATTTTAAGACGAGTAAGTTTAATAGAATTATGAGTGCGAGAATGACCTTACATATACACGACATACAATATTCTTAATTTAACTTCTTCTTTTCTTTTCCTTTTCTTAAAAAAAAAATAAAATAAAATAAAAATAAAAACCCAAACCATTCCTTCTTCTTTCTCACGCGAGGAACTCAAGAAAACCAGGCAACCATTTTCTCCTTCCTTCCCTTTCGTATGAACCAGCAAGATCACCTCCTCCTTCTCTCTCTCGCCGCCATACCCTTTGAAAATGGCGGATTTACACTGAAATTCTTCAACTAATCGTCGATCTCCTTCCCTTCACGACATCCCTCTTTGAATCTTTAAACCCTTATTTCTCGAAATTTCTTTGAAGAAAACGTCAATGGCTGCAAGGGCATGACCCGTTCTTCTTCCCTCTGATCTTCGAAGGACCTACATGCAAAATCAGTAAGTCCTTGTTCTTCCCTTCGTGATTTTCAAGATAGATTATCTATACTTCTACATTCTTGATTGTTTTGTGCAAATAATGGCTAATTGATCTTCTCTTGTTCATTTTCCTCTGAATTCGAACCATAAAGAGTATAGAATCATCCGAATTCTTCCTTCACTGACTTGAATTCTGCCGAATTGGGGAAGGAATCAGCGAGTTTTGGTCCCGTTGATTAAACATCAAATTCAAACCGAAAATAAAGCTTTGAACCTGAAATTGTTTCGTTTCTTGTTGCTGCAAGCAGAAGGTAATCCTTCTTGATCTCTTTCTTTTGCTTTTCCTTAATAATCATGCTCTCATTCATATACTTTCCCTTGCATAATCTTTCATTCATGTGTTAAACCCTAAACGTTGTTGAATTTTGGAATGTGTATGAATTAGTAGATGAGTCATTAAATTGGAAATTCATGGAAAATGTGTTGAGTATTGCTAGATTCTTGGAGTATTGCTGGAATGTTTGATGTTAGTATTGAATTGGTGGATTTAAAGGTGATGAAATTAATTGAGGAAAATCATCTTTGATGATGAACGATGATTCTCGTGGGCTTGTGAGTGTAGGATAAATAATTATTTTGTGTCGATTCAAAATAAATGAGTAAATGAATAGATGATGTTGGAGTTACTATATTGAATCTGAATGATTAGTAAGAAAGTTTATGAAGATTAAGGAATTGATGGGAAATGTTGATTGTTTGTAGGATTATGAATAATTTAAAGATCTTGTATGAATTATGAGATACTTTGGAAAAACCATTGATTGTGGGATAGAACGCTTGTTGTTTATATTGATTAAATGTTGGATATTCTTGATGAAATTAGTAGATTCTTTCGGATATTCTTGAGTTTGGGTTTAAATTTACATATTGTGTTTTATTGGTAATACAAAGAGAAATATAGGGATGAGTAATCTTTAAAAGAGTATAAACTAGATTCGATCACGATTATAATATTTTGATGACATGTAGAGTGTTTAAGCTTGGAGTGCACAATCCTTGTATGATTAGAAATATTAGAATAGAAGCTTGAACTAAGTTACGGTCTTAGGAGGAGATGCAATGAGCTATATGAACCTAGTTTGTAGTATCGAACGCTTTGTTGTGATGTTATGTTTGTTATGCTTCAGGAGGCGACGTCATCGAGGAACCTTTCTAGTTGATAGCTGCGAATCGATCTTGGCTATCTGAAGCGTCGTCTTTGGTGAGTAGTAGCAGTCCCTTAGAGGGTCTGATCAGACTGTTTTCTTGAAAATAAACTTTATTAAAGCTCTTTTGAGATTGAAAATTGTTGAGACAAATGTTGTTGTGAATGCTTATGTTGATATTATGATATGGTCAATGGATCGGGCTTGCGAGCTGGTCATTAACGGAGTTGAGGAACATTGTTCCTTGCTCCCTATTTGAAGCGAATTGTCATTGAGATATTGACTAGCTTCACCCGAGAGTGACATAGCCTTGGAGCTATGGATGTTCCTTTCAACTAGACTCCCTGTGCGCACATAGATCTAGGAAAACTGATGTTGCTTTTAATTCTATGATTTGAATTACTGTGTTTTGTTGTTTGGATTGTTACTTCTCATTCAGTTTAATCTGATCCTCTGTTGTTTCCATCTTTTAGCTTGTTTACAGATCGGAACCGGTCGGGAACGATGGGTTAACAGTGTTGAATAGCGTTCCATGGATGTATATTATTTGTAGTTTTGTATTAGGTTTTTGGATAAATGTATATTTGTTTTGGCTGTGCTGGTGATATTGGACTTGTAAAGAATTGTATTATTATCTTGTGTATTAATTAGATATTGGTTTTGGGATTTAGCTGAGTTAGTCACGTTGAAGAGCTTGTGACCCCTTTGCTTGAGTTTTAGAAGTGTGATTTCAATTTCTTTGGAAACGAACCCAGTGATGACCCTGTTTACCCAGTCAACGGTAAGTCGGGTTGTTACATCAACCGTCTGACATGAAAACTGTATGTTGATTAACCCATACATAACAAGAGATTAATGATAATACTATAAACAACATTATATTGAACTAAAACTAATTGTTGTTAGTAATTTTTAAATCACAAATTTTTACTTCAATTCAATTTGGATGAAACTAATGTTTAACACACAAAATAACTCATCATTGTCTAAACTAAATTTATGTTTCATGAGTCTATAATGAGAAAAGTGACACTAGCTAATATTTCATAGTATTACAAATTGGAATAGATGTAATTGAACTTAACCTGAACTAGGCATTAATTGCATTGAAATTGACCCGAATCAATATTTTTATCAATCAAAATGGATTTCATCCAAATCGAAGTTAATTTGTGATTGAATTTTATTAGAATTAAAAATTAATCTATTAGTGATGATCAATCGACCTAAAACACATCTAACTTGTCATATACCTGATTCAACCCAATATTAACTCACCTTAATCTTAACAAACTCATTTCATGACCAATTTGTCATGTTATTCTCATAGTGATTTGTCAAATTGAATATAACTGTTGGCTAAATTGAATTACATGACATACAATCTTTTTGAATACTATATCACCGCAAGATATATATGCCTTTCTAGTTAATTATTACTAACTTTAACATCAATATATTTCTTAATATATAAGTAGTATATTACAATAAGATATATTCTTTTAAATTTCTTGAAATATAATATTTTAAAATTTATTAAAAGTTACATAAAATTTCCAATTAAAGTTTCTTAGAATACATATTTGCCTTTTCATGTTCAAGTATTGGAATATAATATTTTTAAATTTAAAAGCTACATAAGATTTTTAATAAAGTCTCGTAGAATATATATTGGCTTGTTTATGTTGAAATATTTGCTAATGAATAAAATTTCTTTATCAAAAATTTAATTCTAATATATTTTATCAAGAAACAAAATATACATAATAATCAAAAATGATTTTGACAATAACAAAGAATCATCATGATAACGTTGTGTCTTTATAGTATTAGAACTCTAATTAATACTTATATTAACAACTTATTTTTTTCATGAAAAGCACAATACATTCAAAAATCTGAAGAAATTAATAATATGAAAATAAAGGTTTTGGTCAGTTAATACTATTTTTGTATTACTCCAAATGACTGTTACAGCTCCAATTTATATAAGAACTAAGAAGTTAACTAAGGAAACAAAATAAAGGAAATAAGTTATTACCTTAATACTACATACTAAGTAAGGTAATAAAATATACTAAAGAATAAAAAATATATGCATATTCCTACACTCCCCCTCAAGTTAGGTCACAGGGTCTCCAACGCTTAACTTGGACAAAATACTTTCAAAAAGTTCAGCTGTGACAACTTTTGTAAGAATATCGGCTAGTTGATCTTCAGATTTTACATGTAGGATACCGATCACTCTCTTTTCAAGTTTCTCCTTTATGAAGTGTCTGTCTATCTCCACACGTTTTGTTCAATCATACTGGACTGGGTTTTCTAAGATATTAATAGCTGACTGATTGTCGCAAAATAATTTGCATGTTTTTTTAGTGGGATATTCAATTCACATAAGAGCTTCTAGAGCCATAGTATCTTTGTTATCCCTTTAGCCACACCCCTAAATTCTGCCTCAACACTTGATAGGGCTACTACCTTTTGTTTCTTACTTCTCCAAGTAACCAAGTTTCCTCCTACAAGAGTAAAATATCCAAACGTGGACTTTCTACTATCTTGATCGCCTGCCCAATTAGCATCTGTGTTAGTCATAAGGTCAAGGTGACCATTTCTTTCAAAGAAGACTCCTTTACTACTTATGCCCTTCAAGTATCTCAAAATCCTTATAACAGCCTCCATGTGTGATATCTGAGGAAGATGCATGAATCTGCTCACAACTTCAACTGCATATGAGATATCAGGTCTAGTGTGAGATAAGTAGATGAGTTTTCCCACCAGTTTCTTGTACTTCTCTTTGTCGGTCAGTTCTCCTTCATGCACTGTCTGGAGTCTATGATTGGCTATGATATGCGTCTCAGCTGGCTTATAATCAAGCATCCCAGTTTCAGCTAGGAGATCTAGGATGTATTGCTTTTGATTAATAAAGATTCCCCGTCTTGACTTGAAAACTTCAGTCCCAAGGAAATATTTCATGTTCCCTAGATCCTTCATTTCAAACTCCTTGAACAACTTCTTCTTGAGATCTCTGATTTCTTCCTCATTGTTCCCAGTTATGACCATATCATCAACATAGATAATTAAGCATGTAATCTGATTCTTTCCCTTCTTTAAGAACATGTGTGATTTGAATTACTTTGCTCATAGCCAAACTTTATCATTGTTGTGGTGAATTTGCCAAATCAGGCCCTTGGTGATTGTTTTAGGCCATATAAAGCTTTCTTGAGCTTACATCCTTCCCCTGGTGCAAATCCATCAGAGAACCCAGGTGGGGCAAACATATAAACTTCTTCCTCAATCTCATCATGGAAAACGTATTTTTTACGTCAAACTGGTACAATGGCCAATCCTTACTTGCAGCTATTGAGAACAAGACTCTGATGGTGTCAATCTTAGCAACAGGTGAGAAGGTCTTTGAGTAATCAATTCCATATGTCTGAGTTTATCCTTTGGCAACAAGACGAACTTTGTATCTCTCAATAGTTCTATCAGCATGATGCTTTATTGAGAAAACCCACTTGCATCCCACAGTTTTCTTATCTTTTGGTAGCATACACCTTTCCTACGTATTATTTCTTTTAAGAGCTATGATCTCATCTTTCATTACCTCTTGCCATTTCGAATTCCAGAGTGCTTCTTTAGTGTTTCGGGGTATAGAACTTGAATATAGGGCGATATTAAAAACAATAGCAATCTGGCATAGATTATCAGCATTACCCTGATTGATGGGGTATCGAGATCGCTGTGCTTCAAACTCAGGATCATATCTCCTTGGTGGAATACCCCTCATACTCCTTGGGGGTAGCTCAGATCTGCGAGGTAACTCAACACTAGGAACATCATTAGCAATATCAATCAAAGGCTCAGGAATTACCTCTTGTTCGGACTGCTCCTCAGATGCTTCAGACAGGACAGGAGTCGTCTGAGGAAGAGAATGTATTATATATTCAGTGGCAACAGCTATGGGATTACCTACTTGCTTTGTAGAGTCATGATCAATTATAGGATTCGGATTAATAGCAATAGGATATACTAGCTAGCTTAAGTCATCACCACTCATAGTCTCGCCTTGAGGACTAAGTTGGGGGTAGTAATATGAACTCTCAAAGAAGTCACAGTCCATGGTGGTATAGAGTTTGTTGTGGATTGGATCAAAACATCAATAGCTTTTCTAATTCACCCCATACCCAATAAAAACACACTTAACAACACGAAGTTCAAGTTTGTTCCGAGCTTTTTTGGGAAGGTGAACATATACAATATAGCCGAATACTCGAGGAGGTAAGGAATGAGAGGATGGAATAGTAGTATGGGTTTGTAGTGTTTCCAATGGGGTTTTGAAGTGGAGAGATTTTGTGGGAAGGCGATTAGTGAGGTAAGTGGCAGTGGCAACTGCTTCTGGCAAAACTGAGTTGGGACATGAGTTTCAAATATGAGTGCACGGGTTATCTCAAGGAGTATACGATTTTTCCGCTCAGCAACCCCGTTCTGTTGTAGAGTGTTTGGGCAAGTGGTCTGATGAATTAAGCCATGAGTAGAGATGAAGTTTTTCATGTCCAAGTTTGTAAAATAGCCCTAAAATTACTTGCTTAATTAATTATAATTAATTAAGTGTAAATGGATTATTTAATCTTAAGCATAATATTTTATTTTGACTAAGTAAATTATTTTATCACCTTTGGGTATCAGTCTAATTAAAATTTGGAAACTAAGTAAGTTATACGATGAAAATTAGGTAAAAGAAAAACAGATGAAAGATGATTATGTGTCAAAATGACACACAACCCCTTAGGTGGCTCCTTATTTGAGTTAAGAGTCATCAAACTCTTGACTCATCATTACCATCACCTCATATTTCAGGATTGAAAATCCTGTACCATTTCACAAAAACTCAATCATTCATAATCTTCACTACTTGTGAAATAAATTTGAATTTGAGTTTATCCCTTGCAAAATCCATAATAAATTAAGGTTATGTTATGAAAATCAATCTCTTTTCCATACCCATTTTCGAATCCATCTTACAATTATGGGAATTCTATTTACTTCTATTTTTTGTCATCAATTGAAGGATTATCTGAGTTATTAATGGAACTTAAGATAAAGGTTTTGATTGAAGTGTAACTTGGGATTCATCAATCAAGTAATCAAAAGTTAGAGTTCTTGTTGATTCAAATTGGGGATTTTGCGACTCAAATTGAAGTTCAAGATCGAAAGTTGGAAAGCCCTTTAATGGCGATTGAGGTAATTCACAAATTAATTTATTTAAGCATAAATTGAATGTTTTAAAGTAATTCTAAGTTCTTAAATGGTTGTTGATTCATGTTCAAAGTTGTGAGTAAGTTCATTTTATTTGAGCAAGTTCTGTTCGAATCTGTTTGGCTGTTTTTAAGACAGTTAAAGTCATTTCTGGGTTCTGATTCCTACCTGAGATTTGTAGAGCTTTGAGTTATGGCCGCGTTGAATCTCCCCAAAATGAGTTTGCTGTGAGAGAGTTATGTCCAAAATACAAACAGACTGTCATTAAAATCGAGAATAGTCAATTATGTGATTAATTGTTCAAATTGGGATTTCAATTGGGTATTTCTTTAATCAAGTATTTATGATTATTTTATATTTATTTATGGGTAATTGGGGATGGTATGAACTTTTTGAGTATTATTGATGGCAATGCAAAAAGGGAGCTTGGATTGTTATCTTTTGGAGTTAGAAGTTGATGCACACAAGCTGTTTCTTCAAATATATCAATGAAGTTCTTTAGTTTTCTAATCTGATTTTTGATTGACGAATTTTCTCATAACGGTAACCTACAAACATCTAATATCTTTTAAAGCTAATTTAAGTATTTTTATGTTCAATTGATGATGGGAAAAATATTGGTTTGATAGCTTTGTTTATGTAATATTATTAGTATTATAAAATAATTTTAATAAAAATTAATCATGTTATAAAAATTATATTTAATTAAAAAGTATGTTAATATGGTATTTGTTTAAAGAGGTTACAAAAGAATGTTTTGTATGTTATTGACTTATATGATATGAGTCTTGAAATATCGTATTATGAAAATGAAGTATGATAGTTGATTTCAAAGAAAATCAATTGAATTATTATTTTGTTTTATATTGAAATATTCGACATTGAAAAATGTCCTTTTTTGGAATTGGCAACGGATATTTATATTCGGATTATTGTGAAATACTATAGCTTGATAATAGGTAATGGTTATTTGGATCCGTCTCGAGCACCCGATCCTGTTTCGTTCTTGCAAGAACAGTGTTTTCGGTGATGACGATCACCCATGTTCTCGGGATTTAGATCAAGTATACTTCCTGACGGTCCATACGTTTGTTTCGCAAATAAAATCATATGTCTCATTTGTCGTATTGTTTTGCTATTGAATAGCCGCATTTTGATTTTCACTATTAAATTGTAAAGTTATAGCCGTGTTTTGATTCACTATGAACCAAAGGTTCTTAGTCGTATTTATGTCGATACCAAACAGTCTTTTAAAAGAGTTTGGGTTTTGATTAATTAATGTATCATAAGGAGATACCAAATGAGCAAAAGATTAAATTGGAGACATTTGTTAATGACTTGTATATAGATGTAATAGTTGGTTGGATTACTCAACAATTCAATTGTTGACAGTCTTTGATGGGGCCTATCTCTTTCGAGAGATAGATCCATTTTCAGGTTAGCTCTGCTGTGGAGACGATGCATACTTGTATTATGTGTTACGTGCGAGGTGAGGACTTCTCTTTGAAATTCATAATGTAAATTAGATATTTGTAAATTAAATTGTAATAATTTTATAATGTTTTGTAAATAGTATTCACTTAATTATGTAAAAAGTTTTTTAAATACACTGATATTGGTTTGCTGTGGCTATTAGCCACAGGTCAGATTCAACCCAGACTTATATAAGTCTTTCGCTGTGCCTTGTAGACAGTATTATTCCACTGTTTACGCTGGTTTGGGTTGTTTCAATTTGGGACGCCCCATCTGATCGTGCCACTAGGCCATCTCCTCACACAAATGCAAACATGACCTTGTCGCCAATCCGAGTTACCAGAACCATGGTGGCGAATGTTAATCGGTTGAGGGCTCGGTAAAGGCGGGTGGGAATTCGCCAGAATGGAAATACCAAGCCGTATGGTTCTGGTTTTTTTTTGTTTGTTGGATCTGGGTTTAATGGTCGGAAATAGGGTAATTCTCCCAATTCCTATTTTAAATTTAGTCGCCAGAAAACGAGCTCTAATATCGAAGATTTCATTGTTGGAGTTTAACCACTGCGGTTGCAACATTGGAGTCATTGACGTTAAACGAAGTTCGAATTCCATGGTAGGTAAGTTTTTTTGGGTAAATGATGAACACCGATATGGTGGACCGGTTATAGGTCGTTGGAAAACACCATCGACTTTGATACCATGAAGAATTAATAATCCGAAAATAAAGGTTTTGGTCGGTGAATACTGATTTTGTATTACTCCAAATGACTGTTAAAACTCCAATTTATACAAGGATTAAGAAGTTAACTAAGGAAACAAATAAAGAAAACAAATTATTTCCTTAATACTACATACTAAGTAAGGTAATAAAATATACTAAAGAATAAAAAAATATGCATATTCCTACAAAATCATCTATCTATTTTAAAAGAAATATTATAATTATATACCGATAACATGTAATTATATGATTGTATCTCTATTTAAAGTTTATATTTTTTATGTGAAAAATGATATATACAGCCACAAGAGTTGTATATAAGAAAGAATCTAGTAAATTTATAATGTAATTCAATAGAATATTTGCCTAGGAAATATAAGATACTCAATTATATTTTATTATTTTAGTTTTATTCTTTCTTGAAAACATAAAATAATTACTTAAAACATTAATTATTTTCAAATTTCATGCTAGATTATCTTGAAAAAACTAAAAAAATTGATAATAAAGAGAATTTTTTGATTTTTATATACAACCCTTAGGATTGTAAATATCAATACCCTTATATATACTTTTATACAGACAACTTCGTGCAATGTATGAGTTTCTACACTAGTTATTAAAATAATGAATAAGATAAATTATCAAAAAAATGCACGAAATAAGATAAGTTTCAACTTATTTTCAAAAATAAGCGTGTAATTTCCAAACCTGCGGGTTGGGGCTGTTCCCACTTAGTAACTGCGAACAGGTAAACAAAGCAAACTAGCTGTTATGTTGACTTTTGTTTGACAAAATGCACCACAAATATGCAGCAACAGCTCCCTTCGTTCCCATTTTCCCCAATTTCAAAACCCTATCTTAAACTACTCGACATTTTCCGTACAAAATCACTATTAGACTAGCTTCAATCCATCAATTCTTACATTTCTCTTTCAATTTGGCACTTCAAATTTAATCTGGAATACTCTAGCTTGCACAAAGGTAAACTTTTATGCATTTTCTTGAGTATATATATATATATATATATATATATATATATATATATATATATATATATATATATATATATATATATATATATATATATATATATATATATATATATATATATATATATATGTATATATATCATTTTTTTAGGGTTTTGATGAAGTTTGGTTATTTTCTCAAATGTAGGTTACTAGTTCTAAAATCAACACTCTTCTTAATCATCCATAACTGTTCAAGGTAATGTTTAATTGTTTTCATAGCTTTATGTTGTTTTTTGAAGTATTGTTGTTGATGAGTATATTGAATTAATTGAATTTGATGTACATTACACATTATTAGAAATGTTGATGGTGTTATTAGAAATATCATTTATGAACTTATTAATTGATTTATTATTTGAATTTTATGTGCATTATATATGTATGAACTTAGTTACATTATGGACTTGATTAATTTATAGACCAAAAAGATTATAATCAAATGAATATAATGTAATTGAATGGGCATGAAGTTGATAATGATGTTGATTTTGTTTGTATTCATGTAGAAATGGCATCATTTCGCGTTACTATATAGTATGTTTTTAGAATGGTTGTATTCGAGAAAGTAGTGGCAAAGTTCATTATGTTGGGGGAAGACGTAGGTTGCTTGCATGTAACTCGAACATGGATTTGAATCAGTTTAAATGTTTTATATATTCTAAGATTGGATTAGACCCCACTAGAAGTAACGTAAATATAAGCTTTAAACATGACATGAGTGGAGTATTGCTAGCCTTTCCTTTTGAGGATGATGAGGCTATATATGCTATGTGGAGCATTCAAAGTCCGCCCAAATTCCCTCTTTGGAGTTATACGTAGAAGAAGTACCCTTAGGGAATGTAGTTGCTTCTAATCCTACTCCTACCCTTATGCCTATATCAACTCAAGAAACTCAAAATCCTTTCGTTCCTTCCGCATCTTGTACTCTTTCTCAACCCCCTCCAAATCAAGTTCCAATTGATTCAATGGTTAACTTAGGAGAAAGTGATGAGATGGGACCTTGGGATGATGAAAATGAGAGTAATGAGCTCATTGACTATCTTTCTGAGGATGATGTGGATGTCGATGAGGATGCGTTAGCAAATGACATGACCCTAAGCAACATTCCTACAATCATTCCTCCTACACCTTATGCCCTATATCCACTTCTAGACGAGTATGAGGAGGACAACTTCTAGAGGACTTGGGCTTGTGATACCACTTAGACCGAAGAAGGGGAGTTGGAGAAGGGTATGATGTTTGATAGTAAGGAAGCGTTGTTGAAAGCTATTAGAGTGTATAAAAAAAACAAATTTCAGAAAATTTTTTTAAAAAAAATAAAAAATAAAATAATAAAAAAAAACTTCCCATTAACAAATAACTTCTCACTTCTCCCTCTAAATCTTATACTAACCTCACTCACCTACTATAAATTAAACCAATTACCCTCAATTCATTCACATAATTACTCACAATTCCTTTTTCTCCTACAAACTACTTCCTCCATCTCCCATTTGCTTAAAATTCAATCAAGAAAACGCAAGATTTCGATATTAAAGGTATGAATTTCATCATTTTGTTAGAGGCTTTTATATCCAAAACCTAAAAATTTATGCTAATTGAAAAACATCCATCTTTTATTTGATAAAAAAATAATAATATTTCTGACCATAGTTTTCCAGCGATACGGCGGTCACCGGGATACCACCGGCGTGCGACGACGGCCACCGGAGCCACCGCTGGCCGACACCTTCTCCCTTCTCCCTTCACCTTCTCTCTCTTCTTTTCCCTTTCTTCTTTCTTTTTCGTGGGAATCCTGGAACTCACCCACCTTTCTCTTTTTTAATAATAATTATGATATTTTTTTTTCTCTTTTCTTTTAACCCTTACAATTTTAAATCTTACAATAAAATGAGTTAACTATGTTATTTAAATCCTTGCTCTTTTATACTACTCTTACAATTTTAAATTACATGTTTAAAATTATTCTTTTTAAATAAAGTATATAAAATGAAAAGGAGTCTTTTAATTTATTTTGAATGGGTTGATCGGGGTATTAATTTGAAATATATTATTTTATCGTGTAGACAGCGGATTTGTAGACATAGATTATTAGGAGCGTACGTTGTCTAGGAGCGCGTGACAAGGTAATTCTCAATGTCCATATAATTAGGACTATCCCGTTAGTTTTATGTGCTAAGTGATAATTAATGTGTTTAAATGGGATGCATGATTTGATATGACATTATTTTGTATGATATTATGTTTTATATATTCTCAAATTATATCTACTATTATTTTTGTCAAACTTGAATTTATAATTACTATTTCGATAGAATTTATATTATTATTTTGATAACGAAATTAGATACGGTTTAATTTGAAAGAGAAATACTTATAATATTATTATTTTGATGAAAGTTATATTATTATTTTAATAATGATTGTAAATGCGATTGAATTTGGGAGGAAAATATTATGATATAAATATAACAATTGAATATTATTGAGATATATTAATTGGAAAAATTTATGATCATAAAATAAAATGTGTAGTGTATGTTTGATTATATGTTTGTGTGCACGCGACTAATTTTTAAAATATATTAAATCACGTAAAGTGTAATACGAGGGAAATGAAGCTCTTATATTTGTTGTGATCCAAGTATAAGGGTGATGAATAGGTTGTCATGTTTGGTTAGTATAGCTGCCGACAGGTATTATTATTTCTGATACTTGATTCGATGTTTGGTCTTCCTTCTATTTGTTGTGATCCAAGTAGAAGGGGTGTGTACACTAGGGTTCCCTTAGACTAATCTGCTGGCCTTGAATTATTTGGGGTGACGACCTCTTGATGAAGTAGGTATAGAGGTAAAGCCTCAGCCTATTGGCGTTCTCGTTCCCTCAAATTAAAAATTGATTATGTGTTTGTCATTATTAAATATCAAATTAATAAATTGGTTTATGTGATATTATATATATTGTTTTCACAAATTGTTTTTTTTTAAACTCAGCTATTTATTATTTTCCAAAATTATTTTCAACTCAAATTATGTTTTATTTTCTTAAACTATTTTCATATTTAATTGTTTTACGAGATGGAGTTGGAATTACTCAATTTTCTGATTTTGGGAGTTTTTCCCTTGTTTTTCTTGCATTCTTATGTTACAGGTTATTGATTGCGTGGGAATCGTGGAGCGAGGATCACTTAGAAACATAGCTTTTATTAGAGTCGTATTTCAGTTTAAATTTTACCTTAAGTTGTTTAAATTTTATATGGACATAGATTGCGTTTCAGTCTTTTCTCATGTTGTAAGACCATTTGTTGGATTGAAAGTTATTAAGTTATTTCTTAATCGTTAAGCCTTACATTTATTTTATTAAAAATAGATGTGGTGGTAACACTCCCATGAGTAGGTTTTGGTTCATGTTTTTCATTAAAGGTGTTTTCAAAAGTTCGACCTATTTTGAGGGTGTTACAGTGGAGTATAGAACGGAGACCTCAAATTAAACTGTCCTTACCTTGAAGTGTAAGCGGGGATGTTCGTGGAGACTTAGGGCTACGCTCGATTCATATTTATCTTTATGGTGTATTGTTACGTATAAGGGTAAGCATGGTTCTTGTGTTTTGGGTAGTGACACTGTCTCGGCTGGACATATTCATTTGACATCTTCTGTCATTAACAATGTCATTAGAAATTGTGTTGCTAAAGATCCATCCATTAAGGTATCTATCGTACGACAGATGGTTAAACATCATTTTGGTGTAAAAGTGAATTATAAGCGAGCGTGGTGTGCTAAGCAACAAGCCTTGTTGTCCAAATATGGAACTTTGGAAGGTTCTTACTCACTCCTTCCACGCTTTTTAAAAGCTTTGCAACATTCCAACCCGGGCTTAGTAGTTGAGTGGTTTTTTAAGGAAGACAATGACATGGGTGTATATGTGCGACCTAATATTAGGACTTTCCAACATGTCTTTTGGGCCTTTAAACCTTGCATTGAAGGCTTCAATCATTGTATAGGTGCATGGTCGTGACTCATGGCTTGTATTCGTAAGCATGTCACACAGAGGATGGGTTTATGCGTTATTTCTGATAGACACACGGGTATTTTAGCAGCTATGGAAGAGCCGGAGTGGCAACCACCTAATGCTTTGTAATAACTCATATTTAGCTTGAAAAAGTATTGATAGACTACTTATATGAACAAGATACATCTTCTTTTCTAGGGAGCCCATTTGCTAAGAACTTCACAGTTAAGTGTGCTTGGTGGGGAGCAATCTTAGGATGGGTGACCTCCTGGGAAGTTCTTCCAGGTGCGCACGAGTGAGATTAAAGTGCGCTGGAATGCCTTGTGTTGGTTTGTGGGGCTAGCCTACAGTCTCCATGAGTAGTCACCAGCGGTCTAAGGTGCCGGAGTGTTACATGCTTATCATAAGTTTTGCTTAAGTTATTTGCTTAGCAACTTTAATCGTGCTATGGGTAATGTTCAGCTGAAGAAGTTGTTTGGTAGAACTGCTGAGCAAAGACAACAAGTTAAGGTACTGAATGACTTAAAGGCAATTGGGACTGCAACTCCAGGTAATATACTATATATATTATAGTAGTATAATACTCTATAACATATAGATACAACTACAAAATATAATATTAAACTTACAACACAAATGTATGATACATAATTACATAATAGTAATATTAACTAAAGTCACTGCGAACGCAATAGTACAGGAGATGGATCTAGCAGCTCCAGAACCCCAAGACTCTAGTGTGTTAACTATGCAACAGGAGCACAGGAGCACTCCTCTTTAGGATGCCCAGGTTAGGTGTCCGATACTAATGATTTTCATTTTACTAATGATAACATACAAGTAACTTATTTAAATGTCTATTTTTATAGGTGACCGATACAAACACATTAGGCACTAGGCATCCAGATTCCGTTCCGTGGGTGATCGATAAGAGGATCATCACGTACCTTGAGTGCACGAGGTTGTATGACTTTTACTTCGTTGCGTACGATAGAGTTGTGGGCGTGGGCGCATATTCTTATCGGCCAACCTTACAGAAGCGTTGGTCGTGGTGAAGCTGCTCCTCCGCAACAACCCCCACCAGATGTTGCATATGGATCACGGTGGAATTTTGCACGCCAAACGCGCAAACACACCGAGACCGGTCTAGAATTCTACTGAGATCAGCTAAACCTGTTGCGACCCAACCAGGTAAATATTTCAGTACTCATTAACATTACTGCAATTTAATTAACACATCATTTACATTTTCATAACATATATTATAGTTTTTGTGGGACCCGTACCCTGCCGAAGCCTATGCAGTTGTGTCCGAGCACTCGAGGATTAAGTCAGGTGCGTGGAGGGCTTCTGTGCCACCCATATGCTTCGACATTGTCGAAGTAAATCTACTAGAGCGCGTACTGCGCCAATATGGGTTGGTACAGGGCATTCCATCGCCTTATGACACTGAACCCGATTTGCACCTAATTTCGCGCAAGAATCAGGGTACGACAAACTAGACGGAGATCAACTGGCGCCACATCGCTCGTTGGGATCATAGACTTGAGCTGCTGGCCCAAGGTGCGCCGATTGATGTTCATGGCGCACCTACTACATTTGACTACATGTTGTGGTTCCTCTCCATCACTCACTGATGGATGACACCACGTGGCATCATCGCAACGTCACATTATGCTCCTGTTGCGCCTACGATGACCCAATTTGTAAGTCTTCATTTGCATTTAAATGATTAAGTTGTCGATTAAATAATATAATATTGCATCAACTAAATATTAATTGTAGCACAAGGTGCGGCAGCCGTGATGCGGTGTAGCCACAAGGAGCCGGTGAAGGAGATTGCGCAAGGCATGCTCGTCGGCACGCAGTTTCAGCACTTCATACCGGAAGTCGCTGCGGAGTCATCACCGGCTACCGCCCATGCGCGTGTCTCATCTCCTACTTATGACTATCATTTGGAGGAGATAAACCTATCATACCCCGTTGACGTTGCGGGGACCTCGCAGGCTGGGCCATCCCAGCCATCACAGTACCAGTCCCCTCCTCTACCAGAGCGACACACGAACGCCTCTTACTACCGTAGAAGGCGTAAGAGACCAACTCAGTTAGATAGGGTAGATGAGGGTGATGAGCATTAGCGTTAAGTTTTTGTGTATTTGGATTTATTATATATATATATATATATATATATATATATATATATATATATATATATGTATATATATATATATATATATATATATATATATGTATATATATATATATATGTATATATTTATATATATATATATATATATATATATATATATATATATATATATATATATATATATATATATATATATATATATATATGTTTATTTAGTTGTATATATATGTTTTCCAAGCTTTGACTTATAAATGTTCGAACTTTTGGTGATGAATCATCCCGCCTAAACATACATTGACTTGTAATAACTTATGATGATGTCTCTAATGCAAATATATCAAAGAAAAACAACTCAATAATTAGGAAAAGTATTTGGTCAAAAAAACAAACTAACTGTTCGCAGTTAGGTCAAACAAAAGTCAACAACTAGTTTGCTTTGTTTATCTAACTGCGAATTGCCCCAACCCACAGGTTTGAAAATTACACACTTATTTTTGGAAATAAGTTGAAACTTATCTTATTTTGTGCATTTTTTTGATAATTTATCTTATTCATTTCAATTTTTCAATTTTTTGTTGGCACGCTTACTAAAATTAACAATCTAGCCCAATTTTAAAACTAAACTCTTTTTTAATTCAGCTTTAAATTTTAATTTTCGATAACAATTTTAAATAGTTTAATTCTAATCCAAATCAAAAAATAAAAAATTCAAACTACATTTTTCATTTCATTTTGTATGAGTAACGTTTTTTTAATTCAAATAACTTTCACCTAAGAATCATGTTGAAAGTCTCTTAATTAAATATTTTAGTTGGGTAGTTAGATCAATAATAACTTGACCCTTGATCTTCCCAAGTTCCCAACTTCTAACACACAAATTATTATTAAGTTTTAAAATAAAGTGTTATATAAGAGCTTCTCACCGTAAGTTGCGTCTTATAATATGCATAGATTAAATAGTTCAATTAATATAAATTATTAACATATGAGCTCTTTATTATAAGATTTTCTTATAAAAGATAATTTCTCACAAAAGTAATAAAAAATAAATAAGAATTGAAGCAAAAATTTTATCCAAGAAATCAAAACATATTTGAAGTAAGACGAGAGTTAATTTTTAAAAGAAAATTTCAGAAAAGGCGACGTGGGAAGTCAAATACGATTCCTGCCAAAATACTCTCACTCATCCTTTTATTTATTTTTTTTCAATTTATTATTATAAATTTATAATAATTATAATTATAATTTATAATTTATAGTAATAATTCTCTTTCATAATTCAAATGATTAGGCAAACCGTTGGCCATTTTCTAACCCAATATCCGTAAGTTTATTCTTTCTAATTTATTCCTCCCTTTCCATTCTCTCTCCTCTTTCTCTCTCATCTTCATCCTCAACCTCTCTGAGAATTTCTATTTCTCTTCGCTCCATCAACAAATTGCTATCCAATTTCGGTTACAATTTGAGGTGGAGAAATCCATATTGTTGGATCATACACTGTTTCTTGCGAAATTTGCTTTTTCATTATGGTTTATCAATTTCTACCGGGTAATTTTTCATCGCAATCTTTTATGTTTTCCAATCAAATAGGAGGATGTTCATCTTTAATTGTTGAATTTTAATTTAAAATTTACTAATATGCAATCCCGTTCCTTCAATTTTTGATCGGAATTCCTTTGTAATGTGAATTTCGGATTTTGTTTGAACCGAGCGTTCTGCGAAATTTTACGCACATGTCAATTTCTATAGTATTATATGCTTCATGTTTCTTCTAATTTTCTTGCAAAATTCTGTTTGTTTTTATTTTTACAGTCTAGAAAAAATAATAGAATTTGGTTGGTTTAATTGGATCATCCAGGTCGGTAATTAGCTACATATTGTAGTTGATCAATGTTGTTTTTTATGCTGATAATCCATTTACTGTAATTTGAATTTATTGATATGGTTCTATTTGAATTTGATGACGATTGTGACGTAGAATGATTCTTTTCCTCGATTAAAGTCAAATGAACTCAACTACTTTTTTTGTGTTTTCATTCCTTTTCAAACTATGAAGTATATCAATTATCAAACATGGTGAAAGCCTTAAGCCCTTACCTTCTCTTCCTTTTTTATTGGAATCTTTGATAGGTCCTCCATCAAACAGCTACTTTTAATTTGGATGAGTGGAATATATGTATAAAGCGATGAATAATCACGAGCTTCGTAGACCCACATCAGGTACTCGTATACTTTTGCAATACAACTTTTTGAACAACTTGAATTGATGAAAATTTCAATAAATTACGATAGTAATCTCGACTACTTAAGGTCGGGTAACAAATTACTCTGTGTCCCCATGAAAATAGCACCTCTTTTTCTAAGAGTATTAAAGTTGCAGTTGAAAGTTGGGGTAACAAATTACTCTTTGTGTCCCCTTGAAATAGTACCTCTTTTTGTAAAGTATTAAATTTGCATTTGAAAGTTAGGTCGGGGTAACAAATTACTCTTAGTGTCCCTATGAAATAGCACCTCTTTTTGCAAGATTATTAAATTTGCAGTTGAGAGAACAAGATAAAAACACAAGTGGGTGGAAGAAAAAAAGTTAAGGAGTAATTTTATTGCTGAAGAGGAAAGAGTGTATAGTAAGTGGGATGAATGTAAATAGAAATGAGTGCAAATTTATAGGGACAAAGGGGTAGTTTTCTAGCCTTCTTTGAATTCTATTAATATTGCCCTTCGTACTAGATCTTTTTTTTTTATTATTATGAATATAACAGTAATTAGAGAACACACATTGTTAAAACTTGAAAAATACATATTTGATGCACTACTATTTATAATTTATTTCCAGGTAAAAGAAGGCTTAAGGATCTACTGCTTCAAAAGGATAACCGCACTTGTGCAGATTGCGGAGCCCCAGATCCAAAATGGGCGTAAGTTCCCTTGTTATGTCTTCTCACTTTTTCACATGGGGACAACTAGCTTTTGTGTAATCATTGTCTAATGATGCACATTTGCTGTAAATGTTATCCAAGTGGAAACCACTTAATGATGGCATTGGGGTAGTGGAATTCCCATCCCCGATATTGCACTGTTAGTCTTATAACCCCTTGGGTGCTACATGAGGTTCAATATTATCTATTTCAAAGAGTGGAAGGAGTAGCACAAATGAAAAAATGATACTGCCTCCCCTTTTTGTCCACAATACAATTGACCTTTATGTGAGAGCTTTCTGGTGAAAAACAACAGCAAAAGTAGTATAATTTTCAGGGGGGTGTTGAACGTAGGTCGTAGAGCTATTGGAAGCAGTTGATGCAATTCTTATATCAAAATTTTAGCATTGGAATAATGATGTAGCACATACACGACTTTTAATGAAAATTGAATTCAATTTGTGTGATGCTGCTAAGTTTAATTTTACATGTTGATCTATTGTTAAATCATTGTCATATGAATTTTGATGTGCTACAAATTTTACCCTGCAAAGAACTTTTGCTTTTCTACACTTACCTTTAGAAAAGTAATGAAAGTTTACTTCTATAAGCAAGATTGTATTGTTAAACAACTTTTTTTTTCTTTTTCCTCAGATCAGCAAATATTGGAGTTTTTATATGTTTAAAATGCTGTGGTGTGCATAGAAGTCTTGGAACTCATATCTCAAAGGTACCTTCATAGCATAGCATGCTTTGTACTTCATTTAAAAATTGATGGAACATTTTTCTATAGCACATTTATTGATGAAGAAAAAAGATGGATAGAGACAATCTTTCCTTTGTGGAAGATTAGAGAGATATCTTGTTTTCAAGTGGGAGACACTTTAATGAGAATGTCTATAAATTCAATGAAACACTGTTCAAGGATAAAAATGCACAACTTACTTTGGTGTCTTCTTACAGGAAGATTTGCTAATATGAAACTGTGCCATGCAACTTTGAGTATAAATTTTTCTGTTAATTTGATAATAATAATAATAATAATAATAATAATAATAATAATAATAATAATAATAATAATAATAATAATAATAATAATAATAATAATAAGGGATTCAATTACAGACTATAATGGTTTTTCCTGAAAGAAGATTTTTAATTTGAATTTCTTCTACATCTTTTTCAACCTTCATCAAGAAGCATGAGGAAAATCATTGCTGCTGTACATGCAACTTTAAGTATAAATTTTCTGTTGGTTAATTCTTTTTAATTTACAACTATACACACCCACACTCACACCCACATATATATTATAACATTACCCACCCACGCACAACACTGAAACCCAAAATTAAGCTGAAACCATGACAACCATTTTTGGGGGTAAATGTGAGCACTGAAGGGTGCATTTGAGTATTAAAGGGGGGCATATCCACCTTTAGTTCCTCATAGAACCAAAATTGCCAATATCTACTAAGATGCGACAAATGATGATGCACTTACTCTTTTAAGGCTCATGCATACCTTCTTTTCTTGGTTTTCACGTGATCCATCCTCTCTTTCTCTGTATACACACATTATTCAAAGTAGGGAAGCTCTTAGATAGATAGCAAGTCAAGTAGCACTTTGTGATGTTGAGAATCGACCGCATTCTTCTAAAGTCTCTTATCACACATCAAATCGGTGATTAAGTTCTTTGTATTACTTTTTACAAGCGTTTATGTGATTGTCAGCTCCTTCTCCCTCTGTCTGCTGCCGCACTGTCACTTTGCTCGATAAGTGTTGTAGGGATTGCCTTTGAGGGTCATTTATAGATTTTATCTTTCAGGTTTTATCAGTGACGTTGGATGAGTGGTCTGATGAAGATATAGATGCGATGGTTGAGGTTGGAGGAAATGCTTCAGCTAATTCAATATATGAAGCTTTTATTCCAGATGGATCCTCAAAACCTGGACCTAATGCAAGTCATGATGATCGTATGAGATTCATTAGGTTTGTCTGCTGTATTTTATCTTAAATTGTTGATTATTGTGTTTAGTTTGTTTTACAAATATAATATATATTTGTATACATGTAATTACAATATGTAATCACAAGAGCACCACCATTGACAAGTAGAAAGTCTTCTCATGATCCATATGTTCCAACCATGAACAACCACACGATTCATCACGAACCACAAATTTATCAATTTACAAACACAACAAAACATATAGAACTCGAAAAAATGTATGGACTAAGAATTTGCAACATTCTTGACCAAACATTATATAGAATTCCATTCCCTATAATGTTGTTTCAACACCACATTTCATATTAAATATTAGAATGCCACATGTGTCTAGCCAAGAGACACATGTATTGCCAAAGTTTAGTTTGCTGCGTTTTGATAGGTATTCCCTCATCTGAATTGCCTATCTCTTATGAGAATTCTTTATTATGCTACCTATACATATTATTCTTTCTTCTACGGCACCAAAATTAGATCGTTAATTATAATTTATCATATGAACTTATTCTTTGTTAAGCTGTTCACTGGCATATCACTGTTGCTGTTAAATTTTGTTTCAATATGATTGCTGATTCACCCACCTTGGTGGAACTAAATTACTTTATATTAATACCCTTGTTAATATTGATTTCATATACTTTTTTCATCATAGATCTAAGTATGAGCTTCAGGAATTCCTGAAGCCTAGCTTACGAATCACGTCGATGCCTGCTGCGAAAAGCTCACTTCAAACAAGCTTCTCTAAGAAGCTGTTGAATAGTTTCCGAGGTTCACATTCATCAAAGTTATCAGATGGATCTGTAAGTTGAATCCCTTTACTTGTGTGCAATTTCATTTTTCTTTTTTCATTTTGCTGATAATTTTGAAAGGCCGTGTGATTAAGGAATGGGAAACAAAACAAGATCCACATATTCTGGAGATAAAAATATGTTACCCTTTTAATTGTGGGCATATGTGGTGAACATTTTTTGGTCAAGCTACATTAGAATTGGGATTTTCAATTGCATATGACAATAATTTGGAATAACTGGAGGAGGGTATATATGTGGATGGTCATTGGAATTGATATTCGTAATTGTAAATTAGTGTTAAACAAAATGGCTGATAAAGTATACTCTTTGATAGAGAGATCTCTCTCATTGATGTACTTTGGTTCATGTAGCCGACCATATCGTTAAATTTAATGCTTTGGCGTTGTTGTTGCTACTTGTGCCCTCGTGACATATCTCCTTGTACTCATTTGTTTTTGGTCTGCATTTAGGTTTTAGCGGGTTTCATCTTATTACTGTACTTTTGAGGAGGTGAGACTAAAAACATAATCCTCCGTGCTCCCGGGTTTTTACAAGGAGTTCAATTATGTGACGACTTTGCTATCTTGTGCTTGATTGCTTCTATTATGATATCTGAATTATGCTGTTTAGACTCAGTGTTCGAATTGGTTTGTGTACACTTATTTTGTTTCTGTTTGTCTATTGACTTGTAATTTTATTTTGCAAACTTCTAGTGCAGATTGTGTTAGTCTATTTTTTGCTGAAAGGATGTCTGACTTCTGCATTTGTTGTCTGGTTATAACAGGAAGGAATGGTCGAATTTATTGGAGTATTGAAGATCAAAGTGGTAAAAGGGACTAATTTAGCAGTCAGAGACATGCTATCAAGTGACCCTTATGTTGTGCTGAATCTTGGACATCAGGTGAATTGTTTTAGTTGAGCTTTTTGGTACTTATTTGTAGGAGCTAGCGAAATTCTCGTTAGCATCTGTGTGTATATTAGTTTCCGGCTAACTGGCTACCTCTCTTTGATTTTCCGAGTTCATTAATTTTAGTTTTCTGTGTTTCTTTCTAGAATTTGTACATAAAATTTGATTTGTTTTTCTTCCCTTGCTCTATAGTTGACACAGAAGAATTACATATTAGCATATTTAATAGCTTTAATCTTTTCTCCATTTTTTCCTGTGCTGAAAAGTACACTGGTCAAACTGTGACCCGACCCAAAAACCTGACCGAGCCCAACCTGACCAAGACCCGACCCGTTTTTCTAAAATTGGGTGCATTTACAACAATATTTTCGAGTTATAACCTACAATAATTTCATCAATTTTTATTAATCAAGTTAATATTGCACAACTATGACTTGAAAAAGTTGTTTTTGTCCCAATATAATAAGAAAAACTTTTTAAAGAAAATTTTAACAAAGAAAATGCATTGTTTATTTTCTCTATTTATTTTATAGTGATCATAGTTGGGTCATACCCGACTAACCCGAAACCGATCTGAGCAAAAGGCTTGGACTTTTGCAAGTTTTCAGCTTTGGACTATAGTTGGTTTGATAAAAATGTCTGTAAAATTAGAAAAAATATCATCTATAACTGAACTTGCCGGGTTAAAATAGTTAAATTCACACTTCATGGGTGCCTTTTGCTGTATAGGATTTTAATGTTTTTTCTGTGTTTCCAATTTACACTGGTTGTCTAAACTGATACTGTATAAACATTTAATTTTTCACTCTTCAAATTTTCAATTTCATTTTCAGACAGTTCAAACATCTGTTATAAGAAGCAACCTGAATCCTGTTTGGAATGAGGAACTTATGCTTTCTGTACCTCAACAATATGGATCTGTGAAATTGGTAAGACGACCCTTTCTTTTTTTCATACTCTTATCTGTTGTTCTTTTACCTCACTCTTTATGGAATACTCTTTTCCTGTTATCCTGGTTATTACCATTGCTTTTACCTATTCTCTTTCAGGACTAAAGAGTCTTGCTCTTTAGTCTTAACATTGATTACTTAGCCCTACAATCTTGATGATGATGATGATCGAAGAAAGTAATGACCAATTTAAAATGTTTTTGACTTCGTATGCCTACTCAAGTCCAATTATCTAGATCAAATATAAATGTACTACTATGTTTCTGATATCATTTTTTTGTGTTAATTCCCTTCAGCTCACATGCGAGTGAGTGTACAGTTGATTGCAACTCCGATTACAAATGACTGATCCACTCCATAAGTAATTTTGCTGAAAGAAAAGCTTGTTGAGATGAAGATGGGCAGTAATTGGATGATATAATCAGGAATGCCGTTACCCTAATGCCTAGTGGCTCTCACATAGGCAGGGTTTGGAGGGGTCGATTGTACACAACCTCATACCCTTATAATAAATGAAGAGGTTGTTTCCGACTGACCCCTTACTGCTGCAACTTCACATAAATAAAAAAATAGACATTTTACAATAGATTACAACTCTTTTCCTGCAGTAATAGAATATGAATACAAACTTTATATACCAGCACCACCTGAATTATAGTAATCTAAATGGTTTATTATGAACATAAACTTCCCATATGAGAGCCATCTCACTAAGTACTGTGCCAACTATAATCTTTTTCTACCAAAGAAATCATCTAGAAATTTTGTAAAAATTGCCTTCTTATTATTCAAAATTAGTACACGAGATTTTCTCCTTTATGGGTATGAGTTGCCGCCTTCCTTCCCTCCCTAGACCCTAATTATAGTTCCTATGAGCGGGATACACTAGGTATGATGATGATGATCTTCTACATATGAGAAAGCTTGCAGTCTTGTTAGATTACTGGTATAAAAAGGATTCCACACATGTCGTGTGAGTTTAGAAGTTTTTGATTGGAATTTCATAATTTGATTCATGGATTTATTGGGTGAATTGTATGGTTGTTTTGATCATATGCTCTTGGTACATTGCAGAAAGTGTTCGATCATGACACGTTCTCGGCTGACGACATCATGGGTGAAGCTGAGATTGATATCCAGCCATTGATAACCTCTGGGATGGCATACGGGGACCCAGGAATGTTTGGTGATATGCAAATAGGGAAATGGCTGAAATCACATGATAATGCTCTTATAGAAGATAGCATAATAAACATAGTTGATGGAAAGGTAAAACAGAAAATGCAACTCAAGCTTCAGAATGTTGAGTCTGGAGATCTAGAATTAGAAGTCGAGTGGGTCCCACTTGAGCAATAGATATCAACGTTAAAACCCCATTTGGGAATTTAAAAGACAAGAACAAACTGATTTCACAGAATAAGGTTTGCAGCATTAAGAGGTTCCAGAATGAGATTTCAGTAGTACAGTCAACAGTGTATCTTATGTATTTATCTATTTGTTTGTTTTTTTAGTTCGATTTGAGAATTGGTTGATCTATTTGTTATTGAAAGTTTTGTACTGGTCAAACTTTATTTTTTGTATTGATTTTGGGTACTATTGACTGATAAAAGCAAATTTTACGTTTTATGCGTAATTTATGATATTATTCTTGACCCTTAAAACATAAAATTAAGTTTCTCTTAATGTTGATATTATATCTTTATTTTATTTTGGGTATAATATTTTCAAAAATTGTTAAAATATAATTCTATATTTGTGGATAACATTAAAAATACCATTGTAATATGCACTTGCATACACTACACAAAGTAAAAACCAATACTTCCTCCTGTTCACTATTATTATTGTTCCATTTAGTTTGTTCGCTTCAAGAGTTGTATATAGACATCCTCTTATGCTGAAACAAGCACAAATTAGAAGATAAACTTAGATCACTGAATGAGGAGACTAAATGTTGAGAAAGTTGTGAAGTGGGTATGGTGAATTTTAGTTTGAAATTTTGAAAGATTGAAGAAAAAGATGAAGAGATAGATGCGTAACAAAGAATAAATGGAGAGTTTGACTAGACATGGTTGGATGAAAATGGGTTAATCCCCATTTTTGACAACCACTTTGTGTTGAAGAGGAAAGCTTAGAAGTTGGAGGGGTTTGGAGTGATTTTGGAATTTGCATGTTGGAAAATGAATTGAGAGTTTGTTGTTTATGAAGTTTTAGGTTTTGAAGCCATTGTTAGTGGAGATTATGTGAGGGTTTAGAAGAGAAAGTGATCAAGATTAAAGGGTAATAAAGTAATGGATGTTTTGAAGGAAATCTAAGGGATTTCTAAAATGATTGAGAAAAACCGCTAAGAATCTCAACATTTTCTATACGAAAATAGCTTATTGGACATTTTTAGCTTATTTGATACATATAAAGACTTCAGTAATCAAACTATCCAATGCTAGTGTTTGATAAATTAGTTGATTAAAACACCTTATTGTTATAAATAAGCTGTTTTTTAAACAAGTTACTCAAAGCGGTAGATTCAAAAATAACTGGTCAAACTAGTTAATAAAATCAGCCGGTCAAATCAATCAACGTAATCAGCTATTAACTGTTTGTCAAACACCCCAATACCAATCAAATTCCGATCATTTGTGGACGGTATTTGGAGAATGAGCTCATGTTGAATTACTTTAGGAAAAGAAATTTCAATTGCTGTCATTCTGTACAAATACAAACCACCTGGGCTTAAAGCCTACATCCATCGTCACTATACACTAAGCATTATCGAGAACTACAAATTTCAAGTCTTCTTTATTCTCCCAAAAATAAGACCAAGAGAAAATAGGGAAGTGCTTTTCATTGCTATTCCAAATTAAAAGTAGCACCTGCATACTGCAGTATACATACTGATGCAATAGTCACCCCCTCCCCTTCTTTCTTTTCAAACGGAAGCGTCACCAACTGATTACATTTGATACATTCCGAAATGAACAAAAAAGTCTCAACGACGTTGGTAACCCTTCTCAATGAAATACATTGCATTGTGTAACAAAAGACATCCCAAAGTTCTCTAGAGCTGCTTCTATTTCTGCACACGATGAACTTGTCAATAATGTATTCCGTATGAATATAATTGCGTGAATTGTAATGCGGAAGAGACCTTACATTTACAGGTTGTACAATCAACAAAGAAATGGTGAGGCCTTCACCAGAGAAATATATAATCGTCAAACATTTGAATTTGGAGGCGGATCATCCTTCCACCCTTTGCTAAGTAGATCATAATTGATAGACGCAAGCTGAGATAGATTCTGGAAGACATAATGGAAAGGGTAAAATACACAAGATAATAGAATAGAACAAAATGACAAGTAGTAGTAACCAATTAACCATTAAGGTGGACGGGTTTCGGGTTGGATCAAGTCGGATAGTTTTCGGTTATGGTCTATTTGAAACAACCCAACGGGTCACAAAGTTTTACAAACATATTTTCTTATAAATTTTTCTAAAAGACATACAAATATTTTTGCTTGAATATTATATTTTCTTATAAAAAATTATCCAAGATACAACTTTAACGGCCCGTTTGGTTGATGGTAATGAAGTAATGGGAATGAAATGTTGTAATGGCAATAGTAATGAAGAAATGGATATGAGAATTGGTAATGAAGATTCTTTTGTTTGGTGTGCATGACTAAAGAATGGTAATTGAAGATAATATTTCATTGATTGCATTTGCTTGTTAGTAATAAAATATGGTAATGACTCTTAGTTTCATTATTATATATTTGTATCTAAAAGCATTATTGTATCTAAATTATTGTATCTAATGATTCTTTTTTTAATAATAATATTTTTTGGATAATTACATACATTACCTTTTTTTTCTTCATTATTTTTTTTCAGCTCGAAACAACATTACCTTATTTTATTACCACAGTAATACTTCATTACCATTACCGCCTAATACCAGGTTGTTTAATGGTAATAAAAATGGCCCTTTTTATTTCATTACCCTATTTTATTACCATCCATTACCATTAAACGCATCAAAACAACCAAATTTTTTATTACTTAATTTTATTACCATTACCGCCCTCTAATACCATGTACCAAACGAAAGGGCTTCAACAAAGAAATATGAACTCAAAGTAAATAGTATAGTTGGCCAGTTGGCCCCAACAAAATATGATGACGTTGAACAAAAAGTTGACAAAATAGGAATAATGGGTCAAAACGGTCCGGTTTGAATCAAGGGCTTTACCCAGTTTTTCCGATCGGTCCATCCTTGAGTTATGGACATAAATTTACGGGTTATAACCTATCAGTTTTCGATCAGAGTTTTGAATCAATTTCAGCTCAAACAAAATATTCACAGTTTTAGTAACCATAGTTGAGCAAAGCTGGAGTCAGAAAAATACCTTAAATGAGAAATTACTGAAGGAGTAATTAACATCGAAGCCAGATTCAAACTCAGCAAGTCCACTGCATTCATCTCCCTGATGACAATATCGTCCAATATGAATTGAGAAAGATCAACATATTAGCAGAAAATAATGACAAAAGTAAACAAGCCAATTATTGTTACCAATTCTTCTTGTTTATCACTCAGATATCCGCTACTTCCACTAGCAGTGCCATCATCACTATTATCTTCGAATTCACAAGCTGCGTTCACATGGTCATCTGAGTGATTCCAAGAGTAACGACTAGTAAAGTAACTTGTATCATATGCACCATCTGATGACGGAACAAATGCTGCCTGTAGTATTACATGTATCACATTACATATATATACTTTGGATAAGTAAATAGAGTCAAAATTGCATTAAATTAACTCAATGGCTGCACCTTCTGCCTAGCCAATGTGTCCCAGTTTATATCTCTGAAGAAAGGATGCGCCTTCACCTGAATTCAAAATTCATTGAATTAGTTGACAATATATGCAGGCAACTGTATGAAATTGATTCAAACCACACCTCTGATGCTCCCCTAGCTCCAAGTCTCTGATTAGGATCCTCAGTTAACAATCTAAAAAATTATGGAAACCCAACAAATTTGTACGTGAGAAGAAATTCTAGAAGGAGAAATCAGGATTGGTCATTTTACTAATCTAAATTCCCAAGTCATAGGTTGAAAACTACTTTTATAATAGAAGTCAGCATTTAACGCCTTATTACTTACTTGTTAATAAGATCTTGAGTTTCACAGCTCATCTCTTCTGGTACACGAGGCCAGGGAATATTGCGATTGAGGATATTGTCAAAGATTATCTGAAAGACAAGAGAAATGGGAAAGTAAAGTGAATAATATTCAAGTTATCGACAAAGAGTATTAGTTACTCAATACATGTGACGTGTCAATAAAGGAGACACGCAATACGGTACATTAAAATTCCAGAAAAACACAATTCATGGTAAATTAGTAACAGTAACAGATAAAAGTCAAGATTTTCCTTTTTAATTGTATACATCGGTGTTACCAGATTCACGATGAGATTCTGTTACACAATTTGCTAGCTAGAAGATTTACAATATGCTGGAAGGGGCTGTTTGGTTTGTTATTTAGGTTCCAAATTTGCAACAGTATTTTTAGTTTGTAATCAATACTTCTTGCAGAGAAGTTCAAATTTCCTTGCTTCAATATAATTTCGCATGTCCAGTAGAACCATTTGGGCTTCAAGCCTACTCAGTAATCACTAACCCTACCAAGAAGAAGTAAATACTCACAAATGATAAAATAAAAAAGAAGAAAAAAAGAACTACTATAATGAATTAATTTTAAGAAGCATGAGACTCTTGAGAGATTGGATACTAGTGGAAGTGGGAAAAAAAAAAAAAGAAAGGAGAGTTGTCACCAAAAAAAATAGAAAAAAGAGAGAAGACAAATGAAGTAACGAGAATAGAATTCAGTGCAATCGCTGGAGAAGACGACCAAGTATAGTAGTGACCACGGCATCCAACTTGCCAGATCTTCACCAGTAAAATTCCTTGCTTTCGTTTATACTTATGATGACCTTTCCTTAATTTTTTTTAGATCTAGGGTTTCTCTCTCCCTCATCAAGCACGATGCATCAGGCAAGCATATTAATATATTGGTGATTTTACCAACACAAACAGCCGAAACATGATGAATTGAGCCCAAAATGAACCATGATCGAGTGTACAACCACACTCGATGGAGATTCATGGAAAGAGGAGCAAATCTGGTGACACAGCTCAAAAAGAAAGCAAGGTCAATGGATGCAATCCAACCAAATATATTATACATCAAAAGTACCTGGGGATGTTCAGCATTGAAGGGAGGGATCCCAACAATAAGTTCAAATAAAATAACTCCAACAGACCACCAATCAGCAGTAGCTCCTGCAGAAAATCAGATGATAGCAGATGATTAAAGAGTACTTGAAAACGAATAATAAAAAGGCAAAGAAGATATATATGAATGAACAATCAAATACCATTTGGTTCAATTTGTATTGTAGATTTTAAATTTTATCCAGCAAACAGCAGAAAAGGTTCATTAGATAACATATCATAGTATGAATTTTTTTTGTGTGTGCTTTTAACACTTGTTTTCTGTAAAGGGTAAACCCATGCATGATGCAACTGAATATACCCAAAGGACAAGGAAGTTGTTTAGTCATGAGAACAATTAGTTTCAGTGTACAGTTAAGTCATCACTAACAAGAAAGCAGATTTATAATATTATGTCTTATTGTTCTACAAATATTAAGTAAAATATATGGATAATACAAACCGTGTCCCGTTCCCAAAAGAATCTCAGGTGCCAAATAGTCAGGTGTTCCAACTGCAGAACGCTTCTTCCTTCTTTCTTGATGCTTCTCCGAAGCAGATAATTGGGGTTGATCATCTTCAAAGAGGGATGTCCCACTAACAGCAGGGCCAGATAAATCATCAGTGCTGTTGATGAGACCAACTTTTGATAGCCCAAAGTCTGTCAACTGATTCAAAGACAAAATAATCCAATAAGCTTCATAAGAGATTAAAATTTAAATTAATAATAATAAATGCCACATCATTGCACCAAAAGGAAAAAAAAAAGAATTAACCCACAAACATTCTCCAAGGATTATTTTTCAGATACGATATTTAGCTCCTCCCCCCCCCCCCCACCACCACCACGAATGTAATTCAAGTAAAGTTACTACTCCCATCTTTCAATTTAGAAGCGGAGCAAAAATTGAAGGCACTGTGCAATTTCAAAAGTTATGATTATTTTTTAACTTTGAATCTTTAAACACTTAACATAGACCACGTAATTTAAGATTGAAGCCCCCAATTTTTCGGGCCCTGTGCGATCATGCTCAAAACCTCCACTATTAATAAATAAATAAATTCAATTTCTAAATTCTCATTGCAAAAAAAACAAGTAATTCATGAAAAAATGTTCAACGAATTAAAATTAAAATTATTCACTAATTTATAAATAGGAAATCTAATTTGAATTGGAAGAAAGTATACCAAAATTTTAGCTAAGAACATAAAATAGAAAATCCCCAAAAAAGTTCCACATGGTCTTAAATAGTTACAGTATTTGGAATGTTTCACATACATCCAAATCCCAAAATAACAATGAAAGCCAAACTAATTTGCAGAAACAATCTTTGTACCTTAATATGACCATCATGGGCAATTAATAGATTGTCTGGCTTCAAATCTCGATGAACCACTTGAAGAGAGTGCAAATATTCCAAAGCAAGCACCTGAAAACATCCCAAGGTTCTTATGAGATCATCCAATATTGATAAATAGTAACTTCAAACAGACATTCTTTTACTTTGCCGTTTTTGTTTGTCCTCCTTTTTGATTATGTCCTTTTTTTTCTTTGCACTCTTCAGAATCAATTCACTTTAAGTTGACAGTTTTCACTGTAGTACATTTATAACCTCACCTTTGGTCCCACATGACCCTAACTTAACTACAGGAACCCCAACCTAATTAAACATAACTGTATTTTGGAACCTTAATCACCTTTTGGAGCTATGTGACATGACACAATGAATACGAACAAAAAGAAATAGATGGATTATATCTTAAAGAGTTACTTACTACTTCAGCTATATATACACGAGCAACATCTTCATCTAAGCAGCCCAAATTCCTCAACAGTGAATATAGATCTCCCCCATTGAGATATTCCATGACCAAGTACAAGTTTTCACGACAAGTAAAGGAATAAAAGAACCGGACCTGAGAAATGTCAAATACAGGTCAAACAAATTATAATCTTTACTGGTATAAGGGAGTGGAAATAAACCAGCTCACCACAAAAGGATTGCGGACAGAAATTAAAATATTGCGTTCAGCTAAAATACTCTCCACAGCATTCTTGCGAATCATATCTGCCTTTTTTAGTACCTGCATAAATTGCAAAACATTTGTAAGTATTTAATGGCTTCAAAACTCACAATTGTCAAAGTCTCAAAGACTAGAAAATCAACAAAAATAAGGAACTATTAAGGGCTCACAGCAAACAACAGTAACAAGAAACAAACCTACTAACAACTGAGGCTTCTCATGCTTCAAAATAGTTAGTACAATAACATTCAATTACCCTTATGCGATTAAGTGGCTCCCACCTAGGCAGGATTTTGGGTGGTCAGATGAATGCAACCTTAACCTTGTGACAAGTGACAACAAAGAGGTTGTTTTCGATTAAACCTTGATAGAAAATATAATCACAACTCCACATGATAAAGGAATGCACATGGTTCAACAAGCCATATCCCTATAGTCCATTATAATCTAATCTGAAACTAAATAACTATACTTTTTGGTCTGGTCGAGAATAAAAAATGTTTCAAGAAAGCTAAGAGGGCAATCATATACCTTTATAGCAAAAAGATCTCCTGTTGTTCGTTTCTTGGCTAAGAAAACCCGACCGAATGCGCCACGACTTATAGGCTTTATAATCTCAAAGTCATCAATAGATGTACGGTCCTTACTAGAATGAATAGGGCTCGTTCTCAAGCTACGTACAACATCATCTTCTAGAGGAGCATCTTCATCTATTACAGTACTCACAAGATCAATTTTCTCAGTATCAACCAACTCAACTAGTTGTAGATATTTTTCCCTGAAAAAATAAAGTTACACTCTTGGTGATAATGCAAACGAACCAAAAATTAAAACCACCACTAACATAGAAGCTATTCAATCATTAGGCTTCGGTAAATTGAGTAGGCAAGTCTTCTAATACTCAAAATCAGCAGACTACCCAAAATTTAAAAAGAAAACTGACCGAATCAACTTTTCAATTCGGGCCCCAAAGGTCTCTACAGTGAGTGCATCAAATTTCCGACGGCCAATGACAAAGCTCAAGTCCTCAAGACATGTCAGTAAATAGTTCATCGAATGATCATCTTCAGAAAGGGCATTTGCTGAACACCGCGCAATGTCTGCAAGTTCAGCCATCTGCATCATAAATTCTTTAAAAAATGAGTCATCAAATTTCAAAAATGCAAAGCCTGTCATTGAAAATATGAAAAGTCAATGGAATTTCTTAATAGCATGCAAATATGAGTGCGTCAGCTTGAGAACCCAGTCATTCTTATCCTTCTGCTCCTTTGCTTTCCTCGAATTAGAAAGCTTCTGCAAAAGCAATGATTCTAAAAAAGAACAAACTTCTTATGCAATAGCAGGCAAGAAGATGCCTTTAAATCTATTTCATCTTTGGACATTATGTACCCAAGCTTTTCAGCTACCAACAGTTCTAGGGTATTTGCGTTTGCAATATAGATGGTGCACAAAAGACATATGCTACATATTACAAGTCAATTTTCTTTCACTTTATCAAGGATGCATCATAAACAATATCAACAATCATAAATCGAGGTTGTTGAAGTATAACTTCCAACTTCATTCATGATTCATCCACATGTTGTCTATTCATCAACACTGGGCATTATGTTCTTGAGATAGATGTTAATTCCACCAAAAGCCACATATATTTCGATTCTCACCTCCAAGATTTTCCTCATTAGCTAAGCAAGCCATACAATGAAAAATATGAAATTGGAACTCCCCACTTGATTTAGAAGGAGTTGGAATGTCAGATAATAGCCCATTTTGCATTTGATGAATCTATTGGATTATTAAAGTCACTTGGCAATATAGTGAAAAATCTCGGATGTGCTTGCAATAAAAGTCGCAAAAGAACTATATTCAATCACATCAATCTCAAAAACCTTTACAATGCAGCGATGCGGCCAATATTTTGCACTATGCACGACAAAGAAATGTATGAACACTAGCTTAATTTAATAAAAAAAATTTTAAACAAGAGTTAAATGATATCAAATTGACACATTGTGAACTTCAAGATTCTATGCCAATGTTTGACCAATCAAAAGTACATTACATGGAGGGAAGGCCTAAAAAGAAAACATAGAAGACATGTGGGGAACGAAAGTACTGAAAATTGTTGGCTTTGTTTGGTACTTGTATCAACAATGAAATGTATCAAGACCTTGTGTATAGATGGGAGCCACCAAATGGCATTGTGGTAATGAAATATTGTTAAAAACATCAACATAGTCCGATATGAATTCAGAGGCTACACATTTTCTTCTCAAACAATAACTTATCATGGAGTTTATGAGAAGAGGACTTTAGTGTCCACAAATCTTTGGAATCTAGAAACTGCAATAAAAAAATTAAAACAAACAAAATTTTAGTCACCCATCTTATAGGCCACAACCTACTTGAAACACAAGTTAACCATAGACCACAATGCATCCACGTACATGCTAATCAAAAACAAAACATTCTCATTTCTCATGTTAATCATAATTACATAGCATCTCCTACTACAACACAAGACAGAAGCAAAACCATAACTATAATAAATTAATTTTTTGGATTTTAATTTTCGGACGGTATACATTTGCAACCACTTTATTGAGCTTCAAAAATTTTTGACTGGAACACTAGTACACTACAAAATTTATTTTGAGTAGCATTTAATGCTTGCATCACATTTGTCTTTTTCGACAACATTTCACGGATAAATATAATACAATTAGTCTTATGGAAGCATCAAAGGAAATCAGAAGTCCAAGGCAATCCAGAAGGAACAGCCCACACTAGAAATGAGTTCAACTTACATGAAATCACAGCCAAGTGATTGCATTGCAGCTATAAATTAAGAGAATGTACATGAAAATAATTATAGGTCAGAAAAGATATCAGTGATAAAAGGTTCAAGATATCTGCAACTTAATCAATATAGAAATTTTCTGTATCGGTAAGTAAGGACCCTAAAGCTTTACTTTCAAAGCATAATCCCAAAGAGCTCAAAAAATTTTCATGGTTGCAGTGCTCAGGCCAAGGCTTCCCTATGACAATAAGCCCTGTAAGTGATTAAAATTTCCTAGCAACTCACTGGCTTTAGATATGCACATGAAAACCAAACTTCCAAAGCCATAAAGTGATAAAAACCGATTGTGGATTCCAAAGGAACTGCAAGAACAGCCGTGCAGGGATGTATCTTCCTAAAGTAGAGCCTAAAACTTTATAATTGCAAATTTTCAGAAATAAATAGTTTTAGTAGAGGAATCCCACAGGGGACAACCGACAACCTTTATTATGTTCCTCTAAATTGATCAAATCTCTACAAAATGTAATGTTAACTGGTTTCATGGACGAGACAATGAAGTAACAGAATTCTATGCGGCTGTACAACTTTTCAGCAGGCAATGAAGTTTGTAACAAGGTTTGTAAAAGATGACACTGATATGCATTTTTTACTAAATAACTTAAAAAAAATATGAAAACAAACTATGAGAGAATGAAAAATACCTGGGGATGATCTTCATGTTCTGAATAACCACCTTTACCAGATAGAAGCAAGTCAATTGGACTGTCCCTTGGTGTCAATAAAGGAGACCTAGGAGTCATGCTTCCAGCAGATGAAGTGGTCATTCCTTGATCAGATTTTGGGCCAAAACGTGTCTTACAAGACATGGATGATAAACCTTTAAAATCATCCACGAAAGCAGCATTATCTGCGTCAGGAAAAGAGTCTAGCATGTCCTCTGAGCCTCTGCGAGACCAGTCACTAAGCTTTGGAGAAAAAACATCAGACTCTTCAGTGACACTCGAATTTGATACTTTAGCAGCATCAGGGCTCCCAACTGCAGGTTGAAAATCCTTCTGGGAAGGACATTCAGTCATTTTTTCCAGAGTTTCAGCAATCCTCAAAAGACGCTCATTGACACTCAAGCCTTTCTGATCACATCTATCAGCAATAGCACATATTCTTGAATGATCCTCGACATGTAAGGTTGGAACCAACTCTTCACATATTCGGCAGATTATGGAATTCTCATCTGAGATACTCGGCTGATCTCCCCAGTAACCCCAGGAATTTTGATGTTGATGATTAGAAGAAGCAAAAGTTTGTCCAACTGGATCTTTAGAAGATAGAACTTCAGATACCTTCACTGCAGAGGGATCTGCATCTGGAGTTTCTCTTCTACTAGATATTTTTAAATGCTCCAACTTTGTATCACTCAAATCTATCAGTGAAGCTTCTGTTTTTTTAGCAACAGGAGATGGAAGTTTTTTCCAGGAAGCAATCCGTTCCCTTCCAGAGGGAGATTCAGTACTCTTTGTGGTTTCAGCAGTAGGGAGGAAGATTTCGGAAGAATGTAAATTGCGACCACGGTGTTCTTGACTAAAGGACTTTTGTGCAGATGATACCTTAGAAATCTTACCAGAAACAGAAATTTTCCTATCCTTTCCAGTTGGTATCCTCTTTTCTGCAAACTGCAGTATTGTTGATTCACGTAGCTGAAGTGCATGTCCATCCTCAGCAAGTCCACTTTCTTTGTGAAACTGTAACAATCTAGTACATCGCGTGAGTATGAACAGCATTCGCGTATGAAGCTGCTTCAGTTTACCAGGAGGTAGTTCCTGGCGCCTATCATCTAATTCCTGAACAATGCTTTCACACTGGAGCCAAAACTCATTCGGTGATGTCATCGCACATCTTCGAGCTAGGATCAATAAATCCTCAATAGTCTCCTGCCATCTAGGATAATTTTCTGTATTCTTTTCCAGGAGACCAACCAGATCAGCAGCAAAAATGGCTAAATCAGAGTCTACTTCTTCCTTGGCTTTCTCAAACCTTCCTCGTATCATGACCAAAACCTCCTACATGAAACATTTATTTCAACAGAGACATAAGCATGCACAAAAATAAGCCATCAAGAAAATTGGTAAAAGGAAGAGTACAGAACATTAGAGCTACCTCCAGATTATTTAAACCACGAGGCTTCCACAATGGAAAAGGCCGTACACCTTTAGAATTTAATTCATGGGAAAAGCTTTTTATATCCGCTGGATATCTTTTCTGTGGACCACTTGTAACACGGAGAATGGCTTGAAAACGAGGAGATTCAGACTCCTTGGGAGTTTCACAGCCATATGCCATCTAGGGAGGAATATTGAGTTATAATCATTACAATAGCAAATGAAAAAAACCATTGTAATTCTAATAGTTTAATTTATGAAACTTCCATAATAATCAGTGGCACAGTGAAGGGAAGGAAATAGCAACCTGTCCTTCAGGAGTACAAATAACTGGACTTACGCCTCCAGGCTGCTCCCACAATGAATTTAAGTTCACTGCGCATAAGGAACAGTCAGAAAGACAATAGCAAAGAATTGCACATCAATTCATCAACTACTAAAGTAAGTAGTAACTAGAAACTTTGACCATTATGGCCATAAATGCAGGAACATGTTCCTTCCTTGTATTTCAATTTCGGACCAAGAAGTGCTCAAGTCCATACATCAAGCAAATTTTGCAATAACAATACAACTACAAAACCTTAATGTTAGCACATATGGGATTGGTTGTTGGCTACATGAAACGAAACAGATCAACATGAGAGATCATCGCTAACAGAAATTATACTTTATTCGGCCCTATCTAATATATTAAATTCCTAGTAAGAATATTGGTTCCATTGATCATTCACATACATTCTCCTCCTCTAAACCTACATTCATTTCTATCTATTGTCAAAATGCACTTGCAAATCCCAAATATTTGTGTCATTCTTCACTCCTATTATTCGGGTCATCTTCGACCAATATCTTCTAAATTCCTCAAAGTTCCTACCTCAAGAACCTTCCATTTTTCTAGCTAATGAATTCTTGGTCAACTTTGCACATTACCAAATCAACATAAACAACTTTCTCGCATTTTATCTTTCATATCAGACCATTACTTATGTCTTCATTTCGAATATCATCCTTACGGGTATATCCACCACAAGACAATCATACTTTTGATTAAATGTGATTTTACTTTGATTCTATTATTTCAATTTACCTTTAATAAAGCAAGAGCAAACTTTTTTGAACCCTTCGTTTGGTAAGTGACCACCCTTTAGTGTATCTATCGTGTATTTTAGATTAATTATCAAACAAACGCTAAAAAATCAAACGAAAGTAAAGCACCACAAGTGTTAAAAAGTTGCACGTGTTAATGTTGTCAAGGAGAAACAAATATATTTATCCTCTCAAAACTCACCATAAGGGTATTTACTATGACAAATCATTTCAACTCAACACAAAACATGGGAACAGAACAAACCCGTGCTTAGTCCAACAGCAAAGCTACAATGTCTAATCATTTAAGGACTAAGCCCTTGAGTTTCTTATATTTTGCTACTTATTTGATAAAGTGTATGCAAGTGTAGGATGGAATATGAATTCTGAAAGGTCCTCATTGAGATTCCCAAGAATACTAATTGCCTAGAGGCAACTTGTAAATCATATATGGGAGAAACCTCTTATCAATAGTTTTCAAGTTGTTTATTTGATCTTATTGCTGAGATAATTAATGTTAAAATTTTCTTTTCAACTTTAAAAGAACTCTTGTATCGATTTAAGTACTTTCGTTTGATCAAGTGATAATATTAAGAATCAAGTTTAATAGAGATGCTCATTGGTAACTAAAATCACTATTCAAACAAAAGTTGTAAATGTATGGTTGGTATTCAATAATTTTTATTTTTCTTTACCAACTCTATCTTAATCACGTAATTTTTAATGGAATGATCATAAATAAGACACCTGAAAGTCAATAGCCACAAGGCATGGTTGAAACTGTATTCATAAGGCTTGCGTATCACTACAAACTTTACATGACCGATTGAGACCTCCCCCCTTAATTTCAAGCAAGTGAAATTGTGAATACATAATTACACCACATAACTTGGAATGCTACATCAAATGTTTATGGTTTTTTTCAGCTTTCTTTTGTGCATGCTTTTAACTATTTAATTTTATATAAAACAAGATCAAATAAAGAATAAATGGAACCAAGTGAAGTTATAAAAATTTTCAATTTTCAAGATTGCATTCTTTTATTCGTCAGTTAAGAGTAAGATTCAAAAACAAACCCTAAAGTCGGGAGGATTGAGTGAAGCTTGGTTAGAACAAGAGGTCTTGTAAGTAAAGTACAGTGTTCTCATCACGATTGAACAACCGCAAGGTTGTTCAATCTTTTGTTGCGCGTGAAAAAAACTGAGCAACTACTTATCCCTCACATACCTAATTTTTATTAGATGCATCATGCATGTGGTATACATGTACCAATTACTTATGATAAAAATCAATTTATCAAAACTTAATTTGCAAGTTTTAATTTTATTAACCAATTGTATTGTTTCTAGTTTTCTATTTTTTTTATTTTACTAAGTTAAGCGACTTTGTGATTGAGGTGTTGATGGAATAAAATGGTTCCTTCAGCATCAAGGATCAACTTAAAATTGCCATAGCAAAATTTGATGCACAAAAACTTAGCTATTTCAAGGGTTATTTTTGTGTTGTGGCTTGTTGTGTAAAAAAGGATTGCTAATATGGATAGAGTTATTAGACCTAGTTGATGATAGATGTTTGTCAAAAAGAGGCAGAAACAATTGATCCTTTATTCTTCCAGTGTGATGATGTTGAGATTCGGTCAAGAATCTTATGCTTTTTTAATTCGAACTTGAATACTATGAGCTTGAGCAAGGAGGTCATGTTTATGGCCAAGATGAATAGGAAATAGACTCCTAGGACTAAGATAATTTGTATTTGCTGGCGTGAGATGATTTATGTCATTTGGAGACAAAGGAACCAATGGCACTCTGGGGAAAAGCTACTACAATAAACATTGTTGTGCTGCTAGTAGAGTTCAAGATATTTGTAAAGAATTTTTGTAATCTAGTAGGATTTGGGTCTGGCTTCGGTTGATAGTTAAGATTTTGGTTTGTTGTTTGGTTTTGTGTGTCTACACCTTGGTAGTTCATTTACATGATGCCCATAACATTTACTTTGCCATTCTCTATATATATTAATTCTACTTGCCAAAAAAAGATCGCTCGAGTAAAAACCAAAAAATTCTTTACTGATGAAGACACTCCTCCCCACCTAGACCATCGATGTGGCAAAGGCAGCAAAGAGTAAGTAATCAAACAACTATTTGGATTATTAAAAGGGGAACATAATAGGACCTCTCCGATTCCATTTCCACCTCATCCATATCATAAGTCTCATCGTGAGACGTGCCATATATATTGGTTAAATAACCCAACTAATACAAATTATCAACGTATGGGCTTCTTGTTTTAAGTTCTTCTACCGAAAGAGTAGCTCCATCCATATTCCATACAAAAACCTAAAAAAATACCAGTGCAGTGTTTGTACAGGACAAAATCCCCTTTCTTCCCTTACAAATCTACTACTCATACCAGCTCAGAAAAACAACCTATAGCAGTCACCAATCAAAAAGGCTAGCAAAACTATAACCAACATCACAACAACCAGAATAAGTGATCTAGTCAAATTAGTATGTCAATTATGTACATAATCAACCACATCCCAACACATTCTTCAATCCATTGTGTAGCTACTGAAAGGTAGCGGCATGATGCACCAACTAATTGATGATAAAAACAATATTTGGATAATTTTAACACAAAGGAGAAAGAAAGTTGCAAACCTCCTCCAGATGACAATCTAGAGCGTGGCAATTGGCCTGCATTCGACAGATTAGGGCTCGGTGCAGTTGAACGACCACCACTCTCAGGCGACATCGAATCAGAATTACTTGCACTGTCAGTAACATTATCCAACCAACCCATATCCTTCTTTCCACTACCCTCACTAATCCCAGCTTTGGAGAGATTGCTAGACCCCAAAACAAGAGGAGTCTTATCAGAACGAAACCCTAAAAAGCTCTCCTGAGGTAATGGGCCGGATCTGGTTTTGATCTTGTTAAGACCCAATGAAGATGCAAGGATGGGCGATACAGAAGCTGATGGGGAATTGGAATTGGGTTTAGAAGAGGAATCAATTTGGGTTTCTTTCCCTTTTCCATTCTTGATCTTAGAAGAAACTGATTGTTTGGTGCTACTAGAACTGGAAGTAGAAGTAGAAGTAGGAGAATTATTGTTACTCTTTGTAGTACTGTTGATGGGTAATTTAGAAGGATTATTATGGAGATGATCATCAGATTTAGCTTTCTTCTTGTCGATTTTAATGGCGGAAGTGAAACGACGTGGACTGTTGGATCCATCAGAATCTGATGACTTTTTGGAAGAGAAAAATCTGCCTTTAAACACCATTTTTGTTCAAGAATTTAGGGAGGGAAGTCTGAATCCTACATCTCAGGCGTGGTTTGGTGAAGTGATGAGTGAAAGTAGGAGGTAGGAGAACGAAAGGAAGAGAGATGGGTAAGGAGATGGAGTAGCATTTAGTAGGTCTTCTTCAAGTTCAAAGTTCAAAGTTCAAAGAAAAGTTGCCAAACTATTACTTGATTGTTACTTTGAAATTGCAACAAAAATCTGAAATTTTATTCCAAAATGATGAAATCGTTTAAATTGTGTGAATAATATTATAAAAATTAAAATCTAAAGATATATATAAAGAAAATGATAGACATTTTTCGCAAAGTAAAATTATAACATAATAAAAAAGACAGATTAAAAAAAGTTATGAAGATAAATGGTGTACACTCCTTTTTTTGAACTATAAGGTAGATTCAGAAAATGAATTAGTTAGGTGAAAATCAAATGTAGGATTTTAACTGGAATTGAAAAGGTGTGTTTGCTCCAACTGAAACCATAACCAAATCTCCATAATATTGCTCCCCCTATTCCTATTTTACTTGGGTAAGATAGAAGATGCTTTTATAATAGAAGAGGAGAAGCGACAAAAAAAAATTCGTGTAAGTGCGAAAACTAAACTTTTATCATAAAGATGAAATGAGAAATTTTCAGCAACTAATTGACCTATGATTCTTCTCCTTTTCTCAATTGCATAATGGAACACTAATTGTTGTATGATGTTAAAGAATTTTTGATCAAAATTAAACCTCACTAAACTAAAATATTCGATGTGATACAACCATATAATGGTTACTTTCTAAATATTGTCCGTGTAGGATTGTGTGAGTGTTTGGAAAATTAGATTAGTGGATAATCTTAGCTTATTTTGGTACACATACATGATTGCATGATCAAATTAATTAGCGAGTATTTGGTAGATTAGGTAGTTAAAATAACTTACTGTTGTAAATAAACTAATTTTAAAGAAGTTGCTCCCAGCAGATTGTTCAAAATCAATTGGTTAAATTAATTTATAAAATCAACCAATTAAATCAATCATTTCAATCGGCAACTAGCTATTAGTCATTTGTCAAACACTTCTATATTTTTGTTAAAAATTATAAATCTTAAATACGATGTCGAAATTATAACTTGTTAAGATAATTTTTTAATACATTGTCTAACCTATGTAGACTATACTTTAAAAAGGGTTTAGGGTATGTTTGGCCAAACTTTAGAAAATTAGCTTTTATTTTCTAAAAGCAATTTTATAGAAAGTGTTTGTGGAGAAACACTTTTTAGAAATAGATGTGTTTGGCCTCATATTTTTTAAAAGAGTTTTTAAGAAATAAAAACAATTTGTGTGTTTGGCCTTTTTTTCATATCTTTACCTAAAGTTAGTGTTGTTATATGAAGGAAACACATATAGCATACACTAAAAAATAGTCGAGTTAAGTCACAAAGCATTGATTTTAAGAGAAACACCCAAAAACATATAGCATACACTAAAAAATAATCACTACAATGTTAGAAAAAAAATTCAAATACATTAAAGTGATTGAAAATAAAAATAAAATCTCAAATTTGACAATATACTATATAGAAAAACATATTTAAATGTGTTAAAATTTAAAGATAAATCATATATGAAATTTTGATGTAATGTGATCGCATAATATTCAATAAGATAGAATTATTTCAAATAATTGAAATGTTCGTTGTAATAACAAATGAATAATTATGCAATGAAAATTTTGAATTTTGGAGGATGATATGGGGAAAGAAAAAAAAAGTAATGAAAGAGATTTTGATAGTTGATTGGAGAAAATATAGGAATTTTTTTAATATAAAATGAGAAAAGTATAAAGCTCTTTGAAAAGTTGGGAGGAGAAGTTACAAATTCTAGCTTCTCCCTCTTGACCCTTGTAGAAGTTGTTTTTAATTTTTTTTCAAAATTATTCCAACTTATCAGAAACACGGTATGTTGGCTAAATTTTGACTTTTCTATTACAGAAGTCATTGTAAAAGCTTGGCCAAACATTACCTTATTATAACATTGCTTGGGGAAATATTCTTGAATAAAGGAAAAAAAAGACAATTGCCGCAATTGAAAGAATACTTGGTGTGGAAAAGGCAATTTATAATATCAACCAAGGGTAGAATGAATCAACGCGTCATATAGGGCATAAGTTGAGAAACCGGGGCGCCATCAGCATCTCTCGAAACAGCAACACCATAAGAAGCATTAGAAATGGAGATAAACGAATTGGGAGGGGTTATATAGGTGCCATTTTTAATTGCCTCTTTGGTACCAGTGACCTTCGCTAATGCCGATGGCCTTTACGAACATGAGTCTTAGAAATATTGAAATACATTACACATTGCTCTAATACACAGCAAAAGGATTAAGACTTGGATTGTGCCTTGATGTAGAACTACATAAATTGAGTTTGGAGGGAATCTAAAAAATGAAACAAAATGTGTCATAAACGCATCGTGAATATTGTTCGAGTCATAGTATGCGTGATAATATACTCATTTGTACCCTACTGCTTGGATGGTTGCACAAACCACAGGGTGCATAACACTGCCGTATATTTTTATTTGCATGTCGAAGAACCCAACTTGACGAATCACAGTCAATTATACAATTCGCAGTGTGCCAGCCAATCTCTCTGCTTGGATGGAAAATGTTGATCTGCTATCTTTTCCGCTTGGTGACTCCCACGAACGACGGAGTTTCCAGCCAAGGCGAGACAGCTCACATGAAAAACTGAACAATGAACTACAAACTGGAAAAGACGTCTGTCTGGTTTGAACAAATGCAAGAGCAGTCAGGTTGAGATAGCTCCCTTCTTACAAGCCGTTTGTCACGGTTGATCATCAACTTCACCAAAGGAACCTTCAAACTAACTTGGCGCCATATTTCATTAACAGTTCCAAGAGGATCGTCATACTCGAAATAATGCTTCACCTGCATGACATTACCAAATGCACACAGATTAAACCAGATTTGCAATGGATTTCCGCAACCAATTATAGACACCAATAACAAACCGGCATTTCTAAATCAATGATGCTCACGCATGTCATCTCAAGACAGAAAAAACATTGTTTTGATTGACCACAAACATATAGTCCTAATGTTTTGCTAATTAGACGATAAACACGCAATATAATTAGTAGCTAGGCCAACCACTCCTAAACAAAGAAGCCCATTCATCCATCTGAACTCCTAACCACGCTCCTCGTAAAAATCATGTCATGTACAAAAACTATATTGTGAACTGGGCTACTTTAACAGATACATTTCATTTAGAGGAAATGGAAGACATATAAGAGCAGTAATGTTCTAATCTCTGAAAACCGGAGTAAATGAGTCAATTGAAAAAACACAGCAAGCAAGTTATATGTCAAAGCCTTTCAATTACTAGTTTTTTAAATAGAGTTCCGTATATATGTTAGATCTACAATAAGGAGGCTGATAGCACATAGATTAAGTTAGTTGAAATACTGAAAAGTGGATAGTTTGGCATGTGCAAAATTCAAAGAGGAAATCATTAAATGAGAATTGAGTTTCGTGCAATAAGGGTGTCAGAAATGAATTAGGTGTTTGCAAGGACTCAACCGGGTCAGCCCAATAAACCATCAATCGTATTCACATACACAAGGAAGAGGACAGCTAAGAATTAATTAATTAATATTTTTGAATATATTATGATGTCATTAATGTTGTGAATGATGTCAGCAGTTTGTTATTCTGTTTTGTTTAAATACTTGAGGCATGCATTGTAAAGGGGTATCAAAAAAGTTTGTTATTGAGCTTGCTCATTTTTTTGGAGAGCTCCTCCTCTCGAAGTGGGGTATTCTGTTTTGATCTTCTTCATTCACAGAAATATATATACACAAACAATCTTACTGCTGCTTCTGGTAATCCTTGCTAATATATTCATACTTGCATATAGTGATTCTTTACAAACCTGGTATCAGAGCATCGTCGATCAGTGAGCAGAGAAGATGGCCCCTTCCACAGTAAATCAGAGAATCGAACAACTAGAACAGGGTGTGACGGAGATGCGTTCAATCGTGGCTGAGGAGATTGCAAATGCCCTAGCTAACTCGCGAGTTGAACAGCAGCAACAGTTATTGGAACATCTCCGGCGAGAGTTGACGGTTCTTTCACTTCAGTTGGAAGGGAAGGTGGCGCACAACCGTGAGGAACAGGAGCGTTTCCAGCGAGAGGTGAGAGACTCGTTGGGGGCCCTACGCTCGCGTTACGAAGGTGAGTCAGGAGAATCAGAGGCTAGGGCACCACCACGTCGGTTTTCGCCAAATCAATTTCTTAATCAAGATGATGGGGGTATGGGTTCGAACCCAGTTAACAACGCTAATTGGAGATTCAAGAGGTTGGACATGCCCTCCTTTAATGGAGAGAATCCGGATGGATGGATCCTCCGTGCTGAACGCTTCTTTAAGTTTTACCGACTTTCAGAGGAGGATAAGCTGGAGGCGGCGGTGGTGGCGCTGGAGGGTGACGCTTTATTTTGGTATCAATGGGAGCACAAGCGTCATCCTATGACGTCTTGGGGCGAAATGAAAGGATTAATCCTGAGGAAATTCCGATCCACCTCTACCGGCACACTCCAAGAACAATGGTTGAGTAATCGCCAGTTAGGAGGAGTAGATGAGTATCGCAGAAGATTCATAGAGCTCTTGGCTCCCTTGGAAGGTGTTCCTGAAGAAATAGCGATGGGGCAATTTATAAATGGTCTCAAGGAAGAGGTACGGGCCGAAATAAGGTTACTAGGCCCAATAACCTTGGACCATGCGATGGACTTGGCGGCAAAAGTGGAAGAGAAGTTAAGAATTGGGCCTCCTCGTAAAAATACAGCCCAAACCCAAACTTTCCCTTTTTTAAAACAAAATCCAAAATCCCTAAATACCTTTTCTCCATCTTCATACTCCACGAATCTTCCCACCTCTTCCCAGAACCAAATCACACCCCACCCTCAAAATAGAACCTTCACTCCCACAAATTTAAACCAAAAATCTGGAGAAATAAGGAGATTAACAGAGCGGGAGGTCCAACAAAAGAGAGAGAAGGGATTATGCTTCAGGTGCGATGACAAATGGTCCATTGGCCATAGATGTCGTAGAAAGGAGCTCAGTGTGTTGATTTCACAAGATGAGGAGTATGGGGAGGAATTCGAATTGATTACAGATGGGCAAACGGAGGAGATGGCGCATACAAAGATGGCGGATGAACCACAACCCGAAATATCCTTCAATTCTGTGATGGGATTCACGAGCCCTCGTACTATGAAAATGCTGGGTTACATAATGGGCAAGGAAGTAGTAGTGATGATCGACCCAGGAGCCACTCACAACTTCATTTCCAGAGAAGTGATTGAAGCGTTGGGTGTACCACTCGTACCTACAAAATCGTTCGGTGTGTCATTGGGGACAGGGGAATCCGTGCAAGGAGCAGGGTTGTGCAAGGGAGTCAACTTACAACTTCCAGGTATGGTTATTACTGAGGACTTCCTTCCTCTCCCTCTGGGAAATTCGGATGTTATTCTGGGAATTCAATGGTTGGAGAAATTGGGGACTATCATGACTAACTGGAAAACCCAAACACTAAAAATTCAGTTAGGCAGTGAGCACATAACTCTTAAAGGGGACCCTTCGCTGGGAAGGACTAAAATCTCATTGAAAGCCATGATACGAACGTTGCAGAAGGAGGGTGGAGGATATTTAGTCGAATTCAACCAAATGTCAAGTGATCCACATGAGAATGACGAGTTGGATATGGGACAAGCTCCCCCAATATTACATGGGGTTCTGCAAGAGTTTAAGCACGTTTTCAACATGCCCTTGGGTTTACCTCCTAAGAGAACCTATGATCATGCTATAGTGCTCAAAGAGGGTACCGACCCTATTAGCCTGAGACCTTATAGATATCCTCAAGGACAGAAAAATGAGATAGAGTCCTTAATTGCAGACATGTTGACAGCAGGAATAATCCAACCTTCACAGAGCCCCTTTTCCAGCCCGGTTTTGTTGGTGAAGAAAAAAGATGGGTCATGGCGGTTCTGTGTGGATTATAGGGCACTCAACAAGGTGACTGTCCCAAACAAATTCCCTATCCCGGTCATAGATGAATTACTGGATGAGTTGAGTGGTGCTACGGTGTTCAGTAAACTAGACCTTAAATCAGGATATCATCAAATACGAATGAGATGCGAAGATATCCACAAAACAGCTTTCCGTACACATGAAGGGCACTACGAATTCTTGGTGATGCCCTTTGGATTGACTAACGCTCCTGCCACGTTCCAGGCAGTGATGAATGAGGTATTCCGACCTTGCTTACGGAAGTTTGTTTTGGTCTTTTTCGATGACATTTTGATTTACAGCAAGTCTTGGGATGCACATATACTGCATTTACAACAAGTATTAGAGTTGCTCTCTAGTCATCAACTATTCGCCAATTGGAAAAAATGTGATATCGGGAAGAAGGAGGTAGCGTATCTGGGACATGTGATTTCACAGGCGGGAGTGGCGGTGGATCAATCAAAAATCTCAGCAGTGACCTCATGGCCTGTTCCTTCAAACATTAAGGAACTCCGAGGATTCTTGGGTTTAACGGGTTATTATCGTAAATTTGTGAAGGGTTATGCATCCATAACAGCCCCCCTAACTGCCCAACTCAAGAAAGATCAATTCAAGTGGAGTGAGGAGGCCACCCAAGCCTTTGTAGCCTTGAAGTGTGCTATGACCCAGGTACCAGTTTTGGCTATGCCAGATTTCAATCAGCTATTTATCATTGAAGCAGACGCATCGGGCTTTGGGATAGGAGCAGTCCTTATGCAACTAGATCATCCCCTAGCTTTTTTCAGCAAAGTCTTAGGGCAACGAGCCCGGCAAAAATCAATATATGAGAAAGAACTAATGGCAATCGTTCTGTCAGTAATAAAATGGCGCCAATATCTCTTGGGAAGGAAGTTCATTATTCGCACAGATCAACAAAGTCTCCGGTTTCTTATGGCTCAGAAAGAAGTGGGAACGGAGTATCAAAGATGGATGAGTAAACTCTTGGGGTATGAATTTGAAATTCAGTATAAACCAGGGGCTCATAACAAGGTGGCCGATGCGTTGTCACGTAAGGAACAACCCGAAATTGATTGCAACACTCTCATTTCAGCAGGAGGTATCAAATGGGAAGAATTCCAACAGGAACTACACAAGGACCCATTTATTCAGCAATTGGTTCTTGCCATTCAACAAGGAGAGACGGTGCCTAAAGGCTATAATATCGAGCATGGAAACCTTAAATACAAGGGGAGGTTAGTCATTCCTGGCAATTCGCAATTGGTTACTAAGTTGTTGGCGGAATATCATGATTCAGCTATTGGGGGTCACTCTGGGGATTTTAAAACGTATCAACGTTTGGCTAGAGAATGGTACTGGCCAGGAATGAGGCGTTGTGTATCTAAATATATATCCTCCTGTAGTATTTGTCAGCGCCACAAACACTCAACCCTCAGTCCGGCAGGATTACTACAACCTCTACCCATCCCATCTCAGGTGTGGGAGGACCTCACGATGGATTTCATTGAGAAGCTGCCGAAATCTCATGGTTACGATACGATATTAGTGGTAGTGGATCGTCTATCGAAATATGCTCATTTCATTCCTCTTAAGCATCCGTTTACAGCCCAAGGAGTGGCAGCAGTGTTCGTTCATGAAGTTGTCAGATTACATGGGTTCCCTTCCTCTATCGTCTCTGATCGCGATAAAATTTTCATGAGTCACTTTTGGCGGGAGTTATTTCGCCTTCAAGGCACTCACTTGAAGAGGAGTACAGCGTACCACCCACAAACGGATGGTCAAAGCGAAGTGGTGAATAAGGGAGTAGAAACGTATCTTAGGTGTTTTGTTGGAGATAAACCTAAGGGCTGGAGTAAATGGCTGGATTGGGCAGAATACTGGTATAACACTTCCCATCACAATTCAATAGCAAGTACGCCTTTCAAAGCTTTATATGGGCGTGATCCTCCTGCATTGATTCGTTTTGAGAAGGGTAGTACAGCAAATTCATCTCTTGAAGAACAATTGCAAGAACGGGATGCCATACTCGATGATTTGAAGGCTCATTTACTACGGGCTCAGCAAATCATGAAAAAACAGGCAGATGCTAAAAGAAGGGATATGGAATTCTTAGTTGGGGATCTGGTGTTCCTGAAATTACAACCTTACCGTCAAAAATCAGTGGTTACCAGGGTACATGAAAAGCTGGCTGCGCGTTACTTTGGACCCTTTGAAGTATTGGAAAGAGTTGGGAAGGTTGCATATAAGTTAGCCTTACCTCCCGACGCCAAGATACACCCGGTCTTCCACATTTCACAGCTCAAAAAAGCCGTAGGCTCTGCTAAGGTAAACCCTACTATTCCTACTCAATTAACTGAGAATATGATTTTGGTGGTTGAACCAGAGGAGGTTTTGGGACTTCGTAATGAATCTTTTGGAGGAAGGGTAACTGCGGAAGTGTTGGTTAAATGGAAGGGTCTGCCGGAATTTGAGGCCACTTGGGAAGACTATGCTTCTTTGAATGCTCGCTTTCCTGACTTTCACCTTGAGGACAAGGTGGCTCTTTGTGGCGGGGGTGATGCAAGGACTCAACCGGGTCAGCCCAATAAACCATCAATCGTATTCACATACACAAGGAAGAGGACAGCTAAGAATTAATTAATTAATATTTTTGAATATATTATGATGTCATTAATGTTGTGAATGATGTCAGCAGTTTGTTATTCTGTTTTGTTTAAATACTTGAGGCATGCATTGTAAAGGGGTATCAAAAAAGTTTGTTATTGAGCTTGCTCATTTTTTTGGAGAGCTCCTCCTCTCGAAGTGGGGTATTCTGTTTTGATCTTCTTCATTCACAGAAATATATATACACAAACAATCTTACTGCTGCTTCTGGTAATCCTTGCTAATATATTCATACTTGCATATAGTGATTCTTTACAGTGTTTAACCAAAAAGAAGTGCAAAATAGATTAGGAAAATTTGAAAAAAAAATTTCACCTTTGGGCAGTCAAATTCTAAATATCTCACACATTCCATTGCTTTAAAAATCCCACCCCTAACAAAGCTTCCAATGGGAAAGAGAAAGATCGATCAAAAGGTAGAGGATAATAGATTGAATATAAGTTCTTTCCCAAGAGGGTAGGATTTTTGAAAAGATTAGGCAAATAAAAGTTGTTTCGTAAATATATGTATTGAGTGTTTTTTATAGAAATTTGCCTCCATCTTGAACTCTTGATAGAGTAAAATAAATTTTTTATTGTATATTATTTTCCCTCAACAAATATTATTAATACTATTGTGGAATGTATACATATTTGGAGTTGAATGAACAGTAGAATAACCTATGCTTACTGCTAATTTCTACTTCGATGTACTGATTTTGCGATGGCAGTGTAATCATCTTTCAAATAGTTAAGTTAAACAAAAGTTCTTGCTCAAGTTTTGAGATAATTAGTAGTGGTTGAAATGGAAATTGGTTTTCCAATTCATATTCAAACATAAACTGCATGGGGATAAGCCTGTGAACAATGATACCCAAAAATACATATAGTATATTCCTTTAGGATCTATAGTAAACAGCCAACTAAACAGGATCAGCAATGGAACACATTATCAAGCAAAGAACCCCAACTATACAACTTATTGTTGTACTTGTTTCCCTCAAGTATCATATAGAAAACAAGCAATCTTATGCTGAATTACTTACTCTTAAGTGTTACCCAAACACGGTCATCAATTTGAATCTCTAAATGATTTGCTTCAATGATCCTAACTTTTAAAAAATAATGAGCATTATCATACACAATGTATCTCGCTCATATAAGCTATGAGGGAAGGTTAGAAGACAACAGACCATACCATTATTGAAGGAGTTAACAAGGATGTGGAGAGCATCAAATGAAAACAAAATGCAAAACAAGACAAGTAGCAAGACAAGGCAAGGCATTCCTCCCCATTACATAAACTTAAGGTGACGCACAGGATTAAACATCTATCTACTATTTGTCTAAAAGTGCAGAGTAAAAAGTGAACTGCAAAGATTGTAGAAGAACTACAAACACCCCCCAACCCCCTCAAACCAAAGAACTGTTGATGCAAAAAAAGAGTTGCATCATAGCTCATCGCTTTAGTGGACACAATGATGCCCCATGGAAATTCCTAAGAACACCAAAAGTTGTGCCACAACTACATCAACAACATCAAAGCCAAAATCGTAACCCCCAACATATGGGGTCGACTATATGAACCTCAACAAATCAACGTGAGACATTATAGGTAATAAATCAACCAAAAGTTGAGTAACAGTGAAAATTAAATTATTGTACTCGTTCAATATGTGCTATTTGTAATCATATATTGAGATTAAGGCTTTGGCGTTTTTGTGTATTTTACACCCATATTTACATGTCCAGCTCTCCAATCTCTTAACACAATATTGATTGATAAAAATAAAAACATTGGGAAAATACCTTCTTTATCTTCTGCTGATATTCCAGAATTCTATCTTCAGAAACAGCCCTAAGCAAATTAATTAGGAAGCCATGCTTCACTGATGAAGTTGTATCTACGAAAATTGCAACTTTCTTGTAGTCTATGACATCTTCAAAAGGCAATTCAATGTTGTCACTGATTATTACTGGAATACACAAGCTTACAATGGCATCAAAGAGTCGACATGCGGATGGCGTATCACCAGCTGGATGCAAACAGAATTTTGATGTGTGCATTCCTTGAGTGGCTGCACGTCGATTCTCCCTAGACTGTGTACCTTGTTTTATGATAACATCTTTTTCGTTCTCGAGAACTTCAAACAGCATGTCACGAATTTTTCCACCCTAGAGGCAAAATCAGATAAAACATGTGAATGTACATGGACTTCAGTTACATAGACTTCCATAACAAGTCCTCCATCAACCACCACACCCAAAGTAAGAAAATATGTACATAAATCATATTTGATACGTTCATCTCGCATTTCAATTCCAACCCTCCTTCAGCAGCTCAGGGGTAAAAACAATAAAATAAAAAATAAAGACTGAAAATGTATCACAGTGATAGAACTTAACACCCTTGAAATGGAATTTGAAAATCAGAGCTATCAAGCAAGCTTCTTCTTAACTGTCAAGCAAGTTTCCCAGAACTTAATTTATCCCTGCTCCGGTGTAGAGAAAATAGTCCAATTCACTACTTCAAAATACAATAAAACACAACTAAGAAAAGCCTTCATGAGGATTACAGCTTATAAATTGGGTTGTAAGAAATCAGTAGTTAGATTTGATGAAATTCGTAATTTAAAGAAAGAAGCCAGTAAGACTATCAATTCTAAATGAATTAAATGTATGAATCAAAGTTTGATTAAATCAATGGCTGCCTTTGTTGCACAAACTACATCATGCAACCTCTAGTCATCACTCATTCTAACCCCAAATCTCACATTTTCAACAACAACAAGAGCCAAGAGCACATTGAGATGGAAAAAATTGAAAATCCAAGTAAAATTTGCTTTTGTTTGAACAGGATAATTCGGGAATACAAAAAAATGAAGGTTTTTTTTCACATTAGATAAGTCCGTGCCAAAAAAATACATTCCAACTATTGTGAATGGGCTGTAACAATGGTGAAGAACAAACAAGAATATAATGCACAAAGAACACCCAAAAACAGAGCACAAACAACAATGAAGACAAACACAAGATTTATGAGGTATCTAAGGCTACCTCTGTAACATCTGTTTTTTTTAAAATAAAAAAAATAATAATAAATATAAAAAAATCAGAAATTTAATATAAAAAAGGGAGGGGGGTGGTTTGCAAAAACTAATTCACGGTTACTCTACTCCAACTTCCCTCCTCATTAACAAATAACTTTTCACTTCTCCCTCTAAACCTTATAACTAACCTAATTTAACCATTATAAATTAAGCCAATTACCCTTAATTCATTCACATATTATTACTCACACTCTCTTTTTCTCCTACAAACTACTTCCTCCATCTTTCAATTGCTTCAAATTCAATCAAGAAAAGGCAAGATTTTGATATTAAAGATATGAATTTCATAAATTTGTTAGGGATTTTTTTATATTCAAAACCCAAAAATTTATGCTACTAATTGAAAAAGACCCATCTTTTTATTTGAAGAATATATATGTGAAGCTCTTATATTTGTTGTGATTTAAGTATAAGGGTGATGAACAGGTTGCCCTGTTTGGTTAGTATAGCTGCCGACAGGTTATTATTTCTGCTACTTGATACGATGTTTGGTCTTCCCTCTATTTGTTGTGATCCAAGTAGAATGGGTGTGCACACTAGAGTTACCTGAGACTACTCTTCTGGCATTGAATTATTTGAGGTGACGGTGAAGATCTCTTGATGAAGTAGGTATAGGGATAAAGCCTCGGCCTACTGGCGTTCTCGTCCCCTCAAGCTAATAATTGGATATATGTGTTGTCACTATTAAATATCAAAAAAATTAATTGGTTTATGTGATATTATATTGTTTTCATAAATTGATATTTAAACTCAGCTTTATATTACTTTCAAAAATTATTTTCAACTCAAATTATGTTTTATTTTCTTAAACTATTTTCATACTAAATTGTTTTACGGGATGGAGTTGAATTAGTCAATTTCCTGATTTTAGGTGTTTTTCCCTTGTTTTTCTTGCATTCTTATGTTGCAGGTTATTGATCATGTGGGAATCGTGGAGTAAAGATCACCTAGAAATGTAATTTTAATTACAGTCATATCTCAGTTTAAATTTTACTTTAAGTTGATTAAATTTTATATGGATATAGATTGAGTTTCAGTCTTTTCTTATTGTAAGACCCTTTGTTAGATTTAAAGTTATTAAGTTATTTCTTAGTCGTTAAGCATTACATTTATTTTCTTAGAAATAGATGTGGAAGTAACACTCACATGAATAGGTTTTGGCTCATGTTTTTCATTAAAAGTGTTTTCAAAAGTTTGACCTATTATGTGGGTGTTACAATCTCCCCTCAAACAAGTATTACTTTCATTAATATACTCAACAATACATTAATGACAACCCACACAAGCTTTAAGAACAACCTCTCAAAACAAAGACTTCACCTTTAATGGTGGTCTCACTCAACAACCCAATACACTCAAACAACCCAATACAATGAAGAGAAAACTCTAATGGTGATAGCCCTAGTTGCCTCACTTGTATTGGTCTCTCCTTAACCCTAATGATGCCCTAAGACCCCTTTTATAGTCCCATAACATATTAGGAAGCCTTAAGAGAAAACCCCAAAAGCCCACAACAAACTGAGAACAAAATAGAAAACTCGCGTTTTTGGGTGTTGTGTTCCGAGCTCGACCCGAGCGGTGTTCCAGAAGCTACTGGATTGAATCTGTTGCATTGCTCGACCGAGCCATTGAGCTCAACCATTCGAGTAACCCTTTCTCTGGCATTCCCTTGCTATTATCAAAGCATACCATGCCATCCTCAATGATCACTTCATCAAATGATCCAAACTTCAATCCTCCATAACTCATTACACTCAAGAGTGCAAGATAGTGCATGAGCTATGAGGTGATCGAACTCTTCACCAATGGCTTGAGATTTGGGACTTGGCACAGCACCAACTTTGGGAAAATTAATGCCAACTATAGATAAAAGTCATAAAACTAATAGCAAATGTTTAGATAGTAAAAATGAAACAATTAATGGCATTGCTACCAGTCTACCACTTGCCCTGTCAAATTGATGATTGAGAAAGTTCCAACGACAAGATCATGAAATTATACTCGATAAATGGCATTGCTACATAGTCATTAATCAAGCAAGCAAGGACATCTAAACAGAACAAAACAAATAACACAGACTAGAAGATTACCTCTTTCCTATACCGGTTTCCCATGAAGAACAACAAAGTATTGCGATTCTCGATCCCTACATCACCCTTATAAGGATTAATTCTATGAGAATAAGGCACAATGATATCCTTAACAAGAGAAGCTTGATCAGGCCTGAGCCTGCCAAAATCAGAAACAAGCAGAATCCCATTCTTAATCCTATCAATAACTTTATACAAAGCATTAGGATCTTGGCATACAAAAACATGATCCCATCCATTATTCCTCTTCCAATACACTTGATTTTCCAACCAATCAATCAGTTCCTCCTGCATCTTCTCATCACTATACATAGCAGAAACAGCCCCATTGCCAGAATTAACATTAGCCCTAACTGGATTGACCACCAAACTCAAAGACGAAAAAAAGGGTACATAAAACAAATCCGCTTCATCCGGATCATCAACCCTAATAACAGCAGAATCAAATCGGTCTTTCTGGAGTTTCAACAAATCGGAAAATAAAGACCATTCAGCCATGTGTTGATGACCAGGGTACTTGAGCTGGGAATCATCAGAAACAGGCCCCTTAATCCCTCCTCTAGCCAAAGCATAACTCTCAATAACTCCATAAGTGAACTTCCTAGGTAAATTGTAGATGTAGATCTTCACCTTATTGGATTCATAATTATAGGGCTTTGAATGAAATGAAGAAGAGTTGAGGGAAAGGGGAGAAATAAAGAAAGTGTTGACCAACAAGTAAAGAAGTAAGAGTAAGGAAATGGTGAAAATGGTTTGTTTCACCATGGAATTCCTTCCGATTCTTAAGAAAGATGAGACTGAAGATGATGTTGAAACCATTTTAGGGCGGTGTAGATGGTGATTCATGCTCATACCAAATAATTCAATTTTGAATCTTCAATCTTCAACAACTTTCTCTAACAATTTCGATATACTTTTAGGTTGTAATTTGAATTTCAAAATAATCAGTATTTCAAATCCAATCCCATAGTATGAAGATCAGATACCAAGAATCTGATTTTGAAATTGATCTGTTCAGATAAAGAAATTAATTGGAAACTTCAACTGAAATTGATTCCGTGGAATTTGGGAAATCACTAGGTTTAGGTTTGGCGAATCAATTGAAGAAGAACTTGTCGTGTTTGTCTTCGTCGACCTTAGTTAAGATCAGTATTTTTGTTCATTAGAGATTCCCAATCATTTGCTTGGAGATTTGTCTTGGCTTTAAGTTTCGCTTTTCGGTGTCGAATGTCGATTGTCATTTTTGGGTGTTTGGTAGATTTTGACTTAGCCTTCTCGTTTATTTTTTATTTTGGCTTGTTAGTTGGTTAAATAGTTAAGAAAATTGTTAAAGCAGTTGAAAAATTATCTTTAAACCAAAATGAAAAATATGCTCCAGCTACCTTTATTGATTGACTACCCTTTTTTAATTGATTTTTAGCTTATTGGCCTACTTTTTCTCTAATAAACATTCAACAGTCAATACTCAAATTTACCAAACATCTACACAAAGTCAGCTAATTTAAAAGCCAACAAAAACAGCTAACAAATTCAACTAGTCAAACGAGCCAACTAGCAAAGTCAATCCTCAACGTCCAATTGCTAAACACTTTTTTTTTAAAGGAAATTGTCATTGTACTTACTTTTACATAAGTTTCAATAGACTTAAAAAAATTGCAAATATTGTTTTTATTGTCTTGAAAAGGCATACAATAAGATACGAAGAGAAGTACTTTTGTGGGCGATGACAAAGAAATGTATTTCCAAGAAATACATTAATATAGTGCAAAAAATGTATCGAGAAGTAAAGAAATATATTTCAGATAGTTTGGGCACGTGCAAAGACGAGTATTGATGAACCTATAAGAAAGATAGAACCTTGGAATCAGCGAGACTTTAAAAATGTGAGAAAGGCCGAATATAACTTAAAGGATATGAGTGGAAAAGAATATGAAGGATCTATACTTACAAATTGAGATGATTGAAAATCAAAATGAACGGATAAGAAAAATTCACATGGACAACCATTAAAACCGATATATTTATTCATAAAGCTAACCTCAAACTTTTGGGATTAAAGCCAATGACATTATTCTAAATTTTAAGCAAACATTAATTTCAATTTAATTTATTAATAGATTAAGGAGGATGATATATACGGTCTTTATGGTTGTATATAAAAAAATCTAGTGATTTTTATAATATAATTTAATATTATATTTGATTTGAAATATAAGATACTTTATTTTATTTTATTACTTTAATTTTAGGAATTTAAAATAATTTCATAAAATATTAATTATTCTCAATTTTCATGTTAGATTCTCTTGGAAAACTAAATAAAATAATAACAAAGAGAATTTGTTGAATTTTATATACACCATTGGGTTGTAAATATTATTACCCACTAAGTTTCTTTCATTTTTCTCTTATAAATTGACAGCTTGCTTAAGTATATGCCATGTAGGAGGAATTTAATCAATAGAAATTTTTGAATTATTAAAGTTTTTTTTAAATTGCAACTTGTTATTACGTACATCATCTTTAATAGATACTACAATTATGATTGTCAAAGTTTTTCTTAAATTACCACTTATCAATACATACATCATTTTAGCAAATAGTATGATATAATATAGTTTAATCATGATTATTTTGATTATTTATATATAAACTTATAGAAATCTTAAAATTATAAAAGACCAATATTATGAAAGTATGCGATTAAATGATTCTAATAAGATATCGCTTAACTATTTTTTTCCTTAAACGTTAGCCGTAATAATACATAAAATAAGCTTAAACGATAAAAAGTGTGATAAAAAGTGTGAAAAACCGTTATGTGGCGAGTATTTCGAGTAACTAAATAGATTGGATGATAATTTTTGTAGGGTAGCCTTGTAGCCGAGTCACCTTAGTTGTTTTCTTGCTGTGGCAACTGACCTCTACAGTTATTTTTTCTTCAATAAAAATCAAGGTCCGATTCTAGATGCTTCATGCAAGGCAAAGTCCACGGAGCTCCGGCACACCGCACACCAGCTACCGGAACATAGCTAACCGGGTGTTCTACTTTTCTTTTTGACTTGCTCATCCTTTTTTCTGGTAAATTGTTTCTCCCTCAGTCATCTTTAGATCTGATTTTTTATGCCTAATTTATTGTTTTGGCCGTTTTTTGGTTTGCAATCTCAATATTTAGGGTTTTTGATTAAGCTTCGATCAGTTTGTTTTGTAATGTTTCATATCAAATTGGGGGTAAATGCTATCTTTATCTTATGGTGCGCCAGTGACTTATTGACTTAGATTAGGAATGGTGGACAGTAGGAATAAGTGGGTTATCTGCTTATATTAATGTTGATGTTATTTTAATGATCTTCTTACGTGGATTTTAACTGTATGCTAACATATGGTATTCAGTTGCTATTTGGAATTGGACTTGATTGTTGGGTTTAGTTAATTAACTATCATTGTTTGTTGAAACTTTGGTGGATGCTTATATCTTGTAAATTGAATATACAGATTGTTGGTATCGGCGAATTTTGGATCACCTTGGTGATTTGGACTATTGGTGACTTGTGAATTGCTTCGGTATTGGTGGGAAGTCTTGAATACATTATAATGTTAAAATCCTCCTTCCCTTACATTACTGGCTCCACCACTTATCTGGTTGAGAATAATTTGTTATCTAATGGTGTTCTTCCTTATGCTTCAATAATCGCAGGCATATTGGTTTGCAAAGTGGTATGTCATGAGATTAAGTCCTTTCATTTTCAATTGTTTTGTTTGCATGCTTTCCTCTTTATTCAGATTATTCATACTATATTTTGTGGTGATGCTTGGTTTTCTCGTGGGTTTTGTTGTCTCTTTTTTGCTTTTAGGTCTATGATCTTACCCAGTTGTTTAGTGCTCTATACTTCAAGAGTTATGGTGGCCTTAATAGAGTACAAAAGATTGAGTGGAGCAATCGGTTGGTCTTTATTAAACGCTCTGCTTTCCGAAATAATTTTTTTGCGCATATTTTGTAATTATCTCATAAAATTTGCAGTGGCATCTCGACAGTCCATGCTCTTTTCATTGCAGCTATGTCTTTATATTTCGTATTCTGGTCGGACTTGTATGCTGATTATCAAACAAATGGGTCTGTCACATTTCGTAGCTCAACACTTTCAACCTTTACCCTTGGAGTAAGTGCTTTCTTTGGTCTCTGTATTTACACATATCAATTACTAGTTTTCCGGTGACAAAAGAGTTCCTTTGGTATTTATGAATGTAATGCTATTTTGTTGATTCTCTTTTTGTCCTCGCATTGCAATTATATTGTGATTTGTGAAAGATTATGTACCCCTCTACGGAGCTCTATGTGAATAGTCAAAAAGTTGTGTGTGTTTAGCATTGTGTTGATCGTAAAGAATAATAAATTTGATCGTGGAGATTTTAAATGAATAATTTTTTAGTCCTAATTTTTTCATACTTTTGTTAAGCTTTTGAGACTAGGTTTTAGGGATAAGAGACCAAAGAAAAGAATTAGATTTAGGGTAAGATGATTATATTGGAATGTTGGACCATTCTCAGTGAAGTATCTAGAGTTGGATGAGATCATGACATAACGTAAGATTAGTATTCTTTGTATGTAAGAGGCAAAATGGGTTGGTGAAATGTCAATGGTCTTCCAAGGAAAGGAGAAATTATGCAAATTATGGTATTTAAGGACATGATAGAAAGAGATGCAGAGTTGGTATATGATGAATGAGTGTTTGAGGTGTGCAAAATAAATGGTAGAATTTTGAGGACACATGTGTATGGAAGAAAAATATTGAATGTCATTAATGGACATTTCCCTCAGAAGGAAGTGCTCAAAAGACAATTTTAGGAGAAATTAGATGGTGTGAATTGTGATACAAGGTATCTCAATATTAGAAAAATTGTGCATTGAGGTAGCCGAGATGCTTATGTTAAGATGGATGAGTGGACATACACTAAATGATATATTTCAAAATAAAGACATAAGAAAGGGTTTTGGAGTTGTATGTATAAAAAATAAAATGAGAAAATCGTCTATGTTAGATTGGTCAAGTGCAACGAAGACACTGCTTAGATGAGTAAAAAGTGGAAACTATAAGGAGTTTTGAAAAGGAAGTTGTAGAACTGAGCCATATATGACCTAAGGAGTGAATAAAATGAGATTTGTGGGTTTATATGACTTATGACATTAGATTGGTCATATGAGTGAATGAAGGAGAAGAAAATATGAAGATTATCTTTGAAATTGATCTTGTTCGTTGCAGATTAGTATGACATAGTATTATTAGTACTAGATAGGGCCAAATGATATTTTTTAGCAGCGACTTTACATGCTAATTTGTTTTTCATAACATAAGGAACATCTAAAAATTGTAACATAAAGGTGCATATGATTATTTTTCCTTGCTGTTAAATTTCTTTTGTTGCTTCTAAAGTGGAATGAGATTCATAACTTCTAATGCACTTCTAATTGATTTGTTTTGACTTCACTAGTCAATCTCATATTGTTGGGATTAAGACTTTGGCATTGTTTAATCATTAATGTTGTTGTGGTAACTTGGAATCTGGATATTAAATTGACAGGTATCTGTTGGCTACTTTATTGCAGACCTGGCAATGATCATGTGGCTTTATCCTTCTTTGGGTGGAATAGAGTATGTGAGTCCTCATTACCTGCTTATAATTCTGTCTTCACCTTCTGCCTTTTTTTGCGTGTTTTCTCTTTTGTCAATATAAGAAATTGACTATGATGAGCAAAGGCTGCTATCCTCTTTTATTCACGAGAAAACACAAGATTAGTTTTGAGCCTTTCAGCTTGGCTTGTGAAGGCCCTTTTGACTGAACTAGATAAAATTTTAACTAGTGCTTAAGCCTCAAATGCCTTAGACTTTATCACGTCAGAGGAACTGACTTTCAGGCATGTGCCATCTCTTTGTGTAGTGCATCTATCTTTGTATCTGAGAGTATCTTTTTTTCTATACGGGCAGGGCTGTTGATATTCTTTTTAAGGCTGCCTTGAATGTTAATAAAACTAGGTTAATGAACTTGGGTGCTCAAATTTGTAGCCTACTCCTGTGTATATTTTAGGAGCTTTCATTCTGCAATTACAAAATAAATAAACAATATAAATCAAAAGATAATGCTAAAAGATATTTTTGTCAAGAATTGTGGTGTTTTTGAAACTTTAACGTGCCAAGGAGTCATTGCTTCGTAGGTTACCTCTGCATGCTCAGAGGAATCTCACTCGTCAAAGCAACAAATTGTTGTTTAGATGCTGTACTCTCTCGTTGTTGAACCGACGGCTCATTGCTGGATGAGAGTTGTTGCCTCTGGAAATTATAGATTGGGGGGTCATCATCCAAATGAGTCGTTGCTTGGATCCAATGACTCATTGCCGGAGAACTATGTAACTGGTCGTTACCTTAATAGGAGGGGCTCATTTCCCAGCTCGTTGCTTCACTAAATGAGAGCCTCAAGTCAACTCCCAACTCTACACAATGCCCCGTGAATCCAATAATCCCCAACTCCTTTAAAAAACAAAGCTCAAATTCTCTTTTAAATTAGTCTATGCTCCAAGTGTACCAAAGTCATCAAATCATCCAAACTACAACTTGAGCATAAAACTATATCAAATTAAGCTTAAAACACCTCTACACTACTAAAGTAAGGTAGTAAAGACACTATGAAGTGCTAGTAAATAGAACTTATTAGTTAGCAGGCCTGTGCAACGGGCTGGATACTGGCTGGGTTGGGCTCTAATAGAAACGGGTCGGGCTGGGCCTTTCAAAATTGAAAACGGGCTTTAAATGGGTCAGGTCCATAGGTCTCAGCCCAACCCTATCCTTCCCGTTTATCTTATTATCTTAATTTTCTAAAATTAATCATTCACTGTTTAAATGAACCTGATACCAGACACTGCAACATATACCCCAACTAGTAAAATATCAGACACTACATATCAAACACTAAATATCAGACAATGCAACTTGTAAACTCTAAATATCATGACAGTAGCTTGAGGATTAGTTCCAGGGGATTCATTGAAAGTAGACCCATCAACAACACGAAGTCCATCAACTCCAAGAATTCAATAATCGGGTTCCACAACCTTACCAACATTACAACCACCATGGAAATGCCACATAATAATCACAGTATCCTTATAAAACTGTTGTAGGGATTGAACATCATTAGTGTGTTTAGGAATAAGATTAACATTAGCCTGCATACTTATATTCCTGCACAAGTCTGGGAAGGAAATGAGTTTGAATCAGAGCCCATTTACAACCTTTTTAAAACCCTTATCCAACCCTTATCTTTTAATTTTTATAAGTTAAATTTTAAGTCCAACCCTTTTTCAACCCTCCCTCATATACAACCCTTAAAATAAAGGGCTGGATCGGGGCCCCAATGAGGATCCAGCCCGTTGCACAGGCCTATTAGTCACATCAAGTATTAACAGCTTAACATAACTAGAAACGTGTGAAGGCATTTTTAGGCATTTGTATCACTTAAAAGTTTCAAAAGTATAGGTTTCAATTATAAAAGGAGATTTTTAGAAGATCGAAGGCTGTAGATTATATATAAATACATGGGAACCACACACAACCCTCCAATTTTCAAAAAACTGATGTGATCATATTACATGCCATTCTTCCCTCACACGTTGGCCACCTTGTCCAGGTCATACATCATTCTCTCTCTGGCATTGCTGTTGCGTATGCTATGTTCTCTGGTGAAGGACAACTTTATACTTTCATGGTCCTCATTTCTGAAGTGACAACACCTGAGATTAATATGCGTTGGTGAGTCTTTTACTGGCCTTTTGTTTATGCCTTGTGTTGTGGCTGCTGCTGACTTTTCTTGCTTTCTCTATGAAGGTTTCTTGATACAGTTGGATTGAAGAAATCTCATGCATATCTTATTAATGGAATTATGATTTTTTTTGCTTGGTTGGTGAGTACACGCCTTGCTGACTTCTGAGGTTTATTATCCTTTTTATTTTTTCTTAAAAGAATTACAAGGAAAAAGTGTTTCTTGGAACTCAGGCTTTATGCATTTGTCTTCAAGTGAATAGATTGATAACAGCATTGGCTTTATGCATTTGTCTTCAAGTGAAATGACTAAAAAGTCTTGCTAACCTCAGGAAAAGTACTACATATAATTTAAAATCTTAGATGGGTTAATATTATCGATGTTGATTTTCATTCTATCCTCCTTTATTATATGAACTTTGCATTCTGCAACTTGACATTAGTTTGATGTGTGCAGGTTGCAAGAATTCTGCTCTTTGTTTACATGTTCTACCATGTTTACTTGCACTATGATCAGGTAGCTGCTTTTGATCTTTACTTCCAACTTCTCTACAACGTCCCTGAACACAACGTGCACTCCTTCTCCATTCCAATTTCTATTCTAAGGCCCAATTCTTCTTTTCAAATCTGTTGTATTCCTTTGGCCTTCAATCTTTTAGAAGCAAATATTCTAGTAATCCATTTCTTTTGCGAGCCCACATTTTCAATTTTTCCTTGACGATTTCAACCATCATCTCGACCCGATTTACATTCTTCCCACCTTAAGGACGAGGTGGATTTTTTTGGGGGCCCGTATGTCATGAAGGGCTTGATAGGGGTAATATAGTAAGTAATATCTAGTAATTAGTTAGTTGGGGGGAATAATATGTAGGGAGAAATAATATAAATAAAAGGGGACTGCCGAAATGGGAAGAACATTTATTGTGTGATAAATTTAAGATGAGTTATGACTCTTTTGGAGAGAACCAGCCTCTCAAAAGCTTGACTATCTTTTATAATCATTTTTAGGTTACATTTGATTTCTCGTTATACAAATACATTTTACATTCCATTAACATGGCGAACTCAGTCCATAACATAGTAGTATACTAGTTACTACTCTCTGTCCCATTGTGATTGCTACAAGTACAAGTATGGTGTTTTTTAAGAAGCGCGGTAAAAAAAGAATTGTAGCAATTTTCATTGAACGATCTTAGAAAGTAATAATATTTATCGATTTTTATGAAGACATGATAGATCCTGCTTCGAAATAATTTCTTCCTAAATCTTGATGGCTCGATCTGATTTCTAATTTATACCTCCGTAATTTTTGAATCGCAGGTTATGCAAATGCACGTATTTGGTTTCTTTTTGGTGTTCGTCGTGCCATCGGTGCTTGCTGCGATGAACTTGATGTGGTTCGGGAAGATTCTAAAAGGACTAAAAAAGACTTTGGCTAAGAGGCAATGACATACTAATTAGTATAATTAGTATGGATATGGAATGTCATTTTTTCATCAGATTTTTTGTTCATTGGTGTAAAAATGTGGGTTTGAAAATCTGGGGATGGGAACATCAAGTAACTTCACTTACAATAGGATTATTATTACTTGTAAATAGCTGAAATTGGCATCACATGTATTAATATTTAAGTACTGATTACTTAACACTCTTGCTTGATCAATACTCCCTCCTGTCTTGATGAATCTGTTCTATTTTTTCGTTTTTAATCCATTCCAATAAATTTGGCCCATTTCGTCCTTTTTTACCCTTTATGTTCTCTCTTATTTCTAAGTAAATATAATGAGTGGAAAAATTAAGAGAAGTGGATAAATTTGTATTTTATAAGAAGTTGGAAAAATGTATGGATAAATTGAAAAGGTTGTTAAATTAGGCTGGACTTATTGTGAATGCCAGCATATTAACGGGGGGAAACAAGTGCACACACTTCATAAGCCAAGGAGATAAATACCATCCAAAACCATATGGCAATGGGAAGAAGGTCTCTAATAGCTTATAAAGTGTGCACACCAATTTTAATTTATCGATGTGGGATAACTCATCCCAACACCCCCCTCACATGCGAACCCCCGTCAAGTTCGCATGTGGGAGTAATCAATTAGGGTAGGAACGCCATTCTTTTCGAACCTACCATTTTTAATTTGTTGATCGAACCATTGGCTCTGATACCATGTTAAATTAGGCTGGACTTATTGTGGATGCCAGCATATTAACGAGAGGACACAAGTGCACACACTTCATAAGCCAAGGAGATATATACCATCCCAAAACCATATGGCAATGGGAAGAAGGTCTCTAATAGCTTATAAAGCGTGCACACCACTTGTGTCCCCTCGTTAATATGCTGACATCCACAATAAGTCCAGCCTAATTTAACATGGTATCAGAGCCGATGGTTCGATCAACAATTTAAAAATGGTAGGTTCGAAAAGAATGGCGTTCCTACCCTAATTGATTACTCCCACATGCGAACTTGACGGCGGTTCGCATGTGAGGGGGGTGTTGGGATGAGTTATCCCACATCGATAAATTGAAAATGGTGTGCACGCTTTATAAGCTATTAGAGACCTTCTTCCCATTGCCATATGGTTTTGGGATGGTATATATCTCCTTGGCTTATGAAGTGTGTGCACTTGTGTCCCCTCGTTAATATGCTGGCATCCACAATAAGTCCAGCCTAATTTAACAAAGGTAAGTTGAATAATTCAACGCTAAATTGAATTAAATAATTCAACTAAATTAATTAAAATTTGATTTTTGTATTTAAAATACTTATTTTAATTGTTTAATGTATAATATGTAGTTTAAAACATTAAAAATACACACTTTAATTGTTTAAAGTATAATTTTTTTGCAAAAACTTGCGATATGAGACCATCCATATAGGCCGATCCAAAATCCAAAAATAAAAAAAAATAAAATGGCTCAAATTTCATAAATTAAAGAATAAAAAATCAATTTTGATTTTAAATGTATTAATTTTGACCTTGAAGGTATCAATTTAACCTTAAATAAACCTTAAATAGATCAATTAAAATTAAAAAAAGTCACTTTTAACTTAAAAGTTATCAATTTTGAGATTGCACTAATCAATTTCTAATTACTATTTTATAACATTAAATGAATCAATTATTTTAAAGTCTATAAATTTGACGCTAAATTGATCAATTCAGACCTTAAGAGATCAATTTATATAAAATGATCAATTATCACCTTTAATTTCAATTTTCATCTAAAAATAATCTTTGACATTAAAGTGCTCAATTTTTACCAACAAAATTATTGAGTTGACTTTTGACTCAGATTAGTAATAGCCTGCTGTTATTGAATCAGGTGATTATTAAATTGAGTCAAAGTTAGTGTAACAACCCGATTTACCGTTGACTGAGTAAACAGAGTCATCACTAGGTTCGTTTTCCAAGAAACTTATATCACACTTCCAAAACTTGAGCAAAGAGGTCACCAGCTCTTTAACGTAACTCACTCAGTAAATTCTCAAACCAAACATCTAACTAAAACACAAGATGATCATACAATTCTCTACAAATTTGATATAACCAACACAACCAAATAAAATTTACATTTATCCAAAATCCTAATGCAAAACTACAAATTCCTACGTGCTCAGCTCAATATACATCCTTGGAATGCTATTTAACACTGCTAACCCATCGTTTCCGACCGGTTCCGATCTGTGATCAAACTAAAAGATGGAAACAACAGGGGGTCAGATTAAACTGAATGAGAAGTAACAATCCAAAACAACAAAACACATTAATTCAAATCATAGGTTTAAAAGCAACATCAGTTCCCTAGATCTATTTGCGCACAGGGAGTCTAGTTTGAGAGGTGCCCCTTAGCTCTAAGGCTATGTCGCTCTCGGGTGAAGCTAGTCAATATCTCAATGACAATTCGCTTCAAAACAGGGAGCGGGGAACAATGTTCCTCAACTCCGTCAATGACCAGCTTGCAAGCCCGATCCATTGACCATATCATAATATTAGCATAAACATTCACAACAACATTTGTCTCAACAATTTCCAATTCAAAAGAGCTTTAGTAAAAAGTTTATTTTCAAGAATGTAGTATGATCAGACCCTTTAAGGGACTGCTACTACTCACCAAAAAGAACACTTCAAGAAGCTAAGTCTGGTACTCCGCGATCATTAGAAGGCTCCTCGATAATGTCGCCTCCTGAAGCATAACAAATATAGCATCACCACAAAGCATACGATACCACAACTAGGTTCATATAGCTCATTGCATCTCATCCTAAGAATGCATCTTAGTTCCATCTTCTATTCTAATATTTCTCATTTTAGAGATTGTGCAAATCCTAACTCCAACCCTCAATATCATCAAAATAAATAATCTTGCTTTAGTCTAGCTTATATTCTTGTAAAGATTATACGTCTCCACAATTCCCTTTATATTTCAATTCAAACACTTCCATGTTCATCTAAACTCAAAACCAAGAAACTAAACAAGATTAACAAACTATCCAAAAGAAAGATTCAGCTAGTCTATCCATTCAACTAACAATTTCCACACAAGCCCTAAATACCTTCAATAACAACCAATCAATCAACATTTAACCATTACCATAATTTGAAAAGGTTAATATTACATCCAAGAACACTGAACTAACCACAACTAAATCATTCGAATACTCTACTACTAAAATCATAGCCCACACTTAAATTCTCATCATCACACAACTCACTAATAACACATTTTCAATGAATTTTCAATTTAATAACTCATCTAACTAACTCATATACATTCCAAGATTCAACAACATTTAGGGTTTAACACATGAATGAAAGATTATACAAGGGAAAGAAGTGTAATCACAATGTTATAGAACTTGCCGGAGGATTTCAAAATAACAAAAGAATAGAGATTATTACCCTACCCTAAAGGAATAGGAGCCTTTGAGAAATGGAGTGGTTTTCGGATTGATGTTTGCCCCGAAAGTAACAACTATTGAGTGTTGATTGTATATTTGTAGAAACTGCTTGTTTCCCCACGAAAAATCAGTAATTCAATCTAATTGATGTGTCTTGAATCTTCAAGAATGAAAAAGAATTGGTTATAATGATATTGAAACGCATAGAGTGAGGAAGAAGATAAATTTGATCTATATTCGAAAAATAGACAAGGATTAAAGATGAAGGTTGTTTCCTTACCAAATTTCAGAGAATACAATGCTAGCATCGAGAAGAGGAATGTCGATTAGGATTGTAGAACCACTGTGAGAAGTGTTGTTCGTGGCTTCGGTGAGAACCACAGAGAGGAAGAAAAGGGAAAGACGATTTTGAATCGAGAGGAAGAGGATGAAGGTTCTGCTTGCGAAAATCAAGGCGAGAATTGAGGATGAATCTTGCTTGTGGCATTCAAAGTCTCAAAGGAATGAACAAGGATGAAGGTTGGCTGGTTTCACGGTTTAACGAAGTGAGAGAGGGAGAAAGGGTTTGGGTATTTTAATCAAAATAAAAGAAAAGGAAAAGAGGGAAGAAATTAAATTGAGAATGTTTAATGTCATGTGTATCTAAGATTATTCTCGCACTGATAATTTTTTTAAACTTACTCGTCTTAAAATATTAATTTCCCAAATGTTACAATTAGTTTAACAATCGTTCCATGTAACATAGGTGAATAGTTTTTATTTTTTAAGAAATTTACAATATAGTTGGAAAAAAAGGGAGAAATAGGTTAAAATCGAACCCAAAATCTATAAAACAATAAATTGCTCCAACTTGGCTAAAACTTAATTCTTGTAGGCAATTTGTTAGGAGTTTCGGACAGAGAAACGCTTGCTTTTAGTTAAAAAAATATAACATCGTTATTTAAAGATTTTACCCCAAGGAATGTTCACAAAAAAAGCGAGGACTATAAACATTAAAAATTGTATAAAGAATGTTAGTGGAAACCATATGAGGTCACAACTAATAAAATAATATTTTTATAAAGATTAGGTAATATAAAAATGTTAAAATTATGTTAGTTGAAGATAGAGTGGTATTAAAACATTATTAAATATTAAAATGAGGAGGAACCTTATTAATTTTATGCAAAAATTATAATATAAATATTAAAAATTCTTTATAAGAACACAAAATAAAATAAATAGATAAAAACAAATTTTTAATAACGAAATGGAGTACTTCTTAAATCTTAATCTTAATTTTTTTCCAAAAAGTATCTAATAAAAAAGTTTTGTCAAAAAATACCTAATAAAATTTTTTCTTTTCCAAAGAGTACCAAGTAACGTTTTTCTTCAGTTGACTGTTAAATATAACGATTGACTGGTCAAAATCGAAAATTTTTCTTCCTCATCTTTAATTTCTTTTCCAATTTAACTTCAATTTTGAGTAAAAAGTAGGAAGAAGACAGTGAGGAAATTAAATTGAAAAAGAAATTGAAGACGAGGAAAAAGAATTTTAGATTTTGGCCAATCAACTATTATAGTTGACGGTCAATTTGAAGGAAAATGTTAATTAGTACTAATTGAAAAAGAAAAAATTTTATTAGGTATTTTTTAACAAAACTTTTTTTACTTGTTTACAATTTTTTTTTATTTATTTTATAAGTTCTTTTTAAACCTGTGGTTTCTTTCCAGTTAGGGTTCATCATTTTAGCGCCGTCTCTATACTCTCCTCCCTCCTCAGGTTTTTTGTCAATCCTCGCTATAATGCTATTCATTTTTTGTATTTATAATTATTATTCAATCTTATCATCAATTTTATTACTCTTTTTTTTTATATTGTTAATGTTGACACGCTGATTTCATTCTACATTGTTTTTATGTTTTGGAATAACTTAAAATTTGATGTTTTTGGAGTTTAATTTTTTTAGAAGTTCGTGAAATTGTAGCTATGATGCTAATGACGATGAAAAATATTTGTCTTTTTGGTTGAAATTCAATTATGCTATGTATGGGAATAGAGATCCCATTGGGAAAAGTAGAAATGGTTCAAATTTAGTGTTTGGTAAATCAAGCAAAATTCAAATTTCGATGCGAGCCTATGCCTATTTGTTTTAAAAGTGGTTAAAATTGAGAATTTGAGGATGAGCTCCCAAGCATTCTCAAATTCTTTACTAGTATATGATTTCATTAAACTTTAGCATTTGAAATAAAATATTTGTTCCTAAGCACAATCTTAGAGTTTTTTAGATAGTTGAAAATTGATATTTATTGTGTGATGATTTAATTTTCTAATCGTTAAAATTGTATTAGAATGGTATAACTTGATTGTAACTGGTAGCTAATTTGAAACTCCCAAATCAAGTTAATGTTCAAGCTAACAGTATGTGGCATAAGATTGATATAAATCGATTGCTAAAAAATTACATGATTTTGGTGTGTTATTTTGTTTAAAGCTCTTGAAATTTTGCTGTAATGGTCAAAATGGTTTAGTGGGTTATTTAGAGCTTCCATGGTTGGTGGCCCTGTTCTATAGTTCTCAAGCTCCTGCCAATAGCCAACATGAAAAACCGTTTCTTTTAATTCTTTGAAATGCTATAGTTATGTTTATTTTCTGTAAATAGAGATTTATTCGAAATGTAACATTGTTTAATATCTTTCTCTTCAGGGTTGATCTTTAACTTGTAAAGATGGTGCAGTATAACCTAAAGAAAATCACTGTTGTTCCCAATGGGAAAGAAATGATAGACATTGTTCTATCACGAACGCAACGACAAACCCCAACAGTTGTCCATAAAGGTTATGCGATATCTCGGCTTCGTCAGTTTTACATGAGAAAGGTGAAATACACTCAGCAGAATTTTCACGAAAAGCTGTCTGCTATCATCGACGAATTTCCTAGGCTGGATGATATTCATCCCTTTTATGGTGATCTTCTTCATGTCCTGTACAACAAGGATCACTACAAGCTTGCCCTTGGCCAAATTAATACAGCAAGAAATTTGATTTCGAAGATTTCTAAGGATTATGTTAAGTTGTTGAAGTATGGTGATTCACTTTACAGATGCAAGTGTCTTAAGGTTGCTGCTCTGGGTCGAATGTGTACTGTAGTAAAGAGAATCGGCCCTAGTTTGTCTTATCTTGAGCAGGTTAGGCAACACATGGCTAGGTTGCCTTCTATTGACCCAAATACAAGAACAATATTGATCTGTGGGTATCCCAATGTTGGGAAGAGCTCATTCATGAACAAGGTCACTAGGGCTGATGTAGATGTACAGCCATATGCGTTTACAACAAAGTCTCTTTTTGTTGGTCATACGGATTACAAGTATTTGAGATATCAAGTGATAGATACACCTGGAATTCTGGATCGGCCTTTTGAAGATCGGAATATCATTGAGATGTGTAGTATTACTGCTCTAGCACATTTGCGTGCTGCAGTTCTCTTCTTCTTGGATATTTCCGGATCATGTGGGTATACAATTGCCCAACAAGCTGCTCTTTTTCATAGTATAAAATCACTTTTCATGAATAAGCCATTGATCATAGTGTGCAACAAGACAGATTTGCAGCCATTTGATAGTATTCCTGAGGAAGACAAGAAGTTGATTATGGAAATGAAAGCTGAGGCTCTGAAAACAGTGGTAGGCCAGGGAGGGGAGGCAACTAGTGATGAGGGAGTACTATTAACAATGAGTACTTTGACAGAGGAAGGCATTATTGCGGTGAAGAATTCAGCCTGTGATAGGTTGTTGGATCAGAGGGTGGAATTGAAGATGAAGTCTAAGAAGATAAATGATTGCTTAAATCGCTTTCATGTAGCAATGCCAAAACCCCGGGACCAGAAGGAAAGGCCTGCTTGCATTCCTCCAGGAGTTTTGGAAAGCAAGGCTAAGGAAGCACTTGAGAAGGCGGAGAAAGAAAAGAAGAAAACTGAAAGGGATCTTGAGGAAGAGAATGGTGGAGCTGGTGTATACTCGGCTAGTTTGAAGAAGCATTACATCTTAGCAAATGATGAATGGAAGGAGGATATCATGCCAGAAATTCTTGATGGGCACAATGTTTATGACTTCGTTGACCCTGATATCTTGCATAGGCTTGAAGAGTTGGAGAGAGAAGAAGGGCTTCGTCTTGCCGATGAAGCTGAGGAAAATTTTGAGATGGATGGTGACGAATTGACACCCGAAGAGAAAGAAGCATTGGCAGAAATCAGGAAAAAGAAAAGCTTGCTCATTCATGAACACAGGTTGAAGAAGAGCACCGCAGGGAATAATCCCATTGTTCCTAGGAAGTTTGACAAGGATAAGAAGTTTACAACTGAGAGAATGGGGAGACAATTATCCAAATTGGGTCTAGATCCTTCTGCCGCTATAGAGAGGGCTCGGAGCAAGTCAAGGGGTCGGAAGAGGCTTAGATCATCTGATATGGATGGGGACGAGGATGCCATGGATATGGATAATGAGCCATCCAACAAGAAACAACGTGCTCTGTCTCGATCAAGGTCTAGGTCAAAATCACGGCCACCAACTGAAGTTGTCCCTGGAGAAGGACTAAAGGACTCTGTCCAAAAAGGCAAGGCTATTAAGCTTGCCAAGAAATCTTCTAACAGGAGGAATAAGAGTGCACGTCGGGGAGAAGCAGATAGAGTCATCCCTAATCTCAAACCCAAACACTTGTTTTCCGGAAAGCGTTCCAATGGCAAAACAGATAGGCGTTGAGCATTTTCAGGTGCCTGCTGATGTTATTTTTATGTTTTTTTATTTGGAATTTTTTTTTGTGTTTTATTGATGTCATTTGCCCTAAACATGTACTACAATTATATACCTTTTGCTGCTTAGTGTTGCTTCAATTACCTATCAACTCTCAATTATTGTGTTGGCTTTTGTTACTCTCATTGTGAAGACTGGTTTACTGAGTATTTATATATCAGAGGAAGAATGATAGCATTCTTCTCTTTTCACGTTCACATTTTCAGGCTTTTATCACTATCAGTTGATCATTTTTTATGATTTTTTTAATGCCTGAAGCGATTAGTGTTGGCTTTTTATTTTTACCTTGTTATTTTTATTTATTAATATGTATTTATATTTATTTTTATGTTGACTGCTGAGGATTTCTATGAGGATTCTTCTGTGTATCTTTCTCGGACTGAGGTACTATTTGGCTGCATTCTCCTTTATGAGTATGAGTTGCCGCCTTCCTTTCCTCCCCAAACTCTGATCATAGTTCCTATGAGTGGGCCTTGTGGCTAATGGTGGTGATGATGATGATTTATTTATCGGTGTATGAAATCCAGTTATGAATAAATTCAAAATTAATAGAAACAAATGGGGTAGGGCTAGTCATACGGACTGCTGACCCGACCTGATCCTTGTAAGCTCTTCAAAAACCCAACCCAGACTGACCCCTAAGAAGTTGCTTCGCCCCGCTCCTTTGAACACCTCTAGTTGTGGGCCTTGTGGCTAATGGTCAACCCCTCTTCATCTCTATCTTCTACTCCTGTTTTTTCTCTTGCTTGGCAGGTGATCAAGAATATGGATCTTTCCGGGTAAGTGGTAAGATTGTTTATCAGAAGGGGGGAGGTGATTTTTGGATGGTAGTGATAGGATGATGGCGGTGGGCGGTCGACAGATTTCGTGATAAAATAAGGCTGTTAGGTTTTAAAGGTCACTTTATGACGAACTTTCAGTAGGCTGGAATGCAAAATCTAATAGCAGAACATAACTTATAAGTCAAACTTATGAAAATGCTGAATTTCTCTGTTATTCATGAATTTCAGGTTATGCAATTGCACGCATTCGGTTTCATTTGGTGCTTGTTGTGCCATCTGTGCTTGCTGCGATGAACTTGATGTGGTTCGGAACAATTCTAAAAAGATTTTTGCTAAGCGACAATGACAGATTCTGGTATGGAACGACTATTTTTCATCAGATTGTTTCTCGTTCGTGTAAAATGGTGGTTTGAAGATATAGGGACCGGAACTAAAAGTTAACATTGAGAAATTAGACTTACAATTAGAATAGGGCTTGCAACTAGCTGAATGTTGGAATCACAGGTTCATGTACGTGCAGGAAAACAATAGACTTAACTGTTGAAATTACACCCTTGCTTAATGAAGAGGAAGTAAATAACAGTAATTTGTAATATTCATAAATAACCCTTATCTAGAAGAAGTTTATAGGGTGAGACTTTTAATATTTTAATTTATATATATATATATATATATATATATATATATATATATTTTACTTTATTTTTTTCTTAAATGGTTATTTTAATCACAGTGATTGATTATAAATTTTTACTTAATGAAATAAATGTGTAAATTGTCTTTGGTTGATGTACGATGTGACAGACTTTTCTTGATATTTCTATATACTTGTACTTGTAGGCAGTGTTTATTGTCTTGCTCAATTGTACTCGATGTGTCTGAGTATTGGCAAGCCTATGCTAAGGTTAAGGAGTTCCTTAACAATTAGCTTATATTTTTTTTTTACTTTTGATTTTTGTGTTTTTAGATGATTAATCATTTGAAAAATTATAAAAAAACTATCTAATCTATAGCATCTTTTGTAAAAAAATACTTAATTTATTTGTTTTTGCAAAAAACTACTTTAAATGATATAAACGTTTGCAAAAGACTACCACTTGAAGGTTTTCGTATGTTGACCGTTAAAATTTTATTTTCATCAGCGCGTGGAGTGACGTGAGTTACTTAAGTCAGCATTTGTTCCTCTTTTAAGATACGATTTCTTTCTAATTTTTTGCCGTTTTCCTTCAATTTCTAAGAACCCTAGTTCTTTCTCCAAACTGAATTATGTTTTCTCCTTCCACATAAAAATCAAAGCTCGATAGATGTGGGTGTGGAGTTCCTTTTGCAAAGAGAATTTTGTGGACCAAGGAATTACGTTAATTGTTCTTCCTCGTGACTTTTGAACTCTAAAACTTCAAGTAATTTCTTCAAGTTTTTGAATTAGCTTGATTAGTTTCAAAATGATGAACATAAACCTCGAATCAATCATGGGGGACCAAAAACTAAATATCTTACAAACAACTATACCCAAAGATATGAATTTTTTAGAATTTACTTAAAATAAAATGTAAAAACACATGAAATATTAAAGAGAGATCGAAAAGGATTTTAGAACAAATTGCCTTAATTGAAGTATCTCTTGCCAAAGATGATTGTTTTTGATAGAGAAACAAAGATTTTAGAACAAATTCTTATTTAGAGAAAGATAATTATAGAGAAATTAAATTCATGAAAGAGAAAAGTAAGAGGGAGTGATGAGAGGGATAAGAAGGAGCTTAAAATGGAGATGTGGAGAAAGAGAAGGAGAAGAAACCGAAAAAAGAGAAAATAAGAGAAAAGAACATGTCATGTGCCTCTCACTTGCAAAGTCAATGCCCCACTTAACGGTCAACTAATGGTTTCTGTCAAGTGGTAGTCTTTTAAAAAAAATATCATATAAGGTAGTGTTTTGCAAAAAAATAAATTAAATAGTTTTTTGCAAAAGGTGCTATACATTAGATAGCAATATGTAATTTTTCTCATTTAAAAAGTGTCTGGTAAAGACATTTAAGCTACATGTAAAGCAAGTTTTTTGGTTGGTTAGTCATCTAGAAAAAATATTTAATTAGTGACTTTAAGCACCTGAAAAACTATTTTTAATGCAAAATAAAAAAGTTATTTATAGTAGCATTTTTTTTTATTGACTTTGGCATTTCACTCACTTTGTTTTACTTATCCTCGTGGCTTTTTGTGGTTTATTTTATTTTTAATGCCTTTTTAAGAAAATTAAAATTTAAAAATACCATATTTATCCTATCTGATAATAAAAATCTCATCTTTACCCTATTTGATAATTCAAATATCAACTTTTGATTAAATATAAAAATTCCATTTTTATATTATTTATTCATCTAAAGAACTTTCTTATAGCTTCTTGATACTTTTATTAATACATATCTTTCGTATGATAACATAAAGTTTTATATATAGCTTCAAAGATGTAACAAAAAATGATCGAATAATACATTAAGATAATAACTTAATAATTTAAAGGTGAAATTTTTTTATATTATTCTTAATTAATTAAAATGTTGAATTTTTATTATTAAATGAGGTAGATGTGAGATTTATATATATTTTATTTAATTTTTTTTTTAAAACGAACTTCTCCTCCCCCCCCCCCCCAAAAGACTTGGAAGATCCATCATCTCTTTCGTCTCTGAATCAATCACCGTCGTCAAAAAAAATTCAAGCCACTTGGGTTGTAAATAAAAGGAAGAACAAAGAAGAGAGCACAATTCAAGATGACCAAGTACCAAAATGTTGAAAATAATCATGGAGGTATTGACAATGGAGTAATCTTAGGGGTAGACGGTGGAGCCACTTCAACAGTATGTGTTTGTCTCCCATTTTTGCCTTTTTCCGATTCAAATCTCCCTGACCCATTACCAATTCTTTCCCGTGCTGTTGCTGGCTGCTCTAATTTCAATAGTATTGGAGGTATTTCTGTTCTGTGCTTTCTTCCTTTTACCCAGATGAAAAATTTGTTCAATTGATTCATTTGCTTGTTTAGTTGTCAATTTAATGTCTTCCTGAACTGGGCTTTTGCTTTAATCATAGCATTCAATTGATTCATTTGCTTGTTTAACTGTGAATTTTGTTTCTTGAACTGGGTTTTTGCTTTAATCTTAGGATTCTATTGATAATGCTAGATTAGATGTTTGTAATTGTGGTTTAGGGTTGTTTGACCCGAGTTAAAAACACTACTTATTATAATCAGTAGTGTTTGGTAGATTTTTAAAAAGTCTTTACTACATACATTACAGTTAGGCTTGTTTTTGCACTATGAGTACAATTTGAGAAAGATATTACATTTTCATTTGGAAAGTGCGAGGTCAAATTCTAGCAAGAACAAGGAAAAACCCATTAAGAAATTAAAACCAATGAAAAAGGAACCTGTATTGGTAAGAAAATTAGGTCCAACGGAACCTGTAATCGTAAGAGGTCACATTCTAACTAGAATAAGGAGAAACCCACTAAGAAATTAAACACCAATGAAAAAGGTTGTTAGGCGTGCAAGAAGCCCGACTACATGAAAGGAGATTGTAATTGAATCAAAGTTATCAAGGAGGAACAAGGGCAAGGATCAACAAGTCAAGGTCGAGCATATATCCATGTTTGATACATGTCTAAGTGCTTGTTTATTTTATGAATAATCCCGTTTTTTCAACCAAATGGAGTGTCCGAGTGTGTTACCCATGTTAGAGTATCCTACCCATGTTTCAGTGTCAAGGGCCCGACATGGATGCTTGAGGTAAATGAAGAGTCCAAGTAACTACAGAGGGATTTAGTGCAATTATCGTTCATTTTTTTAATGATCTTGATTCTTGATTTTTACTTCGTAGAATAAATATTGTTTCTGAAATTTAGTTAGGTTAATTTTTGATACAAGTATTCAACACATGTAATGTATCTGTTTTATTTGTTCTGGTGAATACTCTTGAACACGCTCAAATAAACACAGATTTAGTTCTTTGTTTATCACACTTAATATAGAGGTCTTGAGAATTTTTTCTTTGAATTTTTTTTATCTTGTTTGTTTTTGATTGTATTATTGCAGAAGATGCAGCAAGGGATACATTAGAGCATGTTATAGATGAAGCTCTTTCTCTGGCATATTTAAGTCGAGTAGCAGTTCGTGCTATTTGTTTGGCAGTATCAGGTGTTAACCATCCTAAAGATCAAGAGAAAGTTTTGAATTGGATGAGGTATGTAATTTGTACTTCATGTGGCAATCTAAAGTTCTATTTCACTTCCAAAGCTACTATTTTTTATTTTTACTGATCGAGTCCGTCGATTGTTGAAGGTCATTTGTACCTTTATAGATCATTTGAGTTTGCGAGTCATGAGATTGTCATCTCTTAATAGCGGACGATTTTGTATATCTATATCCTTAATTCTTTTGTGGACTTTATGCATTTACATCACTTAGGGTTTCAATTATATATTGAAAAGTCTTTTTCCTTTTGGAGATCACCAAATGCTAACTTTGATTTGAAAGGATCATGGTGCACTAAGGCCATGAATTCTTGAGTTTCGTTTGACTATTCCAAGTTGAACGTTAACTTTAAAGTTAAAGAGACATACATCAATGCATAGTATCTTGCTAGATTGGAAATAGGGGTGAAACTTGGGTGAAAGAATAAGGAGCAAAAGGTTTGAACTCTAAACTTGGCTATAAAATATGAGGGCAAATGTTTGAACTCTTGACTTCTTAGTTATGAAAACATTTACTTTACCACTGAGCCGACCATTATATTATCATTTTTATCATGGTCGTATGTATATGATATAATTAGGAAATATAAAGTTTAGGGGGGCCTCCCACTATTAGCTTTTGTTTTTGGATGTCCTTCAATCTTAGATTTGCTTAAACCTTAAGCACAACTGCACAAGTCTGAATAGTACGATTCAACGCTTGGAAAGATGGACTTTTCTCTTTGTTTTCCACAATTATTTGATTCTTCTCATTTTTTTGAGTACTAATTAGGAAATTAAAACATTTTTTATCCACATGTAAGAACCCCCCTCTTCAAAATAAGGAAATAGCACAAAAAATTCCATAAGAAAGCACTACAAAGATAATGTAAGAGGACCCTTTCCTAATTTATTTTTAAAATCTTGCGGAATGCAATATATATCACTTATGAATATGGAATATTATTTCGACATCACTAAATGACCATATGTAGATATCCCTAATCATTCTTAGCTCTTACATGTAGAGGTATTCAAGCAATGTTTTGGGCCTCTATGTTCAAGAACATCTTTGAAGATTACACAATGACATCTCAGATAACACTTAAAGCAAATTTGTGGCTTTTAATAATATGTCCTTCAAAATTTTCTATCTCAAACTAGCAAGTTTAGACTATTAATTTTTGTAAAGCATTGGAGCTGTTTATGTACATAGCTACAATTTTGTCTTTCTTTGGTGAGTTCTAGATCCATTCCCCTCGGTAATTCTTCTTAGTAACTTCGTCCTTTTAAGATTTACTTGTGATATTCTTTGCTGCTGTTCCTACCAGTCTGAATACTATCTTTGAGTAGTTTCATTTAAGTAAGAATCAAACGAAGAATATATAGAGTATAATCAGTTTACCAAGCACAGGGATGTACCTTTTTATAAGCAAGAATGTACCTCTTCTGTGACTTTACTTTTTGGCCTCATGAAATTAATATAAGAGACATTACGGTGCTTTTGGAAGAGAGCAAACACACTTGTTATGAAGACTTTATGCCTTTGAGTGCTTCACTGTGCTGAAAATTGTGTGTATGTTTCGATTATATTCTTGAACATTGTGATATGGAATCTGTTGTCGACAGTTTTGAAAACGGGTGGGTGATGTTTGCTACAAGGACATCTGTATTTTTGGAATGAAAAGACACATCTGGACCCCCTTAAATTTATTTGATAATTTACTTTTTAGCTTTTCTGGGTGGGTGAAGGGAGGTGGTATTGCATTTGTGAGTAGACCTGCCGTTGCTTCTTGTGAGACTCCTGTTATAACTGTAATTCTGCTTTGTAATTGTTTTGATATCTTTTATACAGGAAAATATTCAGCAGCCCTGTGAAATTTTCAGTATACAATGATGCTGCAGCTGCACTTGCTAGTGGCACAATGGGAAAACTTCATGGTTGTGTTTTAATTTCTGGAACAGGAAGCATTTCTTATGGTATTACAGAAGATGGAAAGGAAGCTCGCGCTGGTGGTGGTGGACCAGTTCTTGGTGATTGGGGAAGGTTCTGTCCTGATCTCTTTATAATAGTATCTGGCAACTCTTAGTGGAATTGGTCTATCCTCTCTGTGAACGAGAGTAGAAAATGGTATTGAGATCAGGGTTTTTGATGACATAAGCTTTTTCCTGTGTTGATCAATGTTACTATTGGTTGCACAGTATGAGATATGGAGGCATTTCAGTATACCGGAAGTGTTGAGGGACTAATAAGATCCTTATAGAACAAGTAATCACAAAATATATGATATCTAGACTTTGCTTTGAAAAAGATTCTTGAACAAGTCACCTTTCATGGAGAAATTATTACTATTGAGATACACAGTTTGTGTTGGGAGCCAAGCAATTGAAGAATTGGTTTATTGTGTTATATATGAACGCATTAGATTTTTTTTATCATTTAGGGTATAAGAGATTTGGCCTGTTGGAGCCTGGAGGGGTGGAAGTGTAGGTGATTGTAAAAGTATTTCTTCTTTGTCATCTGTTATACTCTTTACTTACCGACGTACAGTTTTCAGTCTCGTAGTGCACAATCACTAATGTTGATGGATATACACCGTTTTTATGCATTCTCTCTGTTTTTTAATTTCTGAACAAATGTTTTAAGGCAATATGTTTTGATATATATATATATATATATATATATATATATATATATATATATATATATATATATATATATATATATATATATATATATATGATTTATCGATCTATAATCATTGTATATTCTTATTTTCAGTGGCTATGGAATTGCTGCTCGAGCTCTGACGGCAGTCCTGAGGGCACAGGATGGCCGTGGTCCAAACACAATGCTTTGCAATAGTATTTTGCATACCCTTGGGCTATCTTCTCCTGATGAACTTATTGGGTATCTTTCTTCTGAAACTTTCACCTCTGAAAACCAATGGCCTTTTTAGTCATGTTTAAACGCAATCAGTCAGAGATGCCGATCATGCTTTATATTGCTTGATGTATCCTTTGTCATTCCTTTGTGATTCTAGAAAGTAATTGCTGGATTCCTGATTGGGAATCCTCACTGTCAGTAAAAATAAGTTTTTTCTTATGAAGAGAGAATTGATTGAGAAAATGGTCTCTGATAGTTGCGATGACTGAAGATGAATCAATTCTATATTGGTGTACTTCAATTTTTGGGAAGTACGCTTCACTTTACAACGAGTTCTGTGTCTTGCTCATCGGTCTTTTAGGTGGACATATGCAGATCCTTCATGGGCGCGTATTGCTGCACTTGCACCTGTGGTGATAACTTCTGCAGAAGCTGATGATGAGATCGCAAACAAAATTTTGGTGGAAGCAGTTGAAGAATTGGCTACATGTGTCAAATCTGTTGTCCAGAGACTTCATTTGTGTGGTCAAGGTATTAACTATTAAATATTCAATGTGTCATTGTATATGGAATCAAATGCTTGCATATTAGAGAATGTTTTTGCACTTATTGCAAGTTTTCGTGAGGCATGTGCCTGGTAATTGGCTTTTTGCTTAGCTTTTTGGTTGGCTTTTGGCTTTTGGCTTGTTGGTTGGTCAAACAACCAAAAAAAGTGTTTGCTAAATGGCTTTTAAGTCATCTGAAAAGCTGACTTTTAAGCCAAAATAAAAAAGCTATACCGGTTAGCTTTTCTGGTTGGCTTTTGCTTATTGACTCACTTTTTCTCTAATAAATAACCAACAACCAATATATAAATTTACCAAACATCTCCATACACTGTTGGCTTTTTAGCTAACTTAAAAGCCAATAAAAACAGCCAACATTTCCAATTGGTCAAACAAGCCAACTAAAAAAGCCAACAACAAACAACCAATTGCCAAACACCCCCATAGTGTTAAGACTCCTGAATTATAGGACTCAAAATTTTCCATACACTTGCTTTTAGGTATATGCTATTGAAATTTTGTTATCGTTTGTTTTTTGGAATAACTATTTCTATATAGTTCATACACAACATTGCCAAAGCCTTAATCCCAAAAGAATGATGTTGGCTACAATCTACATGAAGTAATGAACCAATAGATCAGTTCTTGTGGTCGTCCACATGAATTCTTCATTTATTTCAATTTCTACCATCTCAACTTCTCGGTCTAAATCCTTGATATACTTTACCACTCATGCCCTCTAGGCGTTCTTCAGTCTTGATTGCCCTCTTTTTAAGTCCCCCCAAGTTTCAATTTTTATCTTTCATTCCGGTTCATTAATACCCTGTTACGAGGGGGTAGAGGGAATAGGGAGAAGGGAGGAGGAAGCGTAATCCTTTGATCTGCCTGTGCTCGACCCCATCTTCGTGCAGACTTCTGTTGCCTGAATTGCTTATAATCTTGAAATGTAAGACAGAAGATGTTTTAATGAAATTGTTTTGTGCAGATAAAAATGGCATCTTTCCAGTTGTTTTGGTTGGTGGTATCTTAGAAGCTAATACGAAATGGGATATAGCAAGAGAAACAATTAATTGCATTAGACAAGAGTACCCGGGTGCTTATCCCATTAGACCAAAGGTTTGGATCCTTTAATAAACCAAACTTCCTTAGTATTATGTGGTACTAGTATTTATTTTTGGAAAAATTACCGTGAATAATACAACCTTTCGTTAATTTTCCTATAATAATACAAATTTTTGATTAACCATGAATAACATCAACTTAGGGTTTTTTTTCCTAGAATAATACCAACTTTAGTTTATTTTTGTGATATAACCATGAATAACCAATTTTCTTTCATATAACCTCCTATAGTTTTATTTTTAACATGTTCAGGGATATTCTAAGGAAACACCCCTCAAAGTTGGTATTATTCATGCTTCATCAAAAGTTGTATTATTGTAGGGAAATAAGCAAAAGGTTGTATTATTCCTAGTAATTTTACTTTTATTTTTTTGTGCGCTTGACAATACATTTTTTGTGTCGTACTTGCACTAAATTCGGAATTTTCCAGTTCTTTGTTTTCCCTAATTGTTTGAAATAAATGTATGATTCATTTGTCAAGCAATACATTCACTCAAGATCAAGATACCGAGTGGATTATGTTGGGCTTTCGTGAAGGCTTTAAAGATCTGTTTTGAAATTATCTCACAACGAAGATGATTTTTTGGGGGAAGTTTTGCTGATCTTTGAAACTAGGAGTTATATGAACTTAGAGGTTGTTTGTTTGGACATAAATTCTACAGGAGTTTTAAATGCCTAAAAAAAGGCGGTATGGAGTTTTTTTTGTTTATCAAAATAATTAAAAACCATAGGAATTTGGGATTTTCAGGAAGTAAATTACTACACTGGGAATTCACTACCATACCCACTCCTTGTTTGTTTACAGCTTGAGTTAAATTTCTAGGTTTATAATAACAAAGGAAATAAATTCCTCAAAATTAGAACTTCTCATGAAAATTTACTTCCTACATCAAACAAACGACCTCTTAGATTTAGAAAGAAGTCCTTTCAATTTTTTTTTGCCGTATCATCTTTAGGGAAAAATGTTACACAAATTCTTGTGTGAAACGGTCTTACCGTGAGACGTTCTCTATACATGGGCTGAATAGCCCAATCAACATAATTATTAGCATATGGGTCCCTTGTTGCGAAAACATATAGGCTACAAATTCTTGTGTTAGACGGTTTCACCGTGGAAATAGTGTTGGAAGAAGTTATAGGCTACAATATTTGCGGATCTTTATGTTTAAAGCGTGAAGTATGAATTACAGGTTGAACCTGCAGTTGGTGCAGCTTTGTTGGCGTTGAACCTCTTATCAGCAAAAGGAAATGCAAGTGAAAATGGTCCAAATGGATGTACTGCTAAGTTTGTTAATGGAGTGGAGAATCAACATGACATCTGACAACTCAGATGTATCGGTATCTTGTGATATTCTCATTTATGCAGGGGTGTTTGTTTGGGTCATCGATTCGGTTTAGGATCAGGTGTTTTGAGTCTAGTTGTTTTTGTGTATAGTGTATATGAGTTGGTATGTTCATACAATTTCCCTTTATGTTTGGGTTTGGTTCGAGTCGATTTGAGCCATTTTCTAATCGGTTTAATGCTGACCCAATTGAACACTGCTAATATTCCTCAAATATCAATTACTCTCATTGCTCATGTATAGTGGTGCTATTAGTACTCCCATACCTCAAAAATTAGAATTATGTGTACGTTGACTATAAAATGTTTCTTAAAATGTAAAGGAGAAACGAGTTTGTATTTTTATTGCTCAAAGTGTTTATAATATGAATATCCCTTCATGATTTCACATTTTACTATTGTACTTGTATTTTCTTATGAAATATTACCTCTAGGATATGTTTGGCAAATAATTTTTAGTTGAAACCGCTAACTGATTTGACCAATTAAGTATTGATTGCTTGAGTAGATGTTAAGCCGACTATTTAAGACAGCTGCTGTAGAGAGATTTGGTAAAATCCAACTATGAAGTTTTCTATGGTCAAGATATACATTTTATCGATCGTTCAATTCATGGATGAAAGAAAAATCTAGTGAACCCATTTATAATTTTTTGTTATATTCAAGGATTTCTCATAGCCAACATGGAAGGCAAGTATTCAAAACTATGTGCATTTTCATCAAGATGGCCCACAAGATCATCATCCCTCAAAATCCCAATACTATGTCCAAAACAATATTATGATTCCCATGTTTAAGTGTGCATCGAGCAAAGAATAAGCAAATCCCTCATCATGAAGTGCATCCCTTTCTAAGCCCATCAACAATATTATGTAGTTTTCACTTGCATTTTTTTTTTCTCTTCTTCTATTCTTCCTTCCCACCCTGTTCCTGACCGTTTTGCAAAGTAGGTTCAAAAGTGGCGTAATCCACATGTCCGTGTTTGCGGCATCGAGGGAAGTGTCATATGCTTTATTCGTGAATGTTTTATTCGTGAATGTTGTCGTCCGATTATTCAAACTAAAAGTCAATAAAAACGATCATACTTAAGTGCTTGTTCGAGCAAGGATGTTCTTGTTCGAGCACTGGTGGTCAATAATTTCAATGTTCTATGAAAATTGCCCCATTAGCAATTGGTGGGAAATTTAAGAAAAGCAAGTAAAGTGGTATTTTATGGAAAAGTGAGAGAAATGTATGAATGAGATGTAAATGCAAATTAAATGTATAAATGAAAATAAAAAAAGTGTGAATTATAACCAAAAATAGAAATAAGGTAAATTTAATGGGACGAACTAAAAAGAAAATGTAGTAAATTTCGTGTGATAAAAGAATTAGAATTCTGTATTTGAAGCATAAGCACAACAAAAATCTAAAGCACTCCATTTGAGCACCATATCCGAGTATTTTTAACCTAATTAGCAAAAAATATACCCAAGTTCTTGAAGTCGGTATCATTTGCAAATAATGCAAATTAGAGTATCCCATAATTTTGTGGGTCTTTTGACCCTTCGAGTCATGAATGTTGACAATTTTCAGCCGCCATTGTTCCAACCTCAAAAGTCAAAATAGATAAATAAATGAAGACGTATAAAAACGTCGAACCCGTACAAATTATTTTCCTTTTTTGACGCTTCAACTCTTCTTCGTATTTGCTAGCGTTTTCATCAAGCTTTTCTACCAAGTAAGTGTCAGAACCTTGGTAGCGTTCTGTACTCTCAACTACTAAATTATATAAATGTATCGATTTTGGTTTCCAAATTTTTGATGTTTTCCTATGCTTGAAATAATCCTTGCAATTTGGTGGTTTTTTTTTTTGTACAGTTTTGATTTGTATTATTGGTAAGTAGTTGATGATGGATATTATGACTGAAAATCCTGGCAATTCAAGTACAAGATCGAGCTCAAGTGTTGATTTGAGTTTATCTGATACCGAGGATGACCATACAATTGCCCAATTGTTGGCAGAGGATGAAAAATTGAGTAATCCAGGAAATCAGCTTGCCAGGAAGCTTTCTCATCTGGACTCAATCCCGGTATAAGTTTTAATTCAATAATATTTGGCTATTGCTACTTTTGGTTTAAAGTTCTAACTATTATTGATCTCTCTGGAAAGGAATAGTTATGAATTGGGTGCTTGTTATTGAATTTCAGCGGCTGGATGAATTGGGTTTGTTTGTTTGTCTATTGAATGCGAAATTATGCCCTACTACTAACTATGTTAACAAAAATGCACAGAATGGTACTAGAGTGTGATTAGAGGCTACAGAATTTTCGAGAAGATTAAATATGCATCCTAACTTATGTGTGACATGATTCTTCTTGAGATTCCATTGATTTGTACGTGTAGTTGAAATTTGAGTGTTTTCGGTAATCATATGCATGTTTTAGTATATAAGATTATAAGTTTATAAACTCTTTTCCTTAATATGTGGTTCTCCTAGTATATAAAGTTGTATGAATTCCTCTATTGTCTGAAAGTTAGCATTCTACTTGTTAATGCTCTAAAATTCTAGTTGTCTGTGGACTGGTCACAGTTTACCTCATTGTGAATTATTGCCTGTTTCGCAGCATACACCTCGAGTTATCAGCGATATTCCTAATGCGGATGATGCAACCTTTGACCATAATCGGTTAGCTGACAGGTTGTGGCTAATCCAAGGCTGATGTATTTTCTTATTTATGTGAAGTTGTTGATAATATTTGCTATCAAGTGTCAATTGAAAATAACCTTTGTTATCACTGAGAAGGATAAGGTTGCGTACATCTGACCTCCTCAAAACCCACTTACGCGGGAACCATTTTATGGTTTGGGGTACTGGAATGTGGTTATGCAATTATGTGCCTGTTTTGTCAAATATGACAAAATTCCATGGTACCTTACTACCTTTTCACCACCTTAATGAATGAATGGAACTTAAAGTAAGGTCCTACTTGTATACGTGTGTTAGTCATACTTGCATGTGATGTTACAATGGTGGATGTAAAATTTTGTTTCGCAATTGCTCTTTAGCATGCCCGAGTTTTATTAATTTCTTTATTTCTTTCACAAGGGTAAGGTTATTTCTATCTGATCCTCCAAACCCTAACTAGGTGGGAGCCACTTATTGACGTTGGGCTAATTTAATATTGTATACATTTTTATTAAGCTTTTTAGATTTCTGCTGAAAAAAAGAGAATTGTACGTACACTTCTCATTTGATCTTATGTGTCAACTTTGCCCTTTTATGTTAATCTGAATATGCTTGGCGCTTTCGTGAAGTCAGAAATTGGAATCACTTTTGATGATTCTTAATAAGTTTCACCTAGAAGGAACCTTTCATATTGGCAATTTATCATGTATATGATTTACTTTTTCTCCTGTATTTGAAAGATTTAATCTTTGAATTCAGATTAAACACATATGGTTTGGCTGAACTACAGATCGAGGGAGACGGTAATTGTCAGGTTAGGTTGCTTGGATTTTGCTTTTCTAGATGTTTCACTTAAAGGATTGCAGTAGTTTTGTAAATATCTAAGATTCTTACTCTCCATTTGCCTTTGAAGAAAAAGACTTTCATTTATTGATTAATATATTTATTTATTTAATTTTTTGGCTAACTAAATAACTTTATAGTGACTAAATTAGTTTAGTTTGAACATTAATTTTAATTTTAAACCCAAGCTAATTAAGATGTTGTAAATTTTACTAAACCTGGTTTAACTGAATTATTATTTTTTTTGTTTTTATTTAAGTTAAAGTTGTGTTAAGAATATAATTCATTTGTCACGTCTATTTATAGAATTAATTTTTATTTTTTCTATGCTCGCTATCTAAGAAGTAAGAACTTAAAGTAATAAACAACTCTTCTAAATCAGTTATTACAAAAATAATATTAAACCTTATAAATCTCTTATAAGTATATCAACATGAGTATTATAGGTAAGAAATATGATATAACACATGGTTTTCTTAGACTCGGAGAAGGCATATGGTAAGGTATCTAGAGAAGTACTTTGGTGATTTATGACAAAGAAGGGAATAACTTAAAAATCAATTTTCTATACAGTTTCGAGCATTAGCAGATCAGTTGTTCCACAACCAAGATTACCATCGGCATGTGCGAAAGGAGGTAGTCAAGCAGGTCAGCTTTGCAGTTCTTCTGAAGTTTATCATAAATCATAGATCAAGTAGATGATGTAGATTACAAGATAATAAAAAAAAAAAAAAAAGAACCCTCAGTTCACTTGTACATTAATTGCCATAACTTGTACATAGATAAGATATTACTAAGAGAGGGCTTGATTTTTATTTGATAAAGTAAATATATTAATAAAAATTGAAAGTATACATAAGGGACAAGATATCCTTTCCATAAAACTATTTACAAAATAACCCTCAGTTCACTTCGATAAAGATCTCCCAGAGAAACATAATTTAAAAATCCAAAAGCTTTCTTCCATAATGATGCTAAAAAATTAATTTTCTCCTTGGCAAAAATTGGTCACTAAAAATACAACTATTTTGTTCTAACCAAATTGACCAAATGGTAGCCAAGAAACGTGTATTCCAAAGCTTACGTAGGATATTGTTAGGCTCAAAGCCATAAAATTTCATCCTCAAGAAATCACAAATGTGTTGTGGAGGGAGGCATGGAGCAATCTAAGATTCCTCTTTGATGAGAAAGAGTCTATCCCACAATCCTCTATCATAATCACACTGAAGAAATAAATGATCATTGAACTCCTATCTTCTATGGCACATGACACATTGATTAGGGTTGAGAGCCAAATTGGGACGATGAGTCTGACTTTTCTATTGTGTTTAGTTTGCCTAGAGCCACAAGCCAAGCCAACGTCCTAACTTCAAAAGGCGATTCAGCCTTCCAAATAAAATCGTCTGTCATTATTACGCTTGTACAAATCTACCAATTTGTATGGTTCCTTTACTCTTCTAATATTACTGGATTGTTATGAAAGGTCTAGGACTTGAGAAAGGAAACAAAAAGGCACCTCTACATGACAAATCAGAAAGTATCTAATAGGAAGTACATACTTTTTAGAAGAATTATGTATAATTCACATGAAGATTCAGTCTTCTTTACTCTTATTGTATTTTTTGAATATGTTATTCAGCTAAAAAGCTTCAGAAATTTGTATGAAGGTCATGTGCCAATGAAGTATAGACGCTACTTGAGGAAGATGAAAAGGTTGAATCTGTGACATCGATGTAAGCTTTTCATTAGCTTTTTTTTAACCATTGCAAAAATGTTAAATGTTGCAGGAGAGGAGAGTGGGGTGACCATGTGACCTTGCAAGCAGCAGCAGATCGAGTAAGCAAATATAGAAAGATAGGATCTGTTGTGTTCATTAATTTTTCCTATAGATTTGGTGCGCCCTACTTTAACTAGGGTCATTTTTAGCAAAACTTGACTTGAATTGTTGAAGTACATTCTCCAAACAAGGGGATCATTTGGTATATATATCTATCATATATTTTTGGTATACTTGACACTTTCGTATTCTCTATTATTTTATTATTCTACATATTCAGGTACATTGTCCCAAAAATGAGGGATCATATGGAATGGAGGACCATTTACATTAAGATGAAAATTTGTTGGAACCATATGCATTAGGTAAAAATTAGTTGGGGGACCGGTAGATTTGAGGGATTATTACACAAAAAAAGTAGAAAAGAATATAAAAGAACATAACTTTTAGAAGTAGAAAAAATAAACTAAAACACTAGGATACCTATCTAACAAATAATTTTTCTTGAATTTGAAACCATTAGTGAACTAAAAAAATTTGTAGAAGTTAATTACATGTTTATATCTTTTGTGACTATCCAATGGTGCTTTAAATTTAATGCATTTTCATTGTTTGCAGTTTGCAGCCAAAATTTGTGTGGTCACCTCTTTTCGTGACTCTTGCTATATTGAAATTTTGCCTTTTGACAAGAAGTTCCATAAAGGTAAAGTACTTAAGAACTCTCGTTTTGATCCTACTTTTTAAATTTGAATATTTTTCATCCTGGAAAAAAAGGTTTAAAATAAGGAGTTACTGGTTAGGAACTAGGTTACTCATACCAAGTCAAAGTGATTAAAGTGCAACAAAAATATTGATCACTTTTATTAAAAAAATTCCAAGTTATAAAAAATATATGAAAATCAAACAATGTTGTTTTACTATGAGCTAACACTTAATGTGAAACAATAATGGAAAATTTTTATAGTGGTTCATTTCTTGAGATGAATGCAGCGAGAAATAATAAGTTATCTATCATCATCCACCTTGATTACGTTTGAAAAGTGAATGGGAAATGCTTAAAGTTCAAAAAGGAGAGAAAGGTTGAAAACTTATGTACTCTTTTAGGATTGAAAAGACAAAAGTATAAGGACATTTGTATAAATGTAGGGATTCTCTTCTTCCCAAGCATTAATATTTTATTTATCTAATTATAAAGAATAGAAATGTAGGGTTATTTCTGGTGAGTGATTGCCGCTTATTGTCGGTCGCGTCCGGATAGTACAAACTTAATCACATTCCATGATCATGAACCTAAAATTTTGGTATTAAGGCTTAAGCTTTGTTGTTGAGAAATGTATGGTTATTAGAAAATTAATACAAATGACTCAAATGAAAGTAACTGAGATAAGTGTTTTATTTTTATTTTATTTCTCTCTTTTCATTTCTTCAAGATATCTTTAAGGAAGTGCAAACTAAAGAGGGGTTACACCTAGTTTAGAGTTTTTGGAGGCAAGTATTAAACCCTTAGGAGAGCAAGAGAATTTGGAATGTCATTTTAGCAAATGCATCTAAGGATAGGTGTTGTGAATGGGATATAAAGGAGCTCCTTCCAAGTAAGAGTTTAAATTTGTTAATGACCAAGACGTAATTCATAGGATTAAGTGTATGTGACTCAAATGAGAGGTGTGACTAGAATATTATGATACAAAAGTGTCTCGCTCATGCTTAAGGGAATTTTTTATGTAGACATTATTATGGGTAGGAATATTGAGCTTTAGAGAAGATCATAATTGGGTGATAGGGGATAGTCATATACTCATATGTGATTGTATAAAAGGATGAGGGAGCAAACGCTAAGGAATAGAATTGGAAACTAGCGCATAAGATTTGGTTAAAAAAGTACTCCAAGGCACAAGGTGCGAGCGTTAGAACAAATGCTTTTCATACTCCAAACAAAACGCATAGGAAGAGGTGCAACAGAAGGCACACATGCCCACCTCTAATGTTCAGACGTTGGGTAAAATAATTTTGGAAAACATAATTTGTGCTTTTTGCTATGCTTTTTTCTCAAAAGATCCTTAGCTCCTTAGGCTTAGGGCCAAGATGCTAGCCATTGAGCCGTAATGCATCTCACGCTCTTTAAAACTAAGTCATAAGATAGATTCTTGGAGCTGGATACAAAGTATCTAAGACAATATGGAAGAAAATGGAATTTTGAAGATCTTAGACAAGGAAGAGGTATGATGAATATGACTTTGATTATTATGAATAACATAAATAATTGAGATTTGCAAAAGCATATGACCGCATATGAGAATGAGTGAAGGAGGAAATATGTGTACAATCACTAGAATTGTTCTCTTAATTATTGTAGATATAGTGCGAGCCTACTAGATACAAATGAGTGAAATATAATTTGGTAGCAACAGTCTCCCAAAGTTACTTTTTTTGGTTCGTGTTAAGGCTTTGATGTTTTTGTGGATCATCTTCTTTGGTTATACAATATTTGTTTCACATGCACAAGAATTTTGTTGACACATGACTTAACAACTGGAGTAATACAGATTAGGGTACATAATGTGCTCATGAAATCTTTATGTTCAAACATGAAACCATCGCAAACAAAAATCATAAATTTATCATTTAGTTCTCATTGTTGATTGTGTACGATATCATTAATATTTGTGTACAATATCATAAATGTTTGTGCTTGCATTTTGTGCTTGACATTTTGAACTTTAAATAGCTCTAAAAATCATAAATTTTGTTCTCATTGTTGAATGTGTACGATACCATTAATATTTGTGTACCGCAGTGCTTAATGAACAAGCTTCTTGATGTGTATCTGTAAACTGAAGTCTTGCAACTCAATTTTCCCTGGTTTCAGTATAATGATTTCTAAGGACTTGACTGAATACTTTTAATCTCTACTCACCTTGTGATTAAGGTTAACTCACCTCAAAACAAGTATTTGTTTACTATGATTCACTAGAATGGAAATTAAAAAAAGTATTTCCGAAAATTTACTTTTCTATTTTATTTTATCATTTAGTATTAAATACACTCCTTTTTATGGAAGTAAAATAGTTATTGCGTCCTTGCTGTGAATTTGGTTTGTTTGTTTGTTTACTCAAGTTCACAGATAATAGTGTAAAGTATACTTTACGAGGTTTAGCAGCAGTGATAGCCTTCTGATAATACTATTACAAGACACTGTAGTCTGTATAGTCACTTGCACAATACAAGGCAGCAGTATCATTTTGGGTCATACACTATATTATGTAAGTTTAGCGAGTCAATGCGGAAAAAGGCGGTAGGATTTTGTTTTTGGGGATGGTTCATGGTCCATGTGTGGGCAGAGGAAAGGCCGAAAGGGGATGAACAAGTGTATAAAAAGGTAGCATACCATGAGAGGCATTGGGCCATGTCTGAAATGATACTTTACGAGCTACAAGTGTTGTGAGCAGGTCGTTAAATCCTTCTTTTCTTAGTTGTGAAAAGTAAATAAACACGGGACAGTATTTTACAGTTGCACAATCAGTTACGCTGGCTTCTGAACTTTTCAATTCATCCGAAATTAGTTGACAAGTAATTTTAGTCATTGTACCATCTTACTATTGCTTTCGGCTTTGCAGAAATTTGGCTGAGCTTTTGGAGTGAAGTCCATTATAATTCATTGTATGACGCTGGAGGTAACGTGTATCTTAAACTTCCATTCAACTGTTTCTTGTATTCTTTGTGAACATGACGTTCAACTCATATTAGGTTTTGTATATTTATAACTTCTTAACAGACGTACCAAGCAGGGCACCCAAGAAAAAATATTGGCTGTTTTAGAGGTTTCAACATAGTATTGCTGCGACTAACCCTGCTTGAACCATTTTAAGTTTCACCACCGTCATGGTTCAAGGGTTAGTCGACTCGGGACACCGAGAAACTCTACTACTGTTGTGACGCAAGTTGACTAAATGCTCACTACGCAGACATAATGGATCTATTGAGACTATTCATAATGTGTCGATGCCAACTGTATGTACGACTTTAAAATCTTAGTGAGGTCTTACTTATTGTATTCAAGTTAACTCGTTTTTTTTCTCTTCGTTTTCTAAAAGTTGTAATATATGTAGCCTTAAGAACCGAACCAATCATATACATTACTATTTAGAAAATGTTATAGATGTGTAGTTAATACTTGGTATCTTGTTATATTTAGCTAACTTGTAGGCTGGTATTAGAGATTTGTAATAGCTAACGAATGGTTACTATTTACTAACAGTATCTTCTTTTTAGTCTTTCTTATATGTAAAAGTGGTTGGATGATGATGTCTTTAGGTGCAAGGTATTCTTAGTTACTTTATGTTTGATGAAGTATTAGTTACTTTATGCTTTTTTACACTATTTAATGTGTTGATTTAAAATCTGTTCACTTCAATTTATTTTTTGAACTTATTACTTATTCTTATTAGAATCAGATCATATCAGATCAGATCAGACCAGACTAGATCTATTTAAATTAGATTAGAGAAGTTCAGATCAAACTAGATCAGACCAGCTCAGATCAGATCAAATCATGATCACTTATTATTATTATTATTATTATTATTATTATTATTATTATTATTATTATTATATTATTATTATTATTATTATTATTATTATAAATTATTATTTTTATTATTATTAATATAATTTTAGGTGTTATTAATTATTATTTCCAATTAATAATAATAATAATAATAATAACTTATTATTGAATTAATTGATAATATAGTAAAAATATATTATTAAATAGTTAATTAATAATAATAATAATAATAACTATTATTATTATCATTAATATTAATTACTTAATTAATAAAATAATTTATAAATTAATATATAAAATAATCATTTTGATAATATAAATAATGTGATAATATTATTATATTAATTAATTAATTAACAATATTAATTTGATTAATTAATTAATGAATTAAATAATAATAATAATAATAATAATAATAATATATAAATGATTATTTAATAATTAAAATAATGTTAATGACATTATTATTAATTACTTATTTAATCAATTAAATAAATTATATTAATATTTATCAATTAATTTCTTAATAATAATAATAATAATAATAATAATAATAATAATAATAATAATAACTTTACGAAATCAAATAAGATCAGATTAGATCATACCAAATCAGAAAGATTCAGATCAGACCTTAGTAAATTTAGATTAGATCCAATCAGATCAAAAGAAGAGAGCAGGCCCTTAATCGTTAATATCTTTAACTACACATAATAAAAAAATGTAAAAATTAATATTAAGAATTTTTGAATTAAAACAAATCAAAGAAAATTTCACTTAACTATATTTTAATTTATAGATTAATTAAGACCGATTGATAAATAGTGTTTAAAAAGCAATTATTGCAAAATGTTTAGAACAAAAGGAGTATTTTTTTAATAGAATTAGATCATCAATTTTAGATAAAATTTTAATTAGACCAGATTAATCAAAGAAAATATTAATAATAATATTTTAAAAAATCTAGCTGCATTTTCCCCCTTAATTAATAAATAATTTAACATTGATAATTTGCAACTATACACTAATGTGTTAACTCTGTATTCCTCTCAATTTGTTTAATTTTCTATTTTGGATCACCATCTTATCCATTTTGCCCTATTTCCTATATGAAAATGAGCTTTCCCATTTTCTTTCAATCAAATTTATCTGACGTCTGAAAGTTTTGTGTATTATTTTGTGTATTATATTGAATCGAATCCTCATCCAACGTATTTCAACCACTTTTTTTTGAAAGTTTTCATGATACGAATGTATCGAATGATTCATTTTGAACCATAAAGTGAGAGCCGTTTCTTATAACAATACATGATGAACTGGACGGTTGCATGAAATGTCTACATTTGTTTCTATAAATCAACTAAAGAAGCTGATTAAAGCTTCGGTGTCTCCTCCATATTGAGTATTCTCTACTAGCTAAGGTTGCTGATACATAAGCACATCCAGGTGAATCTGCTATATAAAGCCTCAACAAGCCTTCCGAAAGACACGCATCAACACTGCATCAGAGCAATATGTAAGACATCACAGAATTTTGATAAACATTCCTCTTTTTCTGAGTACGAGACGGCAAAACATGAAAATAGGTCACTGTAGATCGACAAATGCAAGAATTTTGTCCATGCATTTAAATCGAACTGAACTAGTTTACACATGATCTATGAGACAATACTCATATTTGAACTAATAGCAAAATTCATAGAACAGTTTCCGTCTTCTTGAACAAAATTGAAACTGATACAAATCTTGTAATCATTTATAATCATAACTATAGGAATCCAAGAAATAATAATTGTTATGAAGTGACCATATATCACTTTAGCTTCACACATAAAAGTGACCAGACTCCATGGAAGCAAAAGAAGGAGAACTATCAAACGGTGAAAAACAAGATGGCAAGTAATTTCAGTACAGAAAAACCACTATTAAATCCTTCCAATTTAGAATAAATACCAAAAAAATTCACATCTCAATTTCACCAATAATTTGATCAGATTTGCAAACTGGCTACCATCAAGGTATCTCAAGAGGTACTTGCTCGGGTCGATCTAATACAAGAGGATATCAAGGAAGAAGAATACCAAGTTATGATTAATTCAGCCACCCCTTTTAAGAGAAGTTGGTGGTTGAGATCAGATTTTGTGCAGTAGTTGGAGACAAACCTGGTGGTGTTTTAAGTAGCTTGCTGCCAATTATGATGATGGTTGCAGAGTTTGCGACCACTCCCAAATTAATGATGGGTCACTGGAGGCGAGGTGGGAGAGAGAAAGATTGAAGAAAGAACACTGGACAACGAACTTGCAAGAGAACTTATAGTGGTGATGGAATCAGGTGGTTTTGGCGGTATTTGAGAGTTTTGATGACACAGAGAAAAAGAAGGTGGCAGGTGCTTTATAGTGAACGAATCTAGTAGTGCTGTATGGTTTGGACAATACATTATTGTGGCTGTTGTCATCAAGGTAACTCATGAATCACAACGGCTTTGGAAGGGACGTTGGACTGATTTTTATTGGGCTGAAGACAACAAATTCAACCGAAGTCATAACTCTGGTGTGGTGGAGAAGAGAAGAGTAATTAATTCCTCATTTTGACGAAGAAAAGCTCACAAGAAATGCTAGAGGTAAGCCAGTAATTTTCTTGAACAATGGCATCAATGATAACATCATGTCTTTGGGAACCACTCACATTACTCCGTCGTATGTGACACATAATTTTAATCACACTCATTTGTACACTACTCAACCTTATAAGCCAACTCAACACCACCCAAGATACTGAAAAGTGACCGTAATGTTGTCAACTAATCCATTGTCCCACTCATTTCACTATAATACCCCCAAAAGCTCTCACACTGGAAGGAGTTGTAGAAAAATAGGATGATAGAGTATATATTAGTAACCGATTGAGCCATATTTGTGGGAGGGTATTCATGAGGAGTGGTGGATCTGAAAGCTCCAAAGGGAGTAAATAAGGAGGCTTGAAGAGGTAATTAAGTATTGGATAGTGAAAAATGGAGAGAAAGGATGACGAGACAAGGAGGTATTCCAATATTCAAATTTTTTGTCTAGATAACAAAGTCAAAGACGGAGAAAAAAGAGGAATTCTATTATTTCAGAAACAGATCTCCATAAAAATGGAGCAATTTGGAAGTTATTGGCACACTCTCTTCTCCACCTTAAATATTTCTCGCATCATATCCAATCTTCTCAGTCCTCAAATTATCTCTCCCACATTCTATACATCAAAAGATAAAAATCAGGTAATATTTTCTTCTTTAATTGTTTCCACGGTGCATTTGTACTCTAAGCAACTTCTTGCACAATCACTCAGTTCTTTCTCCTCCCCTCCTTTTCTCTCTTATCCAACAACAACGAAGCCTTAATCCCAAGATGTTACGTTAATCAAAACAAATTAACATAAAAGATCATCTTTAACAATTCACATCTTTCTCCACTGCTTTCCAAGGACATGTGGATGAGATAGAGATTTTTTAACGTGAGAGGAGAGTTTTGGATAGAGCCTCAGAAAAATGGAGATTTCTTTTAAGCGAGATTCTTTGGTTTTGGTACTAAGGGTCACCTATACATTCTTTGGAATATTTGTTTCTTCGCCATTCTTTAGTCTATTTGGATGGAAAGAACTTGTATAATTTTTTGGAATAGAGCTCTTCCTTTAAATGTTTGGGAGAGAGCTATGTTCCTAGCCACATTTTGGGCTATACTAAATCCAGTAACTCGTTCCTAGATTTTTCTCTTGATGATCTTAAAAGGAATTAATAGAGAATCTTAATGTAATTTTCTAGTTCTTTTATGGGATGCCTCATCCTATTGTTGTATGTTGCTCTTCAATTATTAATTAAATTTTTCCTTATTAAAAAACATTTTATATCTTTCATTCAATCTTATCCAACACCATATGCTCTTCAAAAATCATTCATATCCATATTCCTCCCTCCATCAAAGTCATCTTTGGTCTATCACTTCTCCAACTCTTAGTTGCCACACATTATTTAACTAGTGGAGTTGATTTTCTTTTATTCATCAACAATACAATATCTAACACATCTAACATCGGTGATATATTTTCACTTTTATCTTTTAGCATATGCCCACACATCCATCTAAACATTTGTATCTTGGCTACTTTTTTTGCTATCTTTAACTTCATACATTACAATTGCATAATATCCCTAGTTGCTCTCCATTGAACCACCCACATTGAACCAAATGATTTGCATCTTAGTCAACCCCAGATTGAATTTCTTCTCTCCACTTCCCTTGTCCAAATAAGAGAAATGTTTTTATTAAATATCCGAATAACAATTGTTTCCCTGTTTCCACCCCTCCCCTTTCTTTCACCTCATCCCCCCTCGCACTACTCTTCAATCCAAACATGTCCATAAAGTATAATGATGTCAAAAAGTTTTTAGCCGAGCAATTAAGGTAAATGAAATATGTTAACATTTTAAAGTCCTGATGACATGGATTGTGATTCTTATGGTCCATAAGGCTTAAATTTCTTATGATTGGAAAGTTGGGACTTTCTTCACGTGCTCGAGAAAAAGGGAGGACTACGGCTAATATGGATTTTGAGAAGTGTAATGGGTTACTTGTAATTGGTAAACCAATATACAGTAAGACCTGTATGTACCGATCTTAATGTAGAAAACAATCAAAATATATAAAAGAAACCATCGAATAATGAACCTCAGAACGTATACTATATATGTCAAGGACTAAAATAAGGCCATGTCAGGGCTTGATACAGCCAATATACAAAACCTTCTGAACCAATATGAGGAAGGTTATTGCAGAACTTGTTTAAATCGCTAACAGATGGTTTCCCCCAATTTCTACTAGATATCACCAGTTCAAACTAGCAAATATTCAAAGATTCCTAAAAAGCTTGCTTCTAGTGGACTAGCATCTACTTCACCACAACATAATGCTTGTGTCGAGAAAAATGTAAGCCAAACCACAATAAAGAATGCATTAAATTAATTAATGTTTCTTACAGAGCACAGTGAATCATTTCGACCTAGAATTGCCCTATCCAAATTGATAACATCTTATTCAGTCACAAAATTGAGTTGAAAGGCAGCAAATCGCAATCTCAATCACAACTATAATTAAGAGTACAAAGATCCAAAGTATTCGAAATAAAATAGGGTTTACCTTGATGGTCTATTTACAATAACGATCAGCCTTCTTCTTAACACGATCATCAAGAGCTTGTTCGACAGAGATGGAAGAAGTGGACTTAGCTTTAGGATCATAACCAAACTTTTTGGCCTCAACAGGGAAAAGCTCCTCATATTTCATCTTCTTAGCCGCATCAATGGTGTAAATGAGTTCACTAGAAGGGGAATCAGTAGGTTGTTGAAGAACATCAACATCTGATTGATGTTTGTTTTTCTTCTTCTTTTTCTTCTTATCGATAGCTTTACTGCCACTGGCTATGGCGGAAATTCCACCTTTGAAAGTTAAACGACCACCTTTCACTCTTTCGTAAGGGTTATCAGACATCTCAACACTCGGTTTGCTCTTTAAGTTTTTCAGTTGAAGCCTGAAAGTACTGGGTAGTACTGTAGTAGTTTAATAATTAAAGGATCTATTGTCCGTTTCTCGCACACACGATCTTAAATATAATGTACTATTAACAATATGGTAAGTAGGCTATTAGGTTAAATTTCTCGGTAGGAATTAAAAATATTGTAAATAGACAGTTTATATACCTTTTTTGGTGGGCATTAAGAATATTGTAATTTGTATTAACAATTTGTGTAATTTAAGCTTATATAAACAAGCATTTACCAGTAATTTGGAGGGATTGATCTTTTCTCCCTTTTTCATTATGTTTTTATTTGTTTTGATAATTTTGCCCTTAGACATTTTCTAAATATATTTTCAAACGAGAGACACTAAAAAAGGGAAAAGTCGTATAAAATATTTGACTATCTAGTTCCAGTCACATGTTTTGTGCTACTTTACTTTATTTTTTTTGTTATTTAAATACTCCATATTATTATTATTATTTGTTTAGATTTAATTTTTGTTTTTATGTTTTAATTTATTTTGTGTAATACTAGTGATTAATGAGCAATTAGTTTTGTTTAAAATTTATTGTAAAAATTACTATTATTTATGATTGTTGTTTTAAACATTATTGTGAATACTGAATATTGATTACTTTGATTTGAAATTTATTAGTTTTTGTTAAAATTTATTATTATGATTATCATTATTTATCGTTGATATTAGCAAACATTATTAGATAAATGAAAATAATAAATAAAATGAAAGATCGATTTGAACATGCAATGTAATATAATATCTTTAGTTAATTTAAGTTAATTCAAATCGATCAATATTATTTGACTAAGCTATGAAAAAAAGTTGATATCTTTAGTGAACAAAACAAAAGGAAAGAAGGTAACTTTGTGTCTGAACAACAAGAACAAGAATATGAAGATGAATTTAATTGTGCCTTTTTTTTCTTGCAGATGTCAAAATTAATGATGATGACAATGATGACTTCTTCTTTTTTGATGGAACTTAAGATGTTCTTGTTAATGCACCATTTTCTTATTCTCACTCCCTTTATAGTCAAATACTAAAAGAGCGAAATAATTGATTTTTATTTTTATTTTTATTAAATCCGATTAAAATTTAGAATTTTAATGAAATTATATTTGGGCTTGCCTTAGTTTTTGTTTATGGGTTTTTGTTTTAGTAAAAGCTTTAAATTTTGGGATGAAATCATATTTTTCTTTCTCTTTAAATGCAGCTGAAAATTACAATGCAGTAAAGATAATGGTTATGGTGAAGGAGAAAGAACATAATGGAGGGAGGTGGGGGAATGGTAAAATAATGAAAAGAATAGAGGGTAATGGTGAGGGGTGGAGATGGTGGTGGAGAGGGAGGGTGGGGGCGGAAATCGTGGTGGGTGAGAGTTACCCTGGTAAAAAGGTTAAACAAGGAGGAGATAGAAAATAACGGAGTGGAGGGAGAGTTATAGTAAAGGGTGGTGGTGGTGGTGGTGGTGATAGAGAGGGGGATGTAAGAAGGTTTTGAAGGTTGTAGTTTAGGTTGCGAGTTAGTTGTAATTGAGTTAGATAAAGTCAAAGTTAGAAAACGTTAAAGAATATTTTGGATTCAAGTTATCAGATTTCAATGATTTGATTATATTAATATCGACTTTCGTACATTAAAAAATGTAATTTGCAAAAAAGTAAACTTTAAAACTGTAATTTAAGAACAACTAAACATAAACGTTATTAGCAAATTTTTTTAAAATTATATTTGACTTAAAGGATTTAGACTTAAAATGTACCAAAAAGTCAATTCCAACTAAAATTAATTTAAAACCATTAAACCCTTAAACCCTAAACCCCTGAAGTAAGTTCCCTCCTAAAACCCTCCACATCCATGGCCACCAAAGCTTGGAATCATCTTCTAACTTCTCTGCCACGGGTTTTCACCAGAAGAAGATGTACAATTCGTTCATTTTGTAGCAGCCGACCTTCTGTCGAATCCTCGACAAAGCTCCTTGAAACTTTCAAGGAGGAGTTCGAGATTGGAAACAGCTTAATTTCTTTCGAAACTGGTAAAATTGCTCGCTTTGCTAATGGCGCTGTTGTTATGGCCATGGACGAGACCAGAGTTCTTTCTACTGTTGCTTCTGCTAAAACGGATGCTCCTCGTGATTTCCTACCTCTCACTGTAATTGCACAATCACTTTGATTATTTTGAAAGTATAATTTCAATTGGAATTGATTTTTGGTACATTTTTTATTTAGGTTGATTACCAGGAGAAGCAATATGCTAAAGGTGTTATTCCGAATACTTTTATGCGGAGAGAAGGTGCTCCTAAAGAACGTGAACTTTTGTGTGGTCGTTTAATTGATAGACCTATTAGACCATTGTTTCCTTCTGGTTTTTATCATGAAGTACAGGTATGAGTTTCATTTTCAGTTATTGTCTCCTATTAATTTTAGTGTTGTTTTTCTGATGGCTGATTTGGTTCAGTTAATATTGGGCTATAGCATACTGTCTCATTAATTTTTTCTTGAGAAAAACTGTCTCATTAATTTATGTTAAGTTGAAGTTGCGAATGATGTTTGTCACTAAGAGTCAATTGGAAAACCTTTTTGATATTATTAAGTTATTAACAAACGTAGAGCCACTCAATAGTACTGCGGTAATAGAATATTGTTGTTTCTTGGCTAGTTTGATGGGCGTTTATTGTTGTTTTCTGTGTAGGTAATGGCAAATGTTCTTTCCTCTGATGGAAAACAAGATCCTGATGTCATGGCAGCTAATGCTACATCTGCTGCACTAATGTTATCCGATATACCTTGGGGCGGCCCTATTGGAATGATACGTATCGGGAGGATTGATGGCCAATTTATCGTTAATCCTACCATGGATGAGGTAATCCAGCCATTTTTTGTTCATAAGTCTTTTTAGAAGCATGTTTCATTTCATATACACTTCAAAATTTTGATTCTCGATGTTTTGACAACCATACATGATGTTTCTTCTAGCCCCAGCCATCAATCAAGTTGAGAGACTAGCTCACAAAACAAATGGGGTTTCAATTGAAAACCATATGATAGTAGGTAGAGAGACCCATTGCCTTATTATTTTCTCAATTCGTCACAACTTGCTATGGGACATCCATCCGCACGCTTTAGAAATCCCAACAAATAATTTATATGATTCATTCTTAATTTATACAAGGCTTTCTTGGGCTTTTAGAAAAATATTCAATACACCTCTGCACTTGGCTAGGGCTCGTGCCTTTGGAAATTGTGGAGCGTAAATTTATTCAATTGAACAATTTGCCAAAAATTACCCGGTAAAAGACATTTTTGAACAACCATCTTTCAACTTTTCGAAAAAAAATCCTGGGTAAGTCATTTTCTATAGGCCACTTTTTGGCAAAACAACACCTTTAAGTTTGAAAACAATACATTTGTTGAAATTTTTTATCATGTTTCAAATAACCGTTTTCTATTCTACCGTTAAAATTATCTTCTTTGTTTCTTTGTGACCATTGTTTTTCTTCGTGCTTTGAACATTTGATGGGACATTTAGAGTGAAGAAGTCTCGATGGAACCTTACTTGACTCTTGTAAACATTTTTCTTAGGCTCTATAGAGAGTTTTGGTCGTTGTGTTCTATGAATTGTGTAAAAGGGCCTAAATGTACCTCAGGTGGGTGCGCTTCTGATGGTTTGTTTTGATGCCAATGTACTACAGCTCAGCTTGAGTGATCTTAACTTGGTATATGCTTGCACAAAGGATAAAACCATGATGATAGATGTGCAAGCTCGTGAGATATCTGAAAAAGATTTGAAGGTTGCCTTGAGGCTTGCACATCCTGAGGTCAGTTTTGAAATAGCATTCTTGTATGTTGTAAGGGTAATCATGCAATTTTTTTGTTAATACTAATAGATTTTATTGTAGGCCGTTAAGTATCTTGATCCTCAAATACGCTTGGCTTCTAAAGTTGGAAAACAAAAGAAGGAATACAAATTATCTATGATGCCAGGAAGTACTATGGAGAAGATTAGAAACTTGTCTGAATCCCGAATTGAAGCAGTGTTTTCGGATCCAACATATGGCAAGGTAAGAATCTTCTTATCTTCGTGTTCTGGAACGTGTTTGTTCCATAAATAGTGTGAATTCTGAGTCCTTTCTAGTCATACGTAAATTTGTGTTTGGATCAGTTATTGTCTCATTATTTTATGTTTAGTTTGAACGTGGAGAGGCATTAGACATGATTACTCGAGATGTAAAGAAGGTCTTTGAAGAAGATTGTGATGAAGAAAGCTTATCTAGTCTATCCAAAGCAGTAGATACTGTGAGGAAGCAGGTGAGTTATTTTGTCTAGTTATATTTTGCTCACTTACTTTATTATGTCAAGTTCTTGTGTGAAAACTGTGTTTGCCCTCCTTATGAGCTGCATTTTTTTTTAAACCTATGTTATTGTTTTAATTAATAGTGATTATTGGCTTGTCATTTTTGGTATAAGAATTTCCGTGGGATGTTTTGGACCTATGTTCTAAACCATTTAATGAATGATTACCAATTCATAGAAAATGTTTATAAGCATCGATATCCTACGTAGTTCTCATTTTTTAATGTTTATTGGGAGGTAGTTGGGAGATTTTCATGAGATAAGATATGGCTTCATTTCTTTTAGTTGAACTGAGTTGATGATATGAGAAGATAACATTGTAAATAATGACATAAGAAATGTATGACAATTGTTCCAGGAGCGTGAACTTTAATGATTTTAATTTGCCTTAAATTATATCCATATTTCCAATTAATAAAGATAAAAACCTGTTTAGGATTGTAGGATCTTTTTCTAGATGGAAACTCCATTTCAATGCCGTGCGACGAGAGGTTTGTTTGTTGAAGGGTGTTTACATTCTCGATATTTGATCTTAATATTTGAAGAAGCCCTTGATTATAATTTTTATTGGTCTTTTATTTTTTGGCATTACTATATTCGAGGAGACTTAAAATTTATAGTTCTTTGATTTCATATTTTAATGAGCTATGATACAATGACTCTATAAATCATTTTCACTTTTTATTTATGTGAAGTTGTGGATGAATTTTTTATCGGGTCAAGCGAGAATAACCTTTTTGCATATACAAGGTCAAGGTTGCCTTTTTATGTGCCAATTATGGCATTGGCACAATGGATTGTTTTTATAGTAGGGTCAATTTGGAATCTTATCTAGACAACAACAGTGCCAAAACCTATACTAAAAGAATGGATATGGAATTTATACAAATAAAGACAAAAATGACATGGACTATGTCATTTCTGGTTGATTCACATTTTTGCCTATATGATTGCCTTGTTGGGAAGTAACACATGTTAACCGAGAGTTCCTTCAAAAGGTTATGTTGGTGTTTTAGCTTGTGAAAGAAGGGCAATAAAGCTTAGTTTTTTGATGTTCAGAACCATGTCAATGGGGAAAAGCCAGCAATATAATGTGATGTTTGTATAATAGTAGACTTATTTGACGAGGTTGGGTTGGGTTTGTCATCGGATCATATATAAACGAGTCAGAACCGCCTTGACCTAAGCCTAACCCATTACTTAATCAAGTTGAAAATCACGATCCAGCCTACCTAATTTGAACCCACTTGACTCAGTTTAAGATACTTATCAAGTCATTTGATCGGTTAACTCAACGCATTAATGATCTGTTTAGTTAATCAAGCAATTTACAAATCAAATTATATATTTCAGCTAATTTAAAATCATTTGCAAATGTTCAGATAAAACTAGCAAATTATGAATCAAACTTATTAAATGTTCATGGTCTAAAGTTTCAACTAGCAAATTAGTGCTTGAAAAAATAAATGTTTAGTTGACATCACATGTGAATACTTAACCATCACAAATTAAAAAGACGATCGAGAGAAAACCCTAAAATGAAAACGATAAGTCAGCAACTCTCATACTTTTAGGGGTTTTTTCGTTTTTTCATTTTAGGGTATTTAACATGGGTCGTATCTTCTTTATTTGGCCTCAATTTCATAATTTCATTTTATGACTTGTGTATATTGTACATTACTAAGACAAATAGGAAAATTTTAAAATGGGCTGATTTCAAATTATATGGGTTGATCCTCGTTTAATTAAATGAGTTATACATCAAGTTTAAAATTGTGACCTTAACCTAATCCATTTAATAACACTTTATGTACTATCCTTCCATCTAAAATTGTGACCAATTGTTAGAGTATTACATAGGCAAGGGTTCATTGATATTTATTTGCATTGGGCTGATGGAATACTATTGTAAAAGTAAGTGCTTTTCGTTCGGACACCTTAATTATTCAACTCTTTTCTTCTTTTTTGTCTCCTATCAATTCTTTAATAAGATGACTTAATGTGATCCTAAAGATAAAACATTGCAATACTAATAAGATTAGTTTGTTAAGTTCCATTTCCAGATGAATCTAAGTAGAGTAATTTTACATTGCAACAAATATCTGTTTCCCTAGATAACATTAATAATAGCTATTTTTCACCTGGTGTGAAGGTCAAAACATATAAAGCAAAATGGGTCAAGAGGACTTTCTTGAATAATCTAGTCTAGGTAACAAATTGTTAAATCCTCTTTAACTGCTGAAGGATGTTGACCGCCTTGACCAATGACATATTAGTTTATGCATTTCCTATTACTTTCCTGCAGCATTGTAAATCCCATTGATATCAAAACCTGTAAAATTTTTTGGAGTTTACCTTGTGTCTCTTTCTTTCCCTTTGTTTATCCCTTTTTGTGGTCTTAGCCTTTTTTGCTCTTTGAATATCATATGTTTCTTAAGCTTTTGGGCTAAAGTAGGAATAATGCCTTTTCCAGATTGTTCGTCGAAGGATTCTTCAAAAAGGTGCAAGGGTAGATGGACGAAGCCTTGATGAAGTGAGGCCCGTATATTGTGAAGCAGGCAACCTACCAGCTTTGCACGGTTCTTCGCTCTTCTCACGCGGTGATACTCAGGTTAATGAATTAAGTCAAGTGTTACCAGGACAAACATTTCTAATTTTGGTGAGTTGAAGTTTCAATCATGTTCTTTGCTATGTTGAAGTACAGGTGCTTTGTACGGTCACACTTGGAGCACCTGGAGATGCTCAACGTTTGGAATCTATAGTCGGCCCATCAACTAAGCGATTCATGCTTCATTATAGCTTCCCTCCGTTTTCAATCAATGAAGTGGGGAAGCGAGCTGGCCTCAACAGGCGAGAAGTTGGGCATGGTAGGTTGGTTGATGTGCTGCTTTGCATTTTCTTCAAATCTCTTGAAATTGCTTACCAATATTACCATGTAAAAGTACTCTTTTGAGGGCCAAGAGATAGGGATGATATTGAAAATGGGAAGATCCTGTTATTCAGTACATACTAATAATGTCAGTGCAAAAGTAAGACCTTAATTTCGAGGGAACTTTCAAATAAGAAACCTGCTAAGAAGATGTAGTGCTAGATCAATGCAATCGTGAAACAAAATGCGATTCGATATGTGAAATGAAATGAGAAACAAGAAGCGTTAATTTAGTGTTTTGGAAATTTAGGAAATGAAGTCTGAACCAATAGAAGCTAAGATAGGGCCATGTTATTATGCAAATACATTGATCATAAGTAGACATTAATCTTAAATCAAAAATCTTGTATCACAAAAGTAGAAGATAATATAACCATAACTCCAAGCACTAATAGAAAAAAAAAATAACTAGAAAAGACTAGACCATCTTGATGCAAACAAGGAACGTAAAACGTTAATTTAGTTGTTAAATTACGGTTCCATTTAGTTTCGGTTTGAACGGGTCTTAATGCAGTACAAGGAATAGGTGTACGTTTCGTGCTTCCATGTCCTAGACACTGCATAATTGGAATAAAGTGGACGTGGGGCTGTTAAGTTAAAGTTTAAGCATAGCTTAACATATGATTGTCTTAAATTAGATTGAATGCTTGTGACTTAAAAAGAGAGCCAATGGTTATTTAGATGGAATAGAGATAAGCCAGTAGAAAGAAAGCTTTAAATATGTGCAAAGGTTGACATTTTTTAAGAAGAAAAATTGCAGTGAGTTAGCTTGGGTTAAACTGATGATGACTGACACCATTAGTGAGACATAGTGATAGTGGGAGTTGAAAGAACATATACAAATGCATTGAGTAATTCCCGTTTTAAGGCCTTGCTACTGTTAAAAACACTTGAAAACTATATTAGGAGGGAAATTTTTTTTGGGGGGGGGGGGGACTTCAGCTTTGAACCTTACTGAGTATAATTAGAGTAAAATTAAGTGTTATTAATCTGTAAAATATTGAGTTTCTAGGGATCTTTGTTGTCTTTCCTTCAATCTTAGTAGATTTAGATAGTATATAAAATATTATTACGGAGGAACATGCCTTAGGTTGTGAAATTAGCATTGAGAGTACTGTTGAAGAATGTTAATGTGTCTTGGGATTCAGTCAATGGGGCAACTGATTGGAAAAATGTACATTAAACATTAGGATTGCTATGAAATAGTTCTAATGTCATACATTCGATAGTGTTTGTTCAGACTTGGTAATCGATAAGAGAGGAAATAGGATAACATCTGATATTATGGTTTCAATTTGTAGTTTTTTGGTACAAGTTCAGTATTGAGAAAGGTGATGTGCTAAATGCTCTCGCTCCAATGAAATCAAGAAGGAAGAATAATAGAATTAAGGTAGTAGAAGGTAAGGTGTGAAAGTTTTGAGTTCAAGTTTAGACATGTGATTCATTGCCTTACTTTGGACTGTTAGGATAGAAAGAAATAGAACTATCAAGGATTGACTTTTTCTAAAAGATGTAGTTTGGGAGACAGTCAAGGTCGTAGCCGCACTTTGCTAAGGCCAATGATTTTTTTTTTTTTTTTTTTTTTTTTTTTTTTTTGGTTTTTGCATTGGGAGATCTTTGTAGGAATGATGAAGAATCTAATATAAATTTACTATATAATAAGGATGTGTTATCCATACGCTTGTAATTTATTTCGTTAAGTATTAGTTTCTTGTTTTCAAAATAAATAAAAAATTGGACATGTGATTTAGAAGTTGGCATTACATTCTTGGCTTCGAGTCTAGTACTCTAAGCATCATAGAATTGTTGATATTTTGGCATTGCACTGTTGCTAACGACCGCCTGTATTTTTCTCTTATATGCAGTGTATTTTCTAATATAAGTTACATCGGTACTGTCAAAATGATAACTTGTGAAGCGTTCATTTCATTTCAATACTCCTGTGCTACACAGATTGAAGGACCTATATAATATTGTGCTCTGTAGGTACACTTGCTGAGAAAGCTCTTCTTGCCGTATTACCTCCAGAAACTGACTTCCCTTATACTGTGCGCGTCAATTCAGAAGTCATGGCTTCGGATGGCTCCACTTCAATGGCTAGTGTCTGTGGAGGTAATTCCCATCTTTCTTGTGTATGGGTCTATGTTCTGTTAGCTTGCATACTCGTTGCCATCTAACTTTTCATACTATGTTACATGAGATTTCCATTAACTTTCATCAACTTTTTTATTATTTGGACTCATACAAGATTCTCAATAATTTTACACTTAATCTCCAGTTTCACTTTAAACTCAACTTTTTTGGACCAAAAAATAAAAATAAAAATATTTGAATGATGAGTTGACATGTTACTATTAGATCAAGGAAAAAATCATAACATTGTCTCACCTCAAGAGTCTTGGAACAAATCTTCGTTTTCTAAGGCTCAATACAAGACACAACATTTTTTCTATTTCACCAAAGCTAGTCTTTGTCATATACTCACTTGCAAGACTCTCTTCAAGCCTTGCGTTGCTTTTTCCCTCATAGACGGTACTTTATATTAGGAATGAGCATGAAAATCCTAAAATATTTGTACCTTATATTCAACGTTACTTGCCTTTGTCTATTACTTCATTGTATTCAAGTAAATTTTAAACTTTTGGATCCTTTTGTGGCTGTTGAATTTCAGGTAGTCATTAAATTATATAATTTATTAATACATTGCTTAAGAAAGTCTTTGGCATTGTTGTTGTTCTTTATGTTACTTAAATCTTCGAATATCTAGCAAAATTTGACATTTCCTTGTAATAATCCAAAATCAAGTGTTGAAACTTGAAGTGTCCATACACTATCCAAGAGGATCCAAATCTACTTTATGTTAATGAAGAGTCCGTTTTTTCTTAGTAATCTTGATATTTTAGGAGTTGCCTAAAAGGGTGATTCAAGGAATTGCGTCAACAGGTAATTTTCTTCTGTTTGAGAACTGCTTGTCCTCTTCTGTATTAGTTTATTGGCTTTGAATATCTAGTGTAGATTTGTTGTGTTATTAAATTGAATTGTATTTGATTTTTTCCAATCCTATTTTGAAATTGTAGATGAATCTAAGTAGAACCCACCTGGCTATGTTTTGTCATGTTGGTGATGCATTTCAGTTGAAGTTTAGAAAGTTTGAGTTTTGAATAACGAATAGTAATAGTGCAACTACAAAATAATGGAGAATTGGAGGAAGTATACATGTTTTTCTTCGTTAGTAAAACTGTGTTCGACTGCTGTACGTTCTATTGAACTCTTGCAGATATAAGAACAAGCTAGTTTGGGTGCAATGGATTCTTATGTATTGTTACTCATACATTTTTTCGTTGTGCTTTTATTTTTTTCTTCCTCTTGTCCTCTGCTTATGCTGTTTGTTTGGTAGGTAGTATGGCTCTGATGGATGCTGGAATTCATGTAAGAGAACATGTAGCAGGTGTATCTGTAGGCCTCGTCAGTGAGATTGACCCAATTACTGGCGAGATATCAGATTATCGTATACTGACAGATATCTTGGTAAGGCATTTGGAAACGAATTCCTCTGAATAATACTGATATTTGTTGGCTTTATATTATTGGATGTAAAGGTTGTGCAAGATGCCAAATCCTCTGCTTTTATGAACCAAATATTCTTTTCTACTCCTTTACCTTTGTGTCTGGCACTGCTGATAAATATTAAAATCTGGAAGGACGTATCTTGTCTAGTTATAGATATGTACAGGAAATTTTTATTATTTGATACCATTGCAAGAGATCGTGAGTATCCCGTATTTCGATTGGGCCAAAGATTTAAAGTTCTTTGGTTTCCGATTGTGATGGACTAAAGTACAATGACTCATTAAATCATGTGCATTTCTTATTTATGTGAAGTTGCACATTATGTTTGCTACCAAAGGTCTCTCGGAAACAACCTCTTTGTTAGTGTTATCACAAACAAGGATAAGGTTGCATATATTTAACACCCCCAAATCCTCTCTTAGGTGGGAGCCACTTAATGGCATTGGAGTAATGAAATGTTGTTGTTATTGCAAGAGATCGTGAATGCAATATAGGTAAATAAGATTATCTAAAACTCCACCGAGAGATTATTTCTTTCAACTCTATAGGAGACATGCAATCGTCATAAGATGAAAGGTACAGTATTCAGGTATTCAGCTTACTGTAATAAGGGAAAAATTCTGTACATAAGTGATTAGGCAACATTTAGAATCCTTACTTGAATAGTTACATTTTGCATAGTCTTTAGAGTTTAATCTCCTTTAGATTTTAGATCTCAATACGTATTCTACCAAAGGGCTTGATAATGCTCATAGGTATCTTTGTTACTTATTATACAGAGTTGTATATAAAAATTAGAAAAGAGTTTCGCTGTATAAAGCTCAGTCTCAAAATTTATTGGAAGCCCTAACTGGAATTCTTATAAAGTAGTTTTATTCCATCCTTTTCTTGAGATTTCTTCTGGAGTTAAAATTATTAGAAAGAATATCTTTTGTACCCAAAATCCAAGAAAGTGGCATCATGAGGTGTGGTTAATGATAAGGTATTGAAGGTAAGAACTTTGAGAAAAACAGAAATTGAGTTTCCTGTACCACAAAATCCTTATAGATTTGATCTTATTACTAATCTCAACTTTGTGATTGCTTCTGGGACAGTTATAGGACAAATGTGTGTGTATAGATCCCATGAATTAGATGATGGACCTGTGTCCTCTCATGCGCATCCCTCTCGTGTAGCTCATTAGTAGATTAAGCGTAAATGCTGTTTGGTATGGGGTAATCAAGAAAGAGAAAGGCTAAGACTGTCTTAACCTAAAGTGTGATTGGTTGGGGTTTTGTGATCTTATTCCTCTATAGTTAGAGTTAGTTCCCCGACTCCCTCCATATTGATTTTCACCTCGTTCTGGCCTTGTGAAAGTGAAACACTTAAACTCTTCAAACACCTTAAACACCTTTGACTATTGTTGACTACCAACTCACCAACAGTCCATTGGCGACTCCAGTCAACCCACGGCCACTACTGTCCACCATCAATGTCCCGAAAAGGAAAACTCCACAAGGCTACAAACCCAAACTACCATGGTGAACTAGAAAATATGTGGCTACCACGACTTGAAACCACCGCAACCACACTGCCACGTTCCAAAAACACTGCTATTCCACTCCACATCCTACAACACTTCAATTGAGATGCAAGATAGAAATTGAACATATATATGTCTATATATGGCAAATTCAATCATGAAAGCTCCACACCTGGAGATTTAATGGTCAAATTTGACCATATAACTCTCTTAGTACTTCAACAGTGTTGTTGCTATGGAACCTTGGCGTGAAGGTGGGTGGTTATCAGGCAGTTGTTTCTTCTTGGTGTGGACTGCGGTGAATTAAAAAATTAAATGTAGTTGGAGAAGCACTGGCCACCTAGGATATGAAAGGGAATAACTGAGCAGGAATTAGTGAAGAAGATAAGTGAAGGATGAACAACAAAATTTGGTTTATTAGCGAGGAAGATAATTGGTTGATGAACAAACAACAAATATTGATTTGTTTTTCCCCTTTCAAATGAATCATTAAGGGGAACTACAAGGGGTTTGGTTCCTTCCTTATCTTTCTCTTTGCTCGATTCTTTTCCATTCCATTGTAGTGAACAAAACAGCCTTTTATGGCCTTGTTGTAAACTCTTGCACTGCTTGAAGTTAATGTGGCATTCCAAAAGAAAAGTGGTCTTGTCTCCTTTCACTAGAGCTTGTAAAAAAATGTCAAAGAATCCATATCACAAGATAGTTAAGCTCCAAGTAAAGTTTTCTCCCAATAAACAACCGTAATAACCTGGAACCTAGTGAAAGTGAATGGACTAAATCATAAATAGACATGTATGTGTTATGAGTTATGACCCTTACAATGTTATGCCAATTAGTAGGTCATTACTTTTTGTTATTTTTTTCCAATTCGTTTATATTTGTTAGATAGCATTCGTCAATAGTTGGAAATGTTCTAATCGTGTGATATTCATCAAATACTAGTTGTCAATCTTGAGAAATTGAAGTTTTCAATGAATAAAATAGTGTCTTATTCCATAAAATGTTGTGAAAAATTAAATCCATCAATGAGATAGAATCTTATTATTTATTATCTGTTTCTTTTATGTTGATGGAGTATCCTCTACGAGTTTTAATTTTGGAATATTCTTCCTAAACATCCTCGTCCATGAAGGCTGTTACTTTTATTTCACATACTGTTATATGCTATATATTTGTGATTATTCACTCTTTTGGAGTTTAATGCTTTCAATAATCTCATATTTCAGGGGCTAGAAGATCATTTGGGAGATATGGACTTTAAAATAGCCGGGACTCGTAATGGAATAACAGCGATTCAGTTAGACATAAAGCCTGCAGGAATTCCACTGGATATAATTTGTGAAAGCTTGGAGCCTGCTTTAAAAGGCCGTCTTCAAATCCTTGATCATATGGAGCGTGAGATAAATGCAGCCCGCACCGATGATGATAGAAACTCCCCTCGATTAGGTATTGTTGTGACCTCCACAGTTTCACTTTAGTCTGAATCTGTTTTGTTGACTCAATTTGTTTTCCTTATTACAGCCACCTTGAAGTACAACAATGACTCTATACGCCGTTTGGTTGGACCTCTGGGTGCCCTGAAAAGAGCGATTGAAGTAGAAACAGGTACAGTTAAAACCTAACTTACAATTTCTAATGGGTATAAACAAGTCCATGCATAGTTCAAAAATCGAGGCCGCATCACCTAACGTGACTGTATCATAAAGGTTTTTGAGTTTACCGCCACCGAAATAGAGGTTGCATTGACGTCGAAATCATTTGTCTTGGTTGTGAAATCTGTTTTGCGATCGTGATCGAAACCGTATTTTTGCACTGTGGATCCATGTGCTTTAGAAACAAATTTAAAGTTGTGAATTATAGATCTTAATTTAGGACCATCATCATTTTGATCTGTCTTGAACTTTCTATTCAACTAGTGCTAATAACTGCTGTATAATTTTCTCGTCAGGAGCACGGATTTCTGTTGGTGATGGCACTTTAACTATACTTGCTAAAAATCAGTCTATAATGAATAAAGTACAGGATAAGGTACTTGTTGCATCTTGATTTCTCAATTTATTGTTATATTGATTGTAAACCATGTTTGTTCATTACGTGGGAATAGTTTAGTTTGTTGTTGTACTTCACATTGATGCAAAGTTTCTGTTAGCTGTTGCATTAGAGGATGCTAATTCTGTTTCATCAGATTGATTTCATCATAGGTCGTGAAATTGAAGTTGGAGGGATTTACAAAGGTATTGTGTCATCAATTAAAGAATTTGGCGCTTTTGTCGAGTTTAATGGAGGACAACAAGGTCTTCTTCATAGGTCGGAGTTGTCTCATGAACCTGTAAGTGAAGTAAATATTTGTAATTGTGATTCCTTCTATTGTCAATGTTGTGACTAGAAACTAATGTGTGCTTCTATGTATAATCATCTGAACCTTGTTCCCTTGACCAAAGCTGAAGCTGATGAATATGAATTTAGAGTAACCACAGATCAAATTTAGGAGTCTAGAATTAGCTGTAGAAATTTATAATAAGTGACATTATGATCATAACTAGAACTGTTCTGACATCGATTTGGCTAATTTTGGGTTCTAGTTATTTTTCACTTTTGAAAAAATTTGGTTTCTAAAGCCTTCTGTTCCTCATTGATTTTGTTGTGGTCTTCATATTGTTATCAATCAAATATTTTCAGTCATCAATTTTTGATTTTTCTATTGTTTTCCTTTATTAATGAGGGAAAGAATCGTGTAGTGTCTTCCTTGATTTTTAGATACAGGTTTAGCTTGGTGTTTGGTCTGTTATGATGTACCTGCAGTTCCAGGACAGCTCTTTTGTCTTGTGTAGAAGTAAAAAGAGAGTTTTTTTTTTTTTTTTTTTTTTTTTTTTTTTTTTTTTTTTTTTTAGTGGACAAGTTAATCTAGGATGTACTCAACTTGTTCACCCCTTTGATACCACACTTCTCTCAGGAACCTATAGAACAAAAAGAAGGGAGAATGAGAGAGGCCAGGAAGTCAATATTGAAGTTGCAATTGTTGTCATGTTCAGTTTTTTGTATGACTTATAACTTACTAATTCCTAGTTGCTTTATTGTTGCTTCTTTTGTAGATAGCTTAGTTATCATTTAATTTATTATTTTCTTATCTGTTATGGTTAAGATAACAGATTAGATTGCTCATCAAGTGTATCAGTGCAAATGTTATTACTTTTATGTTAACGTTGAATTGCTATAGATTGTTTGCTGCATGGAATTGTTTTCATGCTCACAATTTTATTTAACTTGAAACCATAATGCAAAAAAGATATTGTATCGGCCAAGTAATTAAGGTTTTTCAGAAGCTACTGAAATAATAGTGTCGTATTACTTGTCAATGTTGTGACTAGTAACATACATGGCTACAACCTCAAGATTGTCGGGGCTGATAATACATCATTTGTCTTTGAAAAATGTCAAAGCCTGTAATAAAGGGACCTTAGGCCCTAATTACTGCAAAATTTGAGTTATCCAACTTTAGGCTTTAATTGAAATGATAAATATCTTGTGTAGCAAAATGATTCAATTCTTTTTATAGGATACATTCTTCCCTTCAAATGTCCCACCTTCTGTGTTATGAATGGATCTTTATAATAGGCCCCAAGGAAACGAGGTAAAAAAGGCAATTTGGAGAATTCTCTATAAGGAATATTTTCGTTATTTTGTTATTAATTTGTAATGGTGAGTGTTAGTTTGTTATTCTTGCATAGGAAGATATCCTCATGTGTTTGTATGTATAATGAAGGGGAGGGAAAGAAGAAAATAATAATTCTTGCATTGACAATTAGTAATTCTTACACTTTGGGAGGTTGGAGTATGCTTGAAATACGGTTCTATCATACTTCTATTACGTAATACATACGACTTCTCTTGATATTTAATTGATTTTTTCTGGTTTACGACCCATTATTTCGCATTCTGAGCAATGTTTCTATCACAGATCCCAACTCCAACCCACACAAACATCCATACTCGGCCATCATCAATCACCGTTCACCACCACAGATTTTACCCATTCAGTTCACCTTCATGCAGTTGATAAAGGAATAATATGTGTTTCTTAGGAGCTACATCTTTTTGAATGTCATTGCACGCAAAACAGAACTGCTGTGCAGCTAACAGTTGACCATGACCCAGACTTAGTTGAAGTAGCAAAGATTCTGCGTGAAAAAACAACTTCCTCAGAAGAAGCTAATAGATTGAAATAGAAACGTGGAGGTAACAGCCAAACTATTTTCAGATTCAAAAGCATACCTGGATCTGTGTAGATCTAATCTAAATCAAAGTTTGATTCACACTGCTCATGTAATTCTGTGGGTTCATACTTTGCTACAGCCCAATACTGAGTCACTGACCAACCGACCTTTCACCTTTCTATCCATGTTGATCTGATGCTCTTTAAATCTTTATGACGGATGTGTGACAGGAAACTTATTGGTTTCAGTAACATATCATTGGACTAGGATATAGTATGTACCTCTTGATATTCTGATATGATGGCGTTTCTGTTATGGTTATATTCTAGGATAGAAGAAAATATAACATCTTGCATCATCATGTTCTTAATGCTCAAGTAAAACAACTGCAGTAGTAGAGCTACATTTGTTGAAATAGCTAACTCTAAATTGAGTTTTCTTCTCAACCCACAATGCCAAGCCAAACTATTGAAGTGTAAGCGATTGTGAAGGACCCGCTAGAAAAATCTGATTTTAGTAACATATAGGTGGTCAGAGTTCATAGCAGATAGTTTCTGCTTATGCATGGACCTAAGGAACATCAACTACCAATTGGTTTTTGTATATTGTACTACTTTGGATCTGTTTCTTGGTTATTAGTGCAATAATAATGATGTTTGCAATTTGAGGTCCTATGACTTACTCTGCTAGATCATTGACAACTATTTACGAAGTTGTTGGTTGTTGGTTAGCTGTCTGTTTTGTATTTTTGGATATCTGTTATGTCTTGTGTGGCTACTTTCAAATTTTGATATCAGGTCAGGTACCTCATTTGTGCTGAACTTTGAATTTAAGTGACCTAGTGGAATGATTACCTGATAACCGTATCTAGTTTGGTTTATGGAGCTTTTTTTTTGTTCAAGGTCATCTGAATTAACCTGATGTTTCTATCTTCTTGTCTCTGTTATTTCTTTCAGATCTCTCAAGTTTCAGATGTAGTGTCTATTGGTCAGCAGCTTTCTTTGATGTGTATAGGACAGGATAATCGTGGTAATATTAAACTATCCCTTAAAGCGACCATTAAAAACCGTTCTGCTGAAGGATCTGGTGAGCTAAAAGAAGGGTCTTCTCAATTGTCGACATCAGTTGGAGAAAAGACTAATAGTCAGGATAGGCTTAGTGGTGGCTATGAACCGGTTGTAACTAGATATGAAGCTGATAAAATTGACACCTCTGCTGCTTCAGCGTCTTTTTTTATTCGAAGTGTTGAAGAGTGTGTCGAAGAAGAAAAATTAGCAGCTTCCGGTCAAGGTAGAACATCTCTAAATGAAAGTCTAAGGAAAGACTCTGTCCATGCTTCTAATCCTTCTAAAAAAAGATCCACTAGTCCAAAAAAAGACTCTGTCCGTGCCTCTAAGCCTTCTAAAGAATCTGCTAATCTAAAGACAGACTCTGTTTGTGCCTCTAAGCCTTCTGGAATTGATGATTCTGTCATTAAAGATGACAATTCGCAAGGGTCCCATCTTCGTGCAAAAGATCTCAAACTTGGCACAGTAGTTACGGCTATAGTTCATCAAATTCGTACACATGGTTTAGTCCTTGATCTGGGTGGAGGACTTAAAGGAATGTATCGGTTTGAGGTATATCTCTGTTAGATTGTCACCCTTTTCTGATTGAACTTATTTGTTTTCATAGCACTTGATTTGTGAATATCCTGAGATATTTACCTTTTATTGAGAATCATTATTTGTTCACTGATCCCCCCCCCCACCCATTGTGGCTTTACTTACCGATAATCATAGGGGATTTAAAAATTATTCTATGACAAATTGTATGCAATATTGTGCATAGCTATTCAAAGTTCCAGGCGCTAGCTGAGTCAGTGGCTTTCTGCATTTGAGTTAGGTATAAAAAATTTTGTTAATCTTTATGGAGGCAAGAAAAGAGGTTGTTAGGTTGCCCCAATTGCTTCTTTGAAAAGCCAAATACCATCGTTTTCAGCAGCGAAAGGCATTTGGTGGTCTTGCTGTAATTAAAATCAATTGTCTTTTACTGTGTTAATTTTGAAGTATTATAGTGAAATACCTTTTCTTGAATATTTCGATTGTGGTAAAAAAACTAGAACCTGAAGCATGTACCACCGTATTGCCTGTTTATACTAATTTTATGTATCACAGTAAACCAACGTACCATATTATTTGTATTGTTTCTTCAAGATTGAAGTTCTGTGCTTCTGTATAGGCTCATGCTTTTAAATTGTTTCCACTGTTTGCAGAAAAATAACAAGAAGGAAGTTGAGATAGGTGATGAGTTGAGAGTGCAGTGCAGTAGTTTTAGTAGCAAAGGAGTTCCAGTTATGTCACTGGTGGAAGATAAGTAATACACCTGATTATATGCATGGATTATTTTCTGATGAGGAGCAAGCAGGAATTTTGCGTACAGATCACTGTTTGAGTAAGATTGATATACTGCACTCGATAAATGTTGTGAAGTTCATTCCTGCTCAATTATTTGATTAGATCATCTTTGACCGGTGTGTAGGCTGCTCATTCACTAAAGTACCGTGTTGCTTCAGGGTGATTGTGAGGCCCTTTGATGGCTCCTTTGGATGAATAAGAGCAATGATTAATGTTGGTAGCAACATCTTCCATGTCACTTCCAAGTAAATGGTTTTCGAACTTCACCCAAAGTTGAATGTCAAAGTGAGGCGTAAAATATAAATCGTTCTTTTGAATTCAATATTGAACATTTATCATTGTTCTTAAATTAATCGCTCCAAGTACCATTAAGCAATGACAATAAGGGCTGTAAATTTGATTTGTTGGTTATGTTTTAGATAATAAATGAAAAATAGGTAGATGGGCGTGAGTATCTGCCTATCTGATTAGTTCATATTTATCAATACTTTTCATACTAATATACATTATACATGAAAGGTTAACTTTGCTGAGGTTCACCTGACCGCAACACTTCTAAACCAGATTGTCAGTGTGGTAATCCTTTTCATATACAAACTAAGATTATTAAATCTGCTTGAGAATTCATCATTTGCCTATATTTGTTGCATTTTTTTGTTTCAAGTCGCAGTGGTGATTTTTGCAATTTTAAACAAAATAATAACTATACTCTTGTTGCCACATTTAAATGTCCCTATCGAGTCATTGTAGGTTAAAGATTCAGGAGGAAAAAGTAATAAATAAAGGTATTTCGTAAATGTTTGTTGGTTAGCTCTTTAATCAACTTTTTCTTTTTAATAGGTTAACAATTAATAAATAATTGATTTTCAAGTCAAGTTTTTCATTAGCTTTTTGACTTTATGATACTTTTAAATAGTAAGCTTACAGGCAAAAACTAAAAATTACTAAACGTCTATTAGCTTAAATAGTTGATGTAAGGGTTAACAAATTAACTAAAAATTTCAGCTAGTTGCACCAACTCAATAATTTCAAATCAACCAATAATCATTTACAAAAGAAACTCGAAAATTAGTAAGATAAAGTATAGACAATGGAGTGTAAAGTAAAAACCAAAAAAAAAAGACATTGCGAGGTATAATAGAAAATAAAGTATGTCAACAAGAAATTTGCAAATAGAAAGAAAGATAACGGCCTTAATTGATGGAGTAACACATCATAACTAGAAATCAATGACAACCAAAGTAAACCACATAAGGTTTATGTTGATATACCCTTGTGTTCTGTTGAATTTTTACCGTAAGACTTAAATATGTGAGCTTTTAATCGTAATGATGTTCAAGTTTTGTACATGGGCACAACGTATATTTCTCCTGGATCAAACAAAAGGTACGGTTCATCTGCTTAACCAATCTTAATCGGTATCTCCAATTTAATTAATAAATGCAAAACCAAAACTGATGGCAAACCTGTTTCCAACTCAATCCTAGAAGAGGTAAAAGCACCTCGGTGATCTAATCCCATCAAGGATATGCTCCGTCTAACTACTTAAAACAATAACTATAAATACAAGTGCGAACATTTGATAATATCTATACAATCTTGTTGGTCTCTATCAAAAACGTAATTCAAGTTTTCCGCCAAAAGTTGATCATATTGTTTGCTAAACTCTTCAGGTTGCCCCATAATGATGATTCTTGCAGCTTCTGATCTTGGGTTTTCTGTGCCGTAGTTTCCCTGAAAACCAATAAACCCAGTCAAACATCAATGTATACTGAATCTAATAATAATACAGGGTAAGCCACTCAAAACAGCGGAGACATACAAAACCTAAGGCAATAATAAAACGCCCATTCACTTCCACGGTTCTACCACAACTCATGCTTCCTCGCTCTCTCCCGCTATGCTCTCCTCTTTCTGTTCCCGAACACTTGTCCTTTACCTGCTTTTGCTCCATCCATGGAAAATCAGAGTTACAATCCCTCTTCTTACCATCGTAAATACTATGGCCCATGCCGCACAACCTTCTCAAGTGTTTCTCATCTCCCCCACCAAGTGCTGCCACTCTCATAGCCTAACCTCTGTTGCATGGATTTGGGAACTCATGTTCGACACTGGTAGGCATCCGAGTATCCAACTTGACTGTATTATAAAAAGATACGATATTATTGGTCCAAAATAAAGCGTCTAAGTTTCGTACCCATGTCCAAGCAGCAAGAAAAATCACAAAGTAAAAAGGGACTCTTTTCTCGTCGTGAATGAGATAACAGTTACTTTTGACAGCTGTGCGCACAGGGTGGTTAACAGGAATGAACCAGTAAAATCACTTTTAGATAGGCGTTCTCGTTGACACGTGTGCTTCACAATCATGTGAAATGACAATGATAAAGAATGGTAACAGCTAAAGAAGCAGCACAAGAGTCTGTAGTGAGTCTCACTTTGTTAAAACATAAACAATACTGCTTATTGTGGAACAGAAACTTCAACCGCCTATATGCCATTTCCGAAAAAAAATCACAATGATATGTGTTGCATGACCTTACCTTGAGATTTCACCCAAATTTGAGTCTTGAGCGGAAGCGACATCTGTTTCATTAATATTTGAGTTTTCCAATGTACAAGGAACTTCAAAAGGATGATTTGAGGTTGCAGAAAATTCACAACCCTCCTGAAACAGTGCAAAACAGAGACACTTCAAAAACAGCAAAGGCACGTTCAATAAGTGAAATTAACATAAACTTCCAATTTATCAAAGTCATCTTCAAAATTAGACAGGCAACTGAAACTAATAAAGAGCAGGTCTACAAAACAAAGTTTACAGTTACATGGACCCCCACCTCATTGTCACACCCAACCATAGTAAAATAGTGAATAAATAAAATTCACTAAACCTTACAAGCTTTGGATGAACCTAACAAGGAAAACATAGCCACTACATCCTACTTCTCTGCAGACTTGAGACACAGATTTCTTCCTCATCCCAAGATACATATTTTTAAAAGAAACACGAATTTTAATGAAAAGACGCACATGCTACATTTGAAGACTGAGAACGGAAATAGAAATACAAAATATAAGATGACCTCGAATAGGTCCATCATTTACAAAAGGTCTTGGTTCAAATATGGAAAGATATAAAGGAATTTTTACTTCCCTCTAAAATCATTGATACACTTTTTTAAAACAACTTCCAATTCCATTAAATGCCTCACACCTAAGCTCCCACCTATGGTCCTAAACAGTGTTTGAGAGGTCAAATGCATGCAGCCATTTTACTACATTTCATTATAATCCGAAAGCAAAGAGATACAGATCTTGGCTCCATCAAGAACGTAGAAGCAATTATAAAACAAGGGAGAAGAAATGCTAAATCTAGCTAGTCGAAAATGGATTCAGTATACATCAGAAGTCAACAAGTGTGCACACAAAAATGCAAAAGCCTCAATCCCAACACATTTGCTAGCAAGATTTTCAAAAAAAGAAATAAAATGTTAATACACTAATTGTGAAACTCACAGTTGCTAAGGCTTCTAAATTCGTAGATGCTGAAGTTTCTTTCACCAAACTTGTTTTTTCTGATAGTTCTCTACTCTCTGGAGATCTATTAAGTTCACTAATATCAACCAGATTGCTAGATGTTTCGTTATGCCCCCTCTTCGATTCTAAGTTAACTACTCCCTCACTTCTGCAAAGATCTTTGTCAATGATTAAGATTGGTGCATCTATCATCTTTTGACAAGTATACCCATCCACCTCCTTTTGGTGGTTGGAAACATTATCTAACACTCGATATTCATCCACAGTAGCATTCGCACCTACTTTAACTTGACAGTTCAAGGTCATTTCAACTTCTGAAATTTTATTCACTTCAGCTCCCGCGTTTGAGTTATCTAACTCCTGAATAATAGCACTATCACTATAGTAAGAGCCACAACCTTGCTTATCCATGCCATTCGCAGTTGAGGCTTCTCGAACATGCATCGACCTGCACCTCCAGAAAAATAACACAGAAAATTACTTCATGGCCAGTATGTCAGCTCCAACATTAGAAAAGTTTGCAGAAAGAATTACAGCATGAAATATAGAAGAGCTAATCATGACATCGACTCAATTAAACAATCATGGCAATCTTGTTCAATACTTTTCATCAATGACCCTGTTAAACAAAATTGACTACACACTAACCATTAGGAAATGAATCCTGAAAACTCTTTTAAATTATTCAATGGAAAAGATCTGAAATGAAACTCACCATCACAAATGAAAGTAGGTCAACTTGGTTTTGGTTTTTACTTGAATAAGGGTCTAATTTGTTAATGGAAGATTATTGAGAGCATTTTAACCAATACCAGTTGAAGTGACACTCAAATTAGTTGTTAATTAGCATATTATGAAAATTCAAATATAAGCAATGTAGGTGTCTAGGTTTGTACCATCAATTTTGATTCAGGTCAAAAATAGGATTACCAAGTTTTCAGTATCTCATGCAGTTTTATTTTCAGACATTTCAGATTAGGCACCATTCTGAACATAGCAGCTTACCCAATCTAGAACAGGCAGCGAAGGGGCAAACAGATTGACGCATAAACTGTTTGATTTTCTTTACTTCTCAAGAATTCTCAAACTCATTCATCATGAAGGCTGACAGTTAAGCAGAAAGAGCAAAAGTAGGCAACAAGCTAAAATCTTAAGCTGTCCAAATGCTGCCAAGCATGAACTTTTTAGCTAATTCTCTATCTGCATGTTTTAGAAGTCAGGGCTACAGAGAATGGCCACTTATATTGATTTTGGCAAGTGGTACTTTAACTGTATTTTTCCGCTTTCATTTCCAATTGACATATCTTTCTGTAATGTATTTCGGTCTTTGTTACTTAAATGACCCAACCATGGCAATTGTATTACCAAACATGCAAAAAAAAAATTCCTATTACCATCGGAGGAGGCAGTTTTATGGTTTTCAGACGTGATTTTTCAAGATAATTTATTCTCTCTCCTTGCCCCCCCCCCCCCCCCCCCCCCCCCTCCTCCCCTTCTATTTTCTTTTCAACCTCTTCAAAATAAAACAGAACTTCGTCACAAAGTTGATTACCAGTATTGTTTACTGATACCAGATTAGAACTACAAGTTAGGTACCTCATGAATTCAACAGAATGAAAAGTTTGATCAGCAACCTCATTTATTTCTTCAGGCTCCAAGGGTCTTGAAATGCTAGTAACTTCAGAATGGTGACCTGGCTTTGCTGGTACTTCAGAATTATCCTGCACACAGAAGGTTGTAAATAAAAATTAAGATGAGACATGCCATCTTATTAAAGAAATTCAAAAAAAACTAGCAAGCGACAATGATAAACAGCAATCACAACCAACTATCAAATAAGATGGGATAAGCCATCTTGTTCAAATGCATATTGGAGTTTGTTTGTCAAGGAAAAATTGGATATAATTCTTAAGTTCTTGGATATTCCAGAATTATATTATAAATATTTATTTCCTTAGTTATTTTCTTTCTAATGTTCAGCCTTTATATTTCTTTTGGCAATTAGAATAAAATTTTATAACCAGAAAATCAAGAAAGTGCAAGTGAAACCTCCAAACAGGTGGCAAAACAATCACATAGAAACCACAAACAAGCCAAAGTGAGTATATAATTGCATCAGCATTTACCAAATCCCCACCTTCCAGGGAGGATTGAACTCATCCCCTTTCAAATGCAAGGCAAAACGAATACAAATTAAATAGACAACCAAAGCAGAAAACTAACAACTAAGTTGCACATCACACTAAATCAACCAAGTATTGCCTTATATTCTCCTTTAAGGTTCATACTCATCATGGGCCTGCCTTTTTCCTGTTATGTTTCATTTCAAAATATTGCCAAATTCCTCACTCTGCATTCAAGTAATTTAAACGCTTTCAAATCATGCCCAAACCACTTAGTGTCTACTTTCTCAAGTTCTCCACATAAGTAAAGCACTCCTTATCTCACTTCACTTCAATCTTGATCATTATAATTCTTCTAAAATAGCGACAGATTCAAAGAAACACCTTGGTTTCAACCACCATTCAAATTTGGATTTTGTTTCCTCAAGCGGCTAACACTCTACCCTCAGTAGAATTTGTCTTTAAATTAAAATGGAATGTATTAATTATTATAACCTCTTGACAGTTGACCCATTTTTCTACTCAAACCAACCATAATACTGATGAGTGGTGAACAATGTCATGCATCATTGATTCCAAAAACACTATCCTTAAGTAATGCATTTCAATCTTGGTTTCAACATCAGGTCACACATACCTAACTTCTTCAAATTCATATTCGAAGGTAACTTAATTTAGTTAGCGAATCTGCAAAATCTTTGATTTTAAATCGTCTCCCCACATAAAATCTGCCATAACCCATCACACCTTTTTCATAACAATCAACATTAAGGTATATCAACTGATAACATATAGCATGACATGTCACCTTGGATTATCTAGGCAAGCTGATCCAGAATGAGGCAAAGACGTAATTGTTGATCTTGAAACAAGCAACATGATTCCACCTCAAGCAACATATTCCACCCATCACACCTTTTTTCATAACAATCAACATTAGGGTATATCAACTGATATCATACAGCATGATATGTCCCCTTGGATTATCTAGGTAAGCTGATTCACAATGAGGCAAAGACGCAACAGTTGACCTTGAAACAAGCAACATGATTCCACCTAGTGTTCTCACACTAATATTAGCACCATATATCTTTAACATATGTTTTTATTACATCCCTGATCCCTTCCATACTCAAGACGTAACAGTTGACCTTGAAAACAAGAGACATGATTCCACCTAGTGTTCTCACACTAATATTAGCACCATAAATCTTTATCATATGTTTTTATTACCTCCCTTCCATACTCAAGACCCTCTAAAGAAACTCTCTTATCTTCTAAGGAAAGGCCTTTTCAAAGTAAAAGAAAAACATAGAAAAATCCTGTATTCTATCCCTACATTCTGCAAGGCTCCATCGATCATATGGGATACAAGTAATTCTCAACCAATTTTCCCAAAGATTTTATGGTATGGCTATTGGCATACACCCCTACAAAAAAATTCGCAAATTTAAGGTATCATTATTTTACGAAGGGACTATAGTTCTATGTCTTTATTCATCTTGTGCCTCTCCTTTAAGCATTTTGGCAAGCATGAAATGCCTTCTTAACCTTTGCAATTACATATTTTTATGAACGTCTCACCAAGTCACCTATATTTCAATCTTATATAACATTTTTCACTTATGAATCATCTAACGTAATTAAAAATGTTATCCTTGTTACAGTTACCAATGAAAATCTCATTAAGGCATCTTTATCTCCAAACCATCCTTAGACGTCAATTACATCCACAAAAGATCTCTCTCCGTCTTTGACATGCCTCACTAATTCATTTAGTTCTGCAGTAGCTGAAAAACTATTTTCTAGATCAAAAGTCATTTCAAGAAAATGAATCATGTTGCAACACCTAAATGTCTATCAAATTTTTCTAAGAATTCAAACTCTGACTGCAATATAACACCAATAAAAAAGGAATATTACGGCAAACAATAACCTTCAACATGTCACAACATATAAAAAAGATGTTACAGGGCATCATTTCTAGCTTAGGATAATGCATAAAAGTTGAGAAAAACAATAGCATACAAGAATATGTTACTATACTATGAGCAAGGAAACAATTTTACAAAATATATACAGCTAAAAAAGAGGGCCAACTTACATAAAAACTCTAACTAATTCAAAAAACTAAGTCACCCAAATGCCACCAATCCAATGCAAATCTTCTCCAATATCTGATCTTCTGCTTACTATTATACCAAGCAAATTCATAATCCTCGAATTACAAAGTTCTTTAAAATTAAGAGATTATATCACGAAAGCCCACTGTCATAGCAAAAAAATGCAACACTTAACCTCTTACATATCAGGATAAATTTTCACGAAAAAGATGGTAAGATAAATGAATGGCGTGCTAATAGCCCATCCATACATAAAAGGTATATGCAAAAGATTTGAGCGTGCAAAATTGCAAATTTGAATTCTTGATCTTACCACTGTCAAGGCCGTTAAAGAGTCGTTTTTCAAGGTGTTCTCCACCAAACTTGATACTTCTTTGGTTTCCAGAATGTTACATTTCCCACTCATACCTCTTTCAATAGATGTCCTGTCACATTTTTCACGGCGTGCCAAATCATCATCTCTCTCACACTCAGAAAGACATCCAGAGGATATCTCATGGTCCTTGTTCAGATGTGATGTAACAACTATCTTCTGATAAGTGTTATTACACAACAGCACTTCACTGCTTGAATCAAATTCCGCAGAAATGCCAAAGTCTTCAACAGAAATCCTACCGTCCAACGCTTGACAGACAGGACTAACTCCACGGTTAGGAATCCCATTCATTTTAGCTGTTATCCCAATACTTGATTTTGTCGCTGCAGTGGAGAGAGAAGATACATTGGCATTGTATTCACACTCCTGAAGAATAGCCTTGATTCGATAGTAACTGCCACCAATTTTTTTCTGTACATTTTTGATTGTTGGAAATTTTCCAGCATTCATCACCCTATACCTGCAGGGAAATGGTGTAGACATCTTATTCCTTGGCCTGCTTGTCAACTATGAAAAAGAAATAATCCCAATACATATCAAATAGATGACCTAGTGTTGCCCAAAAAAGCAATAGAATGACTCAATAGATACAAACACCAACAAATCAAGATAAACAAGTACTCCCTTTGTGGAACAAACTCCAACGCTTGCCCCATGCCTTACGCCCTTGACCATTATAACAGGATCCACCTTACGCCCCATCAAATAACCCTATTATCACTGCCATCATTCTCATCTCTTGTTTATTCTAGAACTGTAAACTGCACTTACAAAAGGACACAAGTCCTTGCTCCAAGTGAAGCAACTCTTAATAAAGTAAAAACTGGGAACATGGCAAACACTTCACAAAGATGAAAAGCTTATCACTAAAATTTTGTCTCCATTGTAAAAAATAAGGAGAAAAATGCAAGAAAAAAAAATTGGTTAAAATAGAATAAAACCCGCTAATGGATCATTTTTATTCTCTCTTATTTTTCCCTAAAAAGTTAAAAGTCTATGCTCAATCTTACTTTAATTAGATTTAACCTCGTACTATTAAATGTCTCTCGAAAGATAAAGGTATAAGAGCGGTATGATTCCGGTGACCTGAAAATCGCCGACGATGGCAAAAGTCCAAAAAATAATCAAGAAGATGATCTTGATGGGTTTCTTGAGGGTTTTGGTTCTGAAATTTCTCCTTTATACATGATACAAAGGGCTGTCCAAAATGGTTTCATCCAATCATTCAAACCCCCATCCACCAATGAAATTTATGAGAAGTTAGGAAAAGGGATTTGTGAGATTTGTGATGAACATTTTGATTCGGAATATGAATGTAGTCATACAGGGTATTCACTCCTCATCGTACATCAAGAAAGGAAAGATGAATTAATGGCATTTGTATTTCATAAAGAAAGAAAAGATGTCCATGAAGAGAGTGTAAAGGTTGATGATGAGGAACAGAAGGTAAGAGAGTTGGATAACTGTAAGTTCAACTTAAAGCTCAGGAAGAGAATTTGAAAAACCAAGAAGAGGATCCAAGATTAGTGGAGAACATAAAGGGAAGCTTGAGCATAATTGGTAAAACTGCCTTATGGCAAAATGAAGAAAAGGTCAGAAAAAGAAAAGAAGACAGACGGTATTTGAGAAAAAGAAAATTAAAACTGAAAGAAAAAAACAAAAACTGAAAGAAAAATACGAGGAATTAGGAAAAGAAGAAAATAAAGAACAAAGAAGAAGCCATGGGAAAAAAAATAAAGAAAAAGAAAAGAAGGGTAGCACAAGTGTGTTGTGGGTCTGGAGGAGGACCGGGAAAGCAACGGCGAGGTGGGGCGGTTCACCGGGAACCGGTGACGGTTTGCCGGAGGACGAAGGAAGAAAGTGATGCCCTATTATTTGGGGAAATCGGGCTGGAAAGAGAGAAAATGGAAACAAGAAAAGGGAAGCATCGAGCAAAGAGGAGAAAAAAGGGGAATTTAGGAGTTCATGTACGATGCTTAAGGCCGCCGGAAAATTAGGGCGACAATCGAAGTAGTGGTTGGCGTGAGGAAGAAGATGGTGACGGAAGCTGCAATGTTAGGGAATTGTTGTGGAGAAGTTGAGGTATTTCTAGGGTTCATGGGTTTGAAGGAGGAAGATAATATTTTTGGGATTTTTGGTTTTGGGGTCAACGGAATTTTGTGGTGGTACACCAGCGACAAGAAGATGGCAGATCTGGCCGGAGAAGCTGGGCGGTGCACCAAGGACCGAGAGTGGGTGGTCGGCGAGTGGAAGAAATGGGAGAGAAAGGTTGATTTCTATAGGGTTTTTGGTTGCGAGAAGAGAGAAAATTGAAAGAGATAAGGAGGGAGTATCGGAACCTGGAATTCAGCAGGTCCAATTTTTTTTGAAAAAAGGATGATGTCAGCCTGACTGCTGATGATTTCAGCAATTTTGGAGTGTATTGACAGTATTGTGCTGCCGATTCAAAGATATGCTGGGCTGATTTTTTTAAAGGCCGCTGATACATTTCTGAAAATAATTTTGAGGGGTGAAATCACTCAATCTGACATTGCTGATACATACAAAGCTAAGTTTCATCCACCTTGAGGGCAAGGTGGAACTTCAGGCGATCGGTAATGTCATGAATCGGCTCAAAGGGTCCAAGGGCATTATCAACATTTCATATTAATTAGTCTTTGTCCTTTGTAATTAGATTAATTGTTATTTTTGTAGTTGTCTCTTGGGGCTGAGGCTATATAAAAAGCCACCCTTTGTAATAATAAGGACTTTTGGAATTTAATAAGGAATAAGTTTTTTGGGAGTTAATGGACAGACTCGAAGTGTCCATAATATCCAATTTCGGTAATGGGTATTGACCGGTGTGTTACACATTATGAGCTAGTTGCTTTCATTTCAATTAAATTTCTTGTTGTTTTACATTGTTAAATGAAGTAGTACCTAACTAGATAAGTTAAAACAAAATAGGATGGTTGTATAACGACAGCACAACAAAAGGTCATGATAGGTATAATATATATTGGGCTCAAAACACGTCGAAAGTTCAAAAACAAAAAAGTTAAGTATACATATTCAAAACAGATAAATTAATACAAGAATACCATACATCTTTAGGAAACAGCTGATAAGAGATTCTGTAAAAGATTTGCATCCTTGTACACATTAAATGCACCATATCCTAAAATTTGAGTCTTTTCTCGCATATGCATTGACACATAATTCATACAGAATTAGTTAACCTCATTCACCAGTTCTCTAGGCCGTATTATCAATTGAATGAACATTTCTCTCATGAAAGAAAATTATCTCAGATTTTACCTATTGAGTTTGTAATTTTCCTGCCTCCAACATTCCTTTTGCTATTTCAAGTTTTAGACTGCTCCATTTAAGTTATTAAAATCTATTCTCAATTTTGTTTAACACAGGTTTAATATCTTGTAATAAAATATAACACTACCCCTTTATCTCCAAATGAAGTAATACACTCCTGTCTTAATACTAGGAGTATCATATTAGTATAGAAATCAGCTAATGTGAAACTGACCATAATAAAACAAAATTGCCCTCCATGATTTTTGTGTTTACATTAGCCACCGAGAAGTGGTAATATATGTCTATTGCTAAATGTAAATTCAAGTACTAAATTATGCTATCCGGAAAGGGTCAAGCACAACTCTTGAGATGATTGGAGAAGACTGAAGGTGCTATAATTCCAAAATTTTCTGTTTCAATGCAAAAATATTCCAGACAAAGCTAATTACAAGCACAGTGTTACCTGTGCTCTATTTAAAACAAAACATCTAACTAAAATGGCTGAAGGCATTTTATCAAGAAGATTCAAAAGACTCCAACAGTTCTCTATGTGCTGCTTAAAAATTATATTACAACATTACATTATCCCAATATAATTAAACAACTCCCACCTAGGTTTAGAGGTGAAATATACGCAATCTTATACTTCAAAAAAGAGGTTACTTCCTATTTAACCCTTGATAGCAAACATGATATGCAATTTTGCATTAAAAAAGAAGTGCACATTATTTAATAGGAATTCCAAGTCATCATATACGCACCGAAATCACAAATAACACTTGAGCAGAATTCTGGATTCACAAAAAGGTAAAATTCATGGATATGACTAACAAGCACCGACTCAGTAGGACTGCAAGACAAACAAATAGTTGTGGATGTGTGAATGCTACTATGGTTGGCATTCCCTATGAAGGGCATTCCATGGGCGTGAAAAAGAGAAACAAAAAGAAAAAAGACATTTCATATTGCAAAGAGTGAATATCTCGAGCACCTAATGTCAGCATACATCATAATGCAAAATATTGCCCACATCATCAAGGGAGTATACTAGTATAAGTATGGACAAATAACCACCTTTGCATGCAAGCTGAACCAACTCGGCTACCCTTTTTATATGTTATGTTACCCAATTTGAAATTAATAGGGTTTTCTATCAAATAGCCCATGCCATGGTCTACTTAGTCTCCTACTCTGCATCATTGGCCCTGGACGATATACATCAAGAACTCTTCCCAGAAGAGAAAATTCCCCGACATCACGGTGTTGCTGTATTATAAGGATTTAGAGCTCACTGCGAACCAAAATATAGGGAAAACCACAAAACAATACGCGTCAACATCAAAAGCTGTTTTACAACCGTTACCGTAAAGCACATTTTTGCACTATAACATACAAGATTCAGGCATGCGACTATCCCATAACAAAAAGTTATCAACCATTAAATACTCCCTCCACAATAACATTCCAAAATGAAATCAAATAGTACCATTTTCTTAGCTTAAAAACTGAACCATACCCAAGTAGCCAATTTTGACATAAGTAATTACAGGCTTGCCATTATCACCCATCAGAAAAAGGTTTTCCCCATACATACCCATTGTAATAGGGATCAAATACCTATTTTAAATCGAAAAACACAAAACCACACCCAATTCATCTTTCAACGAAATTAAACAAGAAACCAACGGAGACTAATGAACTTATTAAAAATAAATAAATTTCAAAATCCATCATGGAATCAGACCCCAGAAAACAAAATAAGATTATAACTTACTCATCGATATATGCTTCGGCCATGGCTTTCCTTTCCAAATAAGAGATCCTCTTCCTACTTGTAGCATTATTGATTGGAACGTCACGGGCTGCGGCGGTACCCAACAACCTTTCTCGTTTCCATACAACATCTGCACCCAAAAAAAGGAACTAGAAACTTGAACTTGTTTAAGAAAATAGGCAATTAGATTTAAAGAATTAGTGAACTTTAGATTACCTGGGTAAAGAAGCCTAAATAACCGATTCTTAGAAGAAGAAAAAAGTTTGTTAATCATCACATAAACATGAGAAGAAAGGAATAGAAGTGTATGAAGAACAACCCTAGATCATCATCACCGGCACCAGCAACGGCTAATTCATGGGGAATGGAATGCTGTTGATCAGGACTCAGGCGGCGACTCTCAGACTCTAGTGCGTTTTAGGGAATTTGAATTTATTTTAAATTGGAAAAAATAGAGTATTAGTTAAGGGAGGATTAAATGTTAGATATTTGAGTGTTGAGAATTTAGAATAACCGTAAATAGTAATAGAGTAAATTACTAAGTCAAAAATAGGATTTAATATTCTTTTTTATTTTTTAATTAATTCCAATTTATCTTGCTCTTTTTCTATCTTCTTTTTTTCCTTCTCATAATAATATCCACCGTTTTTTTTTTAAACACCATTAAAAATCTCAAATTTCTACTATTTTAATTGTTGCAAGCTTTAAAGAAAGGGAATTAAAACATAAAATATGGATTTTAAAAACAAGTCGTAGAAAACCTTCTTTGTCACTAACCTTCTGATGATGAAAATTATGTTAATTTAATTGGTTGATTTGAAGGATTAATTGAAATGATGATGAAAACATGTAGATATGAGAAGTTAAGATTGAAAATTCTACATCAAATTTCTGATGGTTTGAAAAGGAAAGAAGATTATATTCTTAATGAATAAAATTACCAAACTAATGAAAACAAATTACCAAACTAATGAAAACTCACATTTCTCCCATTACTATATTCTGTTGGGAATTTTGCTCCACAAATTTTACTGTCTTACTTCTTAGTAGAATTCAAGCAAGCCCTTAATATTGAAATGATCAATTAGAGAATTGATAAATTATATTATTGTTTGAAATACTATTAACTTTTCTTGTTTGAAATACTTGCAATTAGTGGTGACATGTTGTGTCTAATAAGTCTAAAGCTACCCCCAGAAAATAAACTTCTAATTAAATACTACCTCCTATTCAGCCTAAATGTCCCATTTGATTTTTGGCACTATTCACTTATCACTCTTAATTTGTATTTTACTCTTAATCTATAAGTTAAAACATAGTCATGTGGGATCTTGTTTAATTCGTCTCAATACAAGGATTATTAATATCAACTTTTTATAATTTTTAATTAAGAATAATTTAAGATATTAAGGGTTAAAATGTTGTCTCGGCAAGTGTGAAAAGTCAAATGGGACATTTAAGCTGAATAGGAGGGAGTATTAAATATGATTAATTGAATAATTTAATAAATTAAAAATATTAAAAATATAATGCTCATAATCATTTATTAAATATTAAATATTAATTATTTGAAAATAATATTAAACTAATTAAATAAGAAATAAATAACATTAATAAATAATAATTAAAAACAATTTATTACAAAGTGAGACCAAATATTAAATAGTAATTAAATAAATATTAATCATAAATTTATTAGCAAGAATTAATAAAATTTAAAAAAGAAATAAGTTGCACAAAACGTGTCATTAGATCGAGGTCAAGTCGCATGTTTTGAATAACTTGCACCTTTCTCTATTTTTTTAAAGAAAAAAGAATAGTTTTAGATTAGAAAATACATTATTGTAGTCAAATTTAATATCTTTAATTAATGTTTGAGTGCAAATTTATTTTTTTAGAGTTTTAAGGAGGGAGTGGCAAAGTTGAAATATTTATGTAAAAAACATTTAATTCAATCAAAGGGAAAATTAAATAAATTTGCACTCTAGCTAAAGAAGATAAGTGATTGCTCATAAACTTCAAACTGCTGCGCCTTATGAGGAATTAAGGCATTCCGAAGAAGAACATCTTTCCGTCATAACTCCAAACACTGATGGTTGCCTCTCCTTTAATGCAAATGGCTAACCAGTCGACAGCCCGACACCTGCAGCAGCAACATTGATACAACTTGAATTCCAACTATTTCCTGTTATCTGAAACTTCTGTCTCACCCAACTACCAAGCTCTTCGACTCAGTCCTCTCCTACTGGCGACTGAACCAAAAGGGTAATTTTAGATGGTTCTGAATTTCCAATTACTTGCAAAAGTATAACAGAATAAAGATATTGAACGAGAACATGAATTGAAGACAAGATAAGTCATAAGATAGAATGACTGTGGTCTATGCCCCAAAAAGAAACTAAATATAATCTCATGTTATTCAGATTAAAGGTACCAAACAGTTTTTTGAGTTGATATGATTTGGGTTCAACTTAGAACTTGGGTTATGAGTCATTCGGTTCAATTTGGTTTGGACTTCTGAACCATTCACATCATGTCATACTCAAGTCTATTGTTAAATTACCTTATCATTATCACATTAAACATTAGTCAGATCTCTTTTACGTTTTGAGTCGGTGTTAATATTTGATTAAAATTTGGTTTGGAGTTCTAAACCGTTCACGTCAAGTCATATTCAAGTTTATTGTTGATCAACTTATCATCAAAAAAAACATTACTCGAGTACAAAAAAAAAATTACTTTGATCATTTTTAAATTTTGAGCTGTGTTTATTTTTGGTCCAGATTTGGTTGTTATAGTCGGGTACAGCTTTGTTAAGTCCTATTTGACTTGGATAATTAAGTACGAATCTCTTACACCAGACCCAATTACACATACGGTAACCAAATTACCTCAAGAGTTAAGCATATAAAAAGCAAATGTAGTAAATGTTTAGCAATCCATATATTTCATTTCATGATATGAGACGGAACCATCAGACTTCAAAGTCATGCAAAAGATTATTCAGTTTACAGTTTGATTAATTTTGGATTGTTTAAATGTGCAAATTGTTGTAGTGAGACTTGTTTCACTTCTAAGAAAAATGCAAATGCAAATGCAAAACCCTAAATTTGGATGACTGCCATTTTCATTTCGACAGCAATGTTTTACATTACCAACACAAACAAACCAATCCAATGAAACAAAGAATTTAGGTTTACGTTTATTTACCTGTAATTGTTGACCAAAATGTTTAGTTAGCATTCTATCAGCATTCTCTGTTTTCCCCATATGCAAGGGTAGTAAAGAAGAAGCCCACACGGTAACATAGATAGAGTCTACAGACAATTCTTCAACATCAAGCCTAGGGAGGGAGCCCAGCTATATGAATCGTGTGTCCAACAAATGAATAAATGAAGGGGGAGAATATACTTAGATGATCATTGGAATTAATTTTATTAGTTGTAGATAGTATTAATGGACCAAACATAATCATTGTTGCAAACGTTGTCTCAGTAGAGTTTTTGTTCATGTAATCAAATTCGTATTAACGTAAAGATTCCCCTAATTTGCGATACTCTGCAATTTGAACACCAAGTATAGTGATAAATATGCAAGATTTCTTATGTTGTCACCTGTCACCCAAAAGTGACAGTGTAACACGCCACACATCACTCAAATTTAGTGTCACATAAGCAAAGATCAAACGTGAGAGAAGTCAAGCTTTTACGCCCATAAAATTTAGAACACAAATCTAAAAAGTGTTATGTGTAACAATGGTTATTGTATAAGGCCTTGTAAGAGTCTATCAACAGAGAAGAGAGAAATAAAAATAGTATCAAGATAATTGTATGAGCTTAAGAGTGTATGATAATGAATACAAGAAGTTCTCAATCCTAGTTTCATCTATTGGCTCTATATGATTTTAACTCTTATTCTGCTCATATTTTCTCTTATTATCTTTCTTATTCTTACTTTTTACTCTGGCTTCAGTGATTCAAGGCAAGGAGTCATCTCCTTGCAAAATCATCAACAACAACCATAATATTCTAGTAAGTGATCCCTATATCCATTGCAAAATTTGTGGGTCAGATGAACGCAATCTTAACCTTGTTATCGATAAAAAAAGATTTTTTGATTGACCATTGGTACTTAGTAGCATTTGATTCTGTAACAACCCGACTTACCGTTAACTGAATAAACAAGGTCATCACGGGGTTTACTTCCCAAGAACTCAATTCTCAATCCCAAACACCTATCTAATTCATAAAGTAATCATAAAAGTCTCTATAAAAGTCCAACATAACCAATATAGTCCAAGACTAATATACAATTACCAAAACCTAATACAAAACTACAAAATTCTAACGTGCTTAGCTCAATATAACATCCTTGGAACTTTAATCAACTCCGTTAACCCATCATTCCCGACCGGTTCCGATCTGTAAACAAACTAAAAGATGGAAACAACAGAGGATCAGATTAAACTGTATGAGAAGTAACAATCCAAAACAAGAAAACACAGTAATTCAAAACAGAGATTTAAAAGCAACATCAGTTTCCTAGATCTATGTGCGCATAGGAAGTCTAGTTGAAAGGAACATTCATAGCTCTAAGGCTATGTCACTCTTGGGTGAGGCTAGTCAATATTTGAATGACAATTCACCTCAAATATAGGGAATAGGAGACAATGTCCCACCACTCCGTCAATGACCAGCTCGTAAGCCCGATCCATTGACCATATCATATTAGCATAATCATTCATAAACAAATTTATCTCAACAATATAAATTTCTCAAACTTTCATAAAACATTTTCAAAAACTGTAGTCTGGCCAGACCCTTTTTAAGGGACTGCTACTACTCACCGACAATGTCATTTCTGGGATTCAAGTTTGATTTGCAGCTATCAACTAGAAGGGTTTCCTTGATGATATGAAGTACAACAAAATCACATCATCATTAAGAGCGTTCGATATAACTAATCTAACATATAACTTATTACATCTCTTCCTACGACCGTAGTTTAACCAAGGCTCTTATTACATAATCAATGAAAGAGTTTAAACTCATATATAACCTACCATTAGAACATCTCCACCAATTTTCAAAATCTTCATAATATTTAAACTAGTCCTCAAGATTCAACAAACTTTCTCCAACATCCATTCAATTACCATTAATTCATAATAATTATACATGCTCTACTAATCTTATCAAATAAGAAATAAAGACTTTATGAATCTAACACTATCTAGGATCATTTGCATTCTTTAAAAGATCTACCATTAACACATTTCCCACATTTCTTTAATCTCAAGATCTACCAATTCAATATCACAAGTTAAAATATTCCTCTACTCTAGTTAAAACAAGTATATATAATAAAATCATGAAATCCACTGATTAATTCTCATGCTTGAAATAATTCTGATTTGGATATAATATATAAAAAGAGTCTTAGCATTTGCATAAAAAGAGGGAAAGAAGTGTAATCATAATGTTATAGAACTTGCAGAAGGATGTCAAAATAACAAAAGAATAAAGATTATTACCCTTTCCTAAAGGAATAGGAGCCGTTGAGAATTGATGTGGTTTTCGGATTGATGTTTGTCCTGAAAGAAACAACAATTGAGTGTCGATGAAGAGGATGAAGGGTTTTCACCATTGTTAGGGTTTTAGGGAAATGAAGTGTGAAAGAGATGATGAAAAGTGCTGGGATTAGAAAAAGAATCTGATTCTTTATATATAAATATATGGATGTGGGATCAAATAAGAAGGATTTTAAAATGAGAAGGATTTTTGTTTGATTTTGTTTGGTAACTATATATACAAAAAATGATATTATGTTATAAATTAAGAACATTTTAAAAATTATTTCATAGTTACCCTTCTGTGTAACAGTTACTTTTACTAAGAGTTTTTGGCTCAATCGAAACCATAGATTTTTTTTATTTTAGTGAAATCAAAGGTGTAGAGTCCTTCATACTCTTCTTATTTTCAACCTCTTCTCAATGGATCTCTCCCCCATATATATATATATATATATTGTAGAATTCAATTGAATCATACAAGAGTTTCAAGACCCTATACTTATTCTCCAATTCTTCTAACTTTGACCCAAGCTAATTGTTATTCTAAATATTTATTTTAAATTCTCTATTTTAAAATATTAATTTTCCAAATGTTACATATTCAGCTAAAAGTGTAATTGATTCTTTCTTTCTGTCCTCTTCCATCATTGGTGCGACATAGAAGGAGTATACTCCAACCTATGTTACTTGTACTCGGGTACTGATGTTTAATACTGGTACGTTTTTAAGTGTTAGATACGTCTAAATATTCAACTTTAAGTCTAAAACGAAGTGTCTAAGTGTTATACCAATATCCGAGCATCAAGGATCAGACACGGGTACGTGAAGCCAAATGAAGAATCCGAGTAACATAGACTCCAGTTTTGCTCGACGGAAGCAGAAATTAGCAAAAACACGCTGTAAGATAGCTACCACAGAGATTCTTGATCCATCAAAATGTAAAAATACAAAATATAAAGAACCTCCACAAATATAGTGTAAATACAAACTGACCTTGACCCTGTAAGTCCTTGGCTTCAGTTCCTTGTTAATCTGCACAAGCTTCTGTTCCTCCTTTGTCAACCTAGTAGCTATATGATGTGGATGCAGAAGGCCTGGTGTATTAAGCAACTTTGCTTTTCCAGGAAGAATTCCTTCCAACCTTATTATCCCCAATGTAGTACCAGGTACAGGTGCCTCTGTTATAGGTGCAACTTTCCCAGTTATATGCTTTTCAATTGCATTAATCAAAGAAATTTTCCAGCATTTTGAGCCCCAATTTCCCACACATTACCTCTTGGCCCAACCAATCTCACCACATCATCAATCAAATTCTTCACACCCCAATCCCTCAACGCACTAACCATATGAACACTAGTCAACTTAGTCGCACCCCCTTCTCGAGCCCTTTGCCTGATCCAATGCTCCAAATCAGTGGGCGACACTGAGCTCGGTAACAAATCAAGTTTAGATAATACCCAACACAATTCTAGGGACATTCCAGACTTTCCTTCCTTTCAGGCCAATGAATTTTCATCAATCGTGGACGAAATCAATTTGGAAACCTTTTTGAAGAATGACCCATCAAAATCAACTGCATCAACAACCAACAAAACCACATACCTAACCCCAGAAGCACTAGCAAGCTTCCTACCAACAGTATGATCAAAATCAAAATCCGTCGACAAGTTTTCGACACTAGCATCTTTAACATTACCATAATGCCTTAAAGAGTGACATCTTGCACAAACAACCAACAAATTAGGGTTCAAGGGAGGGTTTTCAGGTTCTACATGCTCATCAAGAATACCCTTTTTGACTGAATTAGATGCCTGAATCTCATCAATAACAAATTTTCGACTAATGGGTGATTTGTAATTAGGGCTTTTAGGCGTAGGTTGTACATAAAATCCAGGCAATTTAGGGTCAGAATCCTGCATAAGAACACCACATCCAGCGCATATTTGTCGATTTTGAGATGCAATTTCATCAAAATTGCTTCTCTGATACAAGTATAATCTAAAGATGAAAAACTTTTATTAATTTGTAATGAAAAGGATGAAGATAACATGGAATGGTTTGCTATATCACTAGAAATTGAATTGCTCCTACAACAAGTGGTAGATAAATTTGAATTAAAGAGATAAGCAGATAGAAAATGTTTAAATTTGTTAGATTGATGAAGAATTCGAGCTCGAGCAAGCATTTTTCAAATTTGGATTGGAGTTATTGAAATAAAATGAAGACGGCAGCAGGCTTAGACCTTCATAGGAATCATAGTAAACAAAGGCACTTCGATCCGGGGATCAAGCGTTGGTCGGAGCTAAGTACCATTTTTTTATTAGTTATTTTAGTAGCAATTAAAAATGTAATGTAATATTTATTTTTTCACTTTTAATTAGTATCACGTGCTTTTTATGTTAAAATCAAAGAAAATTAGAATTAAGTTGGTTAATAAGACAAAAATTAGTAAAGGATAATAAGATTAATTTCTATCATCTATTTGTATTTTATATTATTCTCTTAGTACAAATTAATTTATACAATTTAACTTTTGGGGTTTCTGGAGGGGCAGAGAAAATACTACTACTCGATACTTGCTATGGGTCACTTATAGTTATGATGTAGAGAAAGTTAAAACACTAGCAGCATTATAGACAAATGATATCACTATTGAAAAAGGGTGGAAACACCTCCTTGTTAGGAGGTGCTCATGGGATATTTCATGCTCTTCAAAGAATCATTGCACCTTAGTTTTAGGAACTTTCCCTTGCTAGGTACATTGAACTCCCAAGGTTGCTCAAATAACACTAGTAACACCCTGGCCACATAAGACTGTCAATGACTACTCATGGAGGCCCACAAACCAACACTAGTCTACGCACTCAAGTAAACTTGTTATGATGTCACCAACCAAAGTCTAAATATTGCCTACCGCCAAACACGCTTACATATAAAGTTCTGGGCAAATAAGCTCATTTGAAAAGAAAATACAACTTACTAAAATGAGTAGTTTATCTATCCCGTTTAAGTCTCAACCTGATATATTTTTAACACTATGTTTGCATATCAAATTAAGAAAGAAAAGAAAGGAAGGGAAAGGAATCCAAGAGGTAATAAGAGAGAATGCACTTTATTTGTTTAGAATGAAAAGAAAGGAAAAAAAATGACTATTTTCAATATCATTTCACTTTAGGAGATATTGTACTTTTATTTTAACAAAATTTAATGTTTTTCCTCCAATTCCTCATCTTCAAATTTCTATGTCTTTTTTGTTATTCAAATGAAAGATCTTTCATTCTTTTAAATTTCTTCTCTTTTTCTTCTTTATTTTTCTCTATTCAAACACTGTGTAAACATTTTGCTTTTTAAAAGCATGTTACACGAAATTGTATGAAAAAATGACATGTATCACAATAAGAGCCGAACATTATTAGTTGTCCTATTTTCCTTTTACCTTTTGTCTTTATTTTTAAATTAAATAATTTTGTTTTTTGCAAAAGCAAATTACTTGCTTTAGTAAGTCATTATTTGCTAGGTATGTTTTGGTCAAAACACCCTCTTAAGTTGGTGAAATATTTAGTTCAAGTTAAATTGGGAATGAGTTGAGAAAATACTATTTTAAGTTGAATGGAAAATATTATGCGATTTCGGTAATTAAGAGGGAATAGTATAATGGACATTTTATAATTAACAGATGTTAAATGTTTTTTTATCAGAAAATAATGACGATGATTTTAATTTTAAGACAAATCTTATAAACTTAATTACTCACATAGTTTTACATTTTCATAACAATTAATACATTGTTACAAGCTTGTATAATTTGTATGTTAAACTCTATAATCATACATACTAATAAAATCATCATATTATATCATACATACTAATAAAAATATTAAAAAATAACAAATGTCATCCTAAGAAGAGCCTTGACAGATGTAATTATTTTAATGGATGATAATTGATTATATGATAATATTTACCTAATTTAGAATATAGTTTTTTTAATTGGAGCTAAATTAAGTAAATTATTTATATAATTATTATTGCAATTGCATATACCTAATTTAGAATTTGATATATTTAATCAAATGAAAAAGTGATATATTTGATAAATAAATTTTTAAAAAAATCAATATTCAATTTTTGCTTTAAAAAGTCCTTATTCGATAAATTTAATCACAATAAATATATAATTGCATACTTGTATTATTTTCTAAAGTTATATTTTTACATACAGCATACAGTCTATTGCATGATTTCTATATTAATTTTCTATAAGAAACTGATATTTTTATTGTTCAATACTCCAATTCCTTATAACAAATGATTTTTTTCCCTAGTACATTTGGTGATTTGTAGAATATAATGAACATGTTGCATGAAAAATAATATTATCAATCAATAATCAATAATCAATCATCAATAATCAATCAATAAAATATACTAATGAAGAAACGACTTGAGATATGTGTCACACTCTCATTAAAAAATTTTCCGCCTATTTTCTATCATTGATATGGAAATGTTTAATACTTGACTTCATATTTAAGGAAACAATTAACACATCAAAACATGTAATATTTATTGATTGTCTATAAATATATGTGATCAAATGATACACTATATTTCCTTATATAAAACTTTAATTCTTTTTGTCCCAAATTATAATGAAAATTAAAACTTGGTTTATTAAACCGTTTATCAAAAATAAAGTGATCCAATCAAAAAAAGGCAAAAATAAAATATTAATTTTCTATCTTGATATACATAATCTTAAGTCTTAAGCTCAAAAATTATATTATAGTAGTATGTTATATTCAGTTTATATATTTAATGATTCATTTAAAATCTTTTAATAATTAATCATTTATGATAAAAATCTACAATAAATTAAAATATAATATATTGATGAAAATCTAAAATCTTTCAATGATGGAACAATTAAAAAGAATGGATTTTTTAATAGAAGTAATAAATAGAGTATTCTATTGCACATTAAAATTGCAGTAATTAAAATTTAATAAAAACTATTGACGAATATTTCTTGGTTTACTTGGATTTTATGATTTCATCAATCTAACTTAATAATCATCAATTTGATATTTTATTTATTAATGGTATTCTTTTTGTCTATTTACTCACATATATATTTAATATAATTGTATAACAAATTATTTCTTCACTTTATTAAAATTTAGTAAAAACTATTGACGAATATTTTTTGGTTTACTTAGATTTTATGATTTCATCAATATAGTTTAACGATTATCAATTTGATATTTTATTGATTAATGGTATTCTTTTTGTCTATTTTTTCACATATATATTTTAATATAATTGTATAACAAATTATTTCTTCACTTTAATAATTATATTATTATAACAAATACAAAGATTTAATATTTAAGTTTATATTCTACATAAATTAATATTATAAAATAATATTAATATAATTATATCAGTAAATATTTATTACACCCGTAAACTTACGGGAAACTATCTAGTTAGAAGTATATCACAATAATTGTTGATGTGACTCAATAGCCAACTGCCACGTTAACATTCACTTTGGGCGAAATATCGTTATTAGTGTTACACGAACAAGTGATATGAAGTATATATTTTCATCATTCTCTTGCATTTTATTTATACATGTGAGTTTTTACGCAATTTAATATATTATTTTGATCATTTACATATTAAACTATATACATTTTAAATTTATGAAAAATTATTACTATGAAAATGTGCGATTAGATAATTCAAATAAGATCCCATTTGACTATATTTTTTCTTACACATTAGCATCAATATATAAAATAAGATTGAACGATGATGATACCAATTACCGTAAAGTAGTAAGTATTTCAGAATGGAGGAAGTATTTAAACTTTGTTTAGTTCATCTAAATTTTATTAATTAAATTGATTTTTACAAATTGAAATTGATTTTTACAAGATCAAAATGATTTAATTGTTTGTAATCGATTTTTACTGATCGATTATTGTAACTGATTTTTAGTTATAAATTTAAGTACTAATTAAAATTGATTTTTACTTATTGTAATTGAGTCTACTGTTTACAACTGATTTAATAACCTCTATGACGCTGACATTTGGAAATTCTTAAGATTCTTAATTGAATGTATGATTGTATAATTATACCTTATTAAGCTTATTTTTCTCAAATCTATGAGATAAATTTACCTATACACGAATCCTTGATATCATTATTCACTTATATAAAATAATATTATTTTTCAAAATAAGAAGTTCACAGCTGAAGAGCTTTTTTTTTTTTTTTTTTTTTTTTTTTTTAACTTGAAACCAAAAAAAAAAAATATATAAGGATTATAGCCGAATTTCAATGACTTTGATCGGACATGACTTATTTGACTTGGATTTTAACTTTGAGCTTGTATTATCGACACTTTAATTTAATTTTTTTATTTTAAATTTGTACATTAATTTATTTAATTATATTAAAATTTAGTTTTAAATTACTTATTTTTATAAAAAGTATTTAAAATGGAAAAAAAAATCGTTCATCATTTTTTGATTCACGCTATGCAAATCACAATGCCCTTTTTTTTTTTAAAGACATGTTAGCATCGGTAAATATTTTTTTTCTCAATAAGTAAAGTTGCTTCTTCTAAGAGAAACTTATACGAGAGGATTGCAAAAGAAATCCCATCGAATTACCCATAAAAGCAAAAAGGGAAAAAAAAAATCCAAAGATTATGTTATGAACATTGAGATTATATTGGTATAAGATATGAAGTATTACATGCATATTACATTTGATTTTTTCCGAATTCAATGTGTTATATCCACTATTTATATATCGAACTATACACATTTAAAAATTATAAAAAATTACCATTATGAAAATATATGATTAAACAATTCAAACAAGATTTCACTTGACTAACTTTTTTCTTATATATTTGTCACAATATATAAATTAAGCTTGAACGATGAATAATGTCAATAAGCATAATGTGGTGAGTATTTCAAAATGAAAGAAATATAAGCATAGATAATTAAAAAATAAAGCAATACTCCCTCCCATTCAGCTTATGTGTCTCATTTTCTTTTATGGTCAAGTTACCTTAATTGTCCCATTTTTATTTTTGGTATGGGTTTTTGACTTTTATGCTCTTAATAACTTTATCCTATTTTCAATTATACCCTCCATTACCCATACTAATTTTTCTCCCTTACATTAAAAAACCCATAATACTACTTTCTTTCCTACCCTTAGGGTTCTACTTTTAACTCTTGTTAAAATCCGTGAAAAGTCAAATAGAACTTCTAAGATGAATAGGAGGCAGTACTATATTGAGAAGATAATTTGTTCCCAAAATTAAGTGTTAAGTATTAATAAAAAAGGAAAATAAAGTGAGTGTGAGATATTCCGGCGCAAAACGAGGGTCAATTTTGACAGCAGTGAATTAGAGCACATATTCTCTAACATACTTGTCTTACATACCCAATATAACTGTAGTTTCACTGAAATACTCCTATTCAATTTAAAGCACGAAAATTAAAAAGTTAGATATATTGAGTTAAAATTATTGATATTTATTTAAAAATAAGAGAGAAAATATAAAGTATAAAATTAATTAAGTCATTTTCTATTAAAAATAAAAATAGAGTAAATTTATTAAAATAAATTAAAAAATAGTGCAAATTAAACAGGATAAGTTAACTATTAAGGCTACAGCCAATGAAGAAAGAAGATATAAATAAAAATACTCCAAATTCATAAAGGCAGTAGAAGTTAGAAGAAGGTGAAGGGTATGCTTTCATTTCTGTTTCCTATCTTTCCTTCTCAGTAAATTCTTGTGTTTTGTACAAGTACAATCCTATCAACTACTGCTATTGTTATTATTTTTTTATTTTCTTATTAGATGTTTATTTGGACTGATAGTAGTGTTGACTGTAGTTGTTGGTTTGTTTGATCGATTTAAAAGTATTGTTTGACAACTTTAAAAGTGTTAAACTCATTGTTTAAGTATGATATTTTGTAAAAATTAGCTGTTGACTATTAATCGTTAAAGGAAAAATCTAAAAGCAAAGAAAATTACTCATATTAGTGTTTTTTTACAATCCTAATTTTATAAACGTCATTTATCAAATATTTATAGGAAAAATTACCAATATTAATACAACTTTTTGCTTATTTCTCTACAAAAATACCAACTTTTGATTAACCATGAATAATACTAACTTAAGGGTCTCTTCTTAGAATATTTCTAACGTGTTAAAAATCAAACGATAAGAAATTATATGACAAAAAATAGATAAATTAGTTAATAAATTAAAGTTATTATTATTTAAAGAAAAAACACTCTTAAATTGATGTTATTTATGGTTAATAAAAATTAGTATTATTATACAAAACTTAACTAAATGTTGTATTATTCACAGTAATTTTTTCATATTTTTTTATTTGTTTTAAACCATTTAAAAAACTAAAAATAAAAAACTATTTGCCAAATATCTTCATTACTTAAAAAAAATACAAATACCATTTGTAATTTTGATAATATATAGCTAACTTGATCTTTTTGGCTTATTTGTTGTTTGTCTTGCAAAATTAATTAAATTAATTTACAAGTTATTATTATTATTCTCCTCCAACCCCATCACTGTTTTTCAGCCAATAACCACTCTGCCTCTTCTCACACACCTTCCACCCTTCTTTCTCTCTCTTACCTCCTTCTTATTTCAGTTTGCTTCACAGTTGTTGGGTGTCAATATTATTATGGATTCCATATTAATTTGTTCTTTGATTAGATCTACTCCACTTTTACTACTTCAGATTTGAATTCTTCACTCTTTTTTAATTTCCATTTAGGTAATTTTCCATAAAGTTTTTAACTTTTTATATCTTTATGTACTGTAATGTGAAATCTATTCTGGGTTTTTTTTGATCTCTTGTTTTTTGGTTCAAATGATGATATGGGTATTTCTTTTTGTATTTGTTTTCCTTTATTTTGCTTGTTTATGGTTCTGTATTTTTTCCCTTACCCTAGATTTGTATTCTGGATCTGCAATTTGTAATCTATTTGGTTGTTTGTTTTTTGAGCTAAAGTTATTATTATTTTTTTTATCATTATCTTGTTGATTTTTTTGGATAGTCTATAGTGCTTTTTAGCTGATTTAGGCTTGTGGAGTGATTGTAATTTATGAATTTATTATCTATGGGATGTTTTGTTTTTGTGGATTTAGTGCATTTGGAGTATACTGTTACTACTTACTAGGAATGGAGTTTTGGGTATGATTTTGTACTGAATGATAGCACAAAGCCCGGATCCATTGAGGTTTTTACAATCATGATAAAGGCTTAATTTTGATTATGATTGTGAGAATGAGATCATGTTGGTTGGTTGGTACGAGTCATTTTCGAGCCGAGGGTCTCACTGACGGTAAACTTTCTATCTATTTTGATAAGGGTATGATATGCCGTCATTCGACCCTGTCAAACCCCGATCATGGTTTCTATGAAGGGGATATATTCATATATTGGGTATGATGATGATGTTGGTTGGTTGGTATGATATTAAGTATTTTGTTCTTGAGGTTGTGCTGTTGTGGTCATGGTTATGTTGATTCAAGGATGATTTCCATGGTAGACATTTAATAAGAGGGGATGCACTAATTTTCTTATTTTTTGCAGGATTAGAACACAAAAATGTCTATTTATTGGTTTATTTATTTGCCTATGCCTCTTCCTAAAAAATCAGATTACCATATGTAGTATCTAATACAGTGAAGAATATTCTGAATAAATATTTGAAGACCTCAAGGATTAATCTAAGTAATAATATAATTTGGAGTTGTCCTTTTTCTTATAGTGAGCCTGCTTAACTGTTTTAATTGTAGGATTAAATTGATACACTTCTTTGGCTTGGGGATTCCAATTGTTTATCTTGCATTATATGGTGCTTTTAGATTTTGTAAATAAGATAAGATGTGCTCATGAAAATATAAGTTCTTCTATATACTTTTTTTACGGGTGTTTGGCAAAATTGTTTGTTGGTTATTTAGGGAAAAATAGATGTTTGAGTGGTCAAACCATCCAATGCTAGTATTTGTTAAATTAGCTGGTTAAAACAACTTGTTATAAGCTAGCTAATTTTGCTGTTCCCACAAGCATGCTCAATAATAGTTGGTCAAATCAGCTACTTCGATTAGCTATCAACCATTTGCCAAATTAAATTTTTGTTTCAATTTCAAGGTTCGTAAGTATATTTCTTGTCGAGCCTCATAATGTCTGTTAATGATATTTATATACTTTTTCCTTTGATTAAACCTGTCAATGGCATTAACTTGACCATCTAAATCCTACTTTGCAGTTCCTTGACATAATTTTATTTAAGAAGTTTTGTGCTTATCTTCTGGGTAATCAAAGAGACCAGCCTGATGGGTTCTCGATTCCCATCTCATAAGCTCAGTAATGGGCTTTATGTGTCAGGACGCCCTGAACAACCCAAGGAAAGACAACCTACTATGAGTTCTGTGGCCATGCCTTATACCGGAGGTGATATTAAAAAGTCCGGGGAGCTTGGGAAGATGTTTGATATACCTGTAGATGGGTCGAGGTCACGTAAGTCTGGACCTATCAGTAGTGCTCCTATGAGGACAGGATCATTTGGAGGAGCCGCTTCTCACTCTGGCCCGATTATGCAGAACTCTGTGAATAGGGTTTCTTCTGGTAATGTTAGCGGTTCTGGTTCAGCGTCCATGAAAAAAACTAATTCTGGTCCACTCAACAAACACGGCGAGCCTGTGAAAAAGTCTTCGGGTCCTCAGGCTGGTGGAGGCGTTTCTCGTCAGAATTCTGGCCCTCTTGCGCCAGTTCTTCCCACCACAGGCTTGATAACTTCAGGTCCGATTTCATCAGGCCCCTTGAATTCTTCAGGAGCTCCTCGAAAGGCTTCTGGTCCTCTGGAGTCCATGGGTTCCATGAAACATCATACTGCATCAATTGTAAACAACCAGGCTGTGACAAAACTTAATCAAGAGGATGAGTACTCGTTCTACAAGAGCTTCCCTAAGTCTATTTTGTATGCCATGGTTCTGCTATTTGTTATGGGTTTTATTGCTGGTGGTTTCATTCTTGGAGCTGTGCACAATCCTATTCTTCTCATTGTGGTGGTGGTGCTATTTAGTGCGGTTGCAGCTGTCTTTACATGGAATACTTGCTGGGGAAGGAGAGCTATAACAGGATTTATCGCTCAATATCCAGACGCTGAGCTTAGAACAGCGAGAAATGGACAGTTTGTCAAAGTGTCTGGGGTATGTCACTCTGTACTTTTCATTTATTTTGGTTGGGCATTTGTACAAATTAATAATATGGCATGTAGTCTTTCTTGGTTCAATGTATTTGATATCTCATTTTTTTTATGCTTGAATTGCATAATTTCTGATCTTCAACTGTACATTTTTTTGCTAAAATCCCATCTTATAGATCCATTTTGTATCATAGTTTGTTGTTTGTGATCATATAGATCCATAAGTCTCTAACAGCTATGCTTGCTTGGATATCAACCAATAGTGTCTTTTTTACTTGTGAAGAAGAATGATTGTGATTTTAACAGTTGATTGCATTGTTTCTCCAATGTAATGGAAAGAACTTTATGTTGGTTTGGTTACTTCCCAATGACAATCCACTCTTTTGAAGATGGATAAACATTTTCTAATCCATCCACACATTTCATCATCATAAATTGCTCGTTTCTTTAGTATCCTTGTTTCTCTAGCGTAATTGAAAAAATTTCATGTTGATTTCGTTACTTCCCAATGACAATCCACTCTTTTGAAGGTGGATCAACATTTTTTTATTCATCCACACATTCCATATTTCCATCATCATCAAATTGCTCGTTCCTTAAGTATTCTTGTTAGGAGTTTAGAGTTTTCATGCTTTAAATATATTATAAAGGAAGCCTTCTCACTAAAACTTCACCTGCACAAAATCTAGAGCTCAACATTGTTACTTTGACTTTTGCGTCTTTACTCCTTTACAACAAGATAAGGCCTTTATTGGCTTTGTTTGCATTAGAAACATTCACCTTAAGTATCAAAATCCGAGTTAGCTATAGACCTTCAACAAGTGTAGATTTGAGATTTTGTATTGAATGAGAAATAAATGAGTAAAAAGAGATAGAAAAAAGTAGATGTACATGTAAAAATTGCAGTTTAAGAGTTAGAAAACTGAATACAGAACTCTTAATAATCAATTGCCATCGGTATATCCTCTTCCCCTTTTATAACAATCTCACCTTTTCATCTTTCTTTCTCATGGCTACCTTCAACAGAGTACTTTGAACCATTATCAATGGTGTGACAGATTTTATGATATCTACTTTAGGAGTGAGCATTGTTTGGTTGGGAATAATAAAATGTACAACTATGATAAAGTAAAATCAAAAATGGGTGGAGAAATTCTGTACATCATACTAAGGGTCAATGAATTGCGTATTGAAAGTATTGAACATTGTGTTAAATTCCTTGGCTGAAGGAAAAAATATAACTAAAGGGTGAATTTAGTTTACATGAAATTTGTACTTTAGTTGAAAGACATGTTAAGTTACAGATTGATGGCAATTGTGCTAATATGATTTTGGAACCTGATCAACGTCCTTCTCAACAAGGGATTCATGTAGTAGTTCGCCATATAATCTTTAAGCATGCACTACTTTTCTAATATTAAGTTTATCTTAGCAGAACTAATGGAACTTTTTAGTTAATACCTTATTTTCTAATATACATTAGTAAAGTACTTGCTTGTATGCTCTACTTGATATCTTTTTAGAATCAATTAACCAATTTCTCATTCAAATGAAGGTGGTAACTTGTGGAAATGTACCTCTTGAATCATCATTTCAAAAAATTCCTCGTTGTGTCTACACTTCAACTAGCTTATATGAGTATCGAGGCTGGGATTCTAAAGCTGCTAACCCCAGTCATCGGCGTTTTACTTGGGGGCTCCGGTCACTTGAGGTGAGAAACCATCTGTCTTGTTCAGCCTTTTTTATCGCATAGATTCATTGCAACTGTTAGGTATAACCTTGCTTCTTGTGTGCGCATACGAAGAAATATACTTTGCATCTTTCAAACATGCGGGCATGGCTGCAATCTGCACGGAGTTTTACGGTTTCAAGATTAACAATAACAATATGTTGTGTCACAATTTTTTAATTTTTAACACCCTTTACAGAATTATACCACTTGTATGCATTAGTTGTTGCAGTGCAAAGTATCCGCTGTTTTTTTTTTTCAATATCTCGAGTTTCAGGTATAAACTTTGCAAGTCTAACAAATTGAGAACAGGTGTTGTATGGAACTAACTCTAATGATAATTCCAGGGTTGCTGTAATTTCCATATTGGGGAGCAAATCCATTATTGGTTACATTAATTCAATTCATCAATCTTCATCAATCCAGGTTCTTATTTGGGAGCATATTTAATAGTTCATAAACTAGTTTTGTAGTTGCATAGGAAGTAGACAAACCCTGTTATTGGTTCTTATTGGTTGATAGAATGAAAGATGCACGGTTATCCGTAGCAAATTCAGTCAATTTCTGCCATAAACATCCAAATTTTCCGTACGGGTATCTTAAAAACATTTTGTTCTTGGCTTGAATGAATTTCATATAAACTTTCGGACGTCTCTTTGAGGTTACCACTTTTCTTTCTTTTTCACTTCATCCCAAATTTTTTTCTAGCCTTGATTCTTAAACTCCCTAGTAAAGCCAAGTGTAAATCTTTTAGGGGGGATTAGTTAATTATAGAGGTGTCCAAATCAAAACCGATGACCCGATAATCACCCGATCTTATAATCGAATTCGATTTGACCTGACTTAAAAATGGATTTACAATTATGTAAAAACCAATGCGTACACAAAACCCGATTTTGAACCCACTCGAAACACTTGATCCGAAATAGACCCATTGACCCGAATGAACACCTCCGGTTAATTATTAGACCATGACGTCCATACATTCTGAATCCCATGAAGAGTGATTTTAGTTATGAAGTTCTTTTCACTTGCTAGAGGTCCTCGTTCCAGGCTTGAGAATTCATTTTGGTTTGTTTCCCTCCATAACCCATAAGGAAAAGCAAACGGACCTAATCAAATTAAAGCATTGTGTTGCATTCATGGCTCCCGCCGAGTTTTAATTCTGCTTCTTGAAAGAACTGCATGTGACTTCTGTTGTATAGAGTTTTAAATTTCATCTGCATAAATGAATGTTTTTTAGTTCAAGTGATTTAAAATCTGAATCTTAGTTATTTGTATTTTCTCAATTGCATGGAAGTAATTCATCAACCCTTTTTGCATTCAATTCAAATATCTAGCATGACGTTTTTTACATCTTTGTTTCCCCTAGATGTGTAGCATGCCGTTCATAATAGGTCCCTTGTATATTGGACATTGTTCCTGCCATCTAAATGCTTCATGTTGTTACATAGTTAATGAGTACAGACAGAGTTGCCTAACTTTTCAAAAGATTGTTCAAGCTTTAAGAACTTTAAGCCTTCCCTCAGGCCTCAAGCTATGTTACTTGGACTTGGGTACTGATGTCGGATACCGGTACGTGTCCAAGTGTCGGATACGTCTGAATATTCAATTTTACGCCTAAAATGAAGAGTCTAAATGCCATACTAATGTCCGAGCATCAAGGATCGGACACGGGTACGTGAAGCAAAATGAAGAGTCCAAGTAACATAGGCCTCAAGCCCTCAACCCGAAAATGGTCATCTTCTTTCTTTTGAATTCTTCCACATATTCATGAAAAACAGGAAACTGGTTGTCAAGTCAATGAGTATGTCGAAAGAACATATCCCTCGATTGTTTTGTTGTGTCTGTCCTTGGGATACTGATAGAAACATCATCTATCGTCAGACGGATGCTGAAAACCTGCTATATTGAAAGATCTGTTTTTTCTGTTATAAGATAATAACATTTGGAAGATTGATTTGCTTTTCGAAGATACTCTAGGCGTGGCCTCTGATGTTACGAAGTACGAACAATGCAGCTTACGCATAAGCAGCCTATGAAATTTAGAGATTTAACGCTGTTATTTCCTTTTTTTTGCCTTTTTTCAAAAACCCGAAAGAGTCGCTAAGGTGTTACATGTTCGAAACATCAAGCGTCTTTGTTAAAGTTAATGGTATTATGAGCTGCATTTCATAGCATTGATCTGATGTCAAGCTTCTTGTATTGCAGCGGCATGTGGTTGATTTTTACATTTCCGATTTTCAATCTGGATTGAGAGCTCTGGTCAAGACGGGGTATGGTGCTAGAGTGACTCCATATGTTGACGAATCTGTCGTCATTGATATTAATCCATCAAACAAAGACATGTCACCTGATTTTGTTCGGTGGTTATCCGAGAGAAACCTCTCTAGTGATGACCGTGTCATGCGCTTAAAAGAAGGGTAAGCATTATCTTGACACTATTTCTTTGTCGATGTTTTGAGTAGTTCCGAGATGGGGGAATGTATTCGGTCTAACACGTGTATTTTAACCCGTGTGAATAGGTACATCAAAGAAGGTAGCACCGTGAGCGTGATGGGAGTGGTACAACGAAACGATAATGTGCTAATGATAGTTCCTCCGCCAGAGCCGTTGCCAACAGGGTGCCAGTGGTCTAAATGTATACTCCCGGCAAGCCTCGAAGGTATCGTATTGAGATGTGAAGACACCTCGAAGATCGATGTTATTCCGGTGTGAAAAAGAAAAAGAAAAAGAAAAAGAAAAAGGGTATTACTAATTAGGAATGAATGAATCTCACAATACTATATTGAGATTTGATGACTTGTTTAGTGGGTGGTTGTGATGTTATGTTGGTATTTTTTTTCTTTTTAATTTTTTGTTAATTTCAGTGTGTATAGCTTTTACATAATTTCATTTCATGTTATGAGTTGGGATTTTAGAGATCTTTTGTAATTGAGAATGGCAATGCAAAGAAAACAGTATGCCTCTTCAAGTGATTGAGAAAATTGGGTGATATGTTTAGATACGTTCATCATATTTTTGAGTAATATTGTTCCTTTATTATTTTGATGAGCCTTAATTTGTTTTTTGATTTTATTTTTTTTGTTTCCTTTTGGTTTCAAGCCAATCTTCATTATTTCTCGAGAACATTTGAGCGATCATCAAAAACATTTGAGCAATCTTCATAGGCAATTTAATCATGTTTTAGGATTAAAGATTTATAGTTCTTTTGTTTCAAATTGTATTGAATTATGTTAAAATGACTTATTAAATTTTGTGTATTTTTTATTTATTTGAAGTTGTATACATTCGATCCTCTAAACCTCACTTACGTGAAAGTTATTTGCTGGGGTTAGGGGTAATGAGATGTTGAGTCCGACACCTAGCAAAAGACACAAAGCTCAACACATTAGGATCAAGGTTGCTCAGAACCAGTCAATGGTCAAATCGCTGTTAATAATAGCGACTTTAGACTTGTAAAGTTTTGACCGACAATTTTAATGAATTAGCAAGCTTGAAGCAGTTGAGAATATCATTTTGTGGGGCAACATTATCTTATCAAGATGCCAACTTTTTTTTAATAGAATTCAACAGTATATAGGAAAAACAATTAAAAAGACTGAAAAATCAAAACTTTAACCTCAAACAACTTAAATGCTTCATCTTCTTCAACTTCATCAGCTTAATTCTCTTCAGTTGATGCTAATTTGGAATCAGAAATGCAATGGGTTTTAAATATAAAGGTTTTTCTGGGATTAGATAGATTAAGGAAGGTGTTAATAGAGCAAAAGTTGGGACCTTTTAATGGAAGCTCAAACCTTTTATAACAAATAAATGAAGAAGAGGGATTTTTGTGTGAAAAAAAAAATTGGGTTTTGTTGAAGGAAACAGAAGGGAGATCAAAATGTTTACAGAAATTATTGGTTGTTAACATCATACTAATAATCGCTGTTAATTGTTTTGACCGACAATAAGAGAATTTCTTCCTCAGTAAAAGCCTAAATTGCTGTTATTAACAGCGATTTGACCATTGACCAGTCAAAGTCTTATTTCGTTGTTAGTAACAGCGACATATAGCTTGACTAAAATTTTAACCATTTCTTTATACTCGCTGTTAGTAACAGTGAATACATACCGCGCCTAGCTTTGGGGCCAAAGACACTTATTTTGAGAATAAAGTTTTGTCGAAACTTATTTTTTTATTAAAGTTATTAAAAAATCTTTTTTTTTTTCAAATTTTCGCATGTTTAATGTGTATGTGTACAGACAACAGTACAGAGTTGGTGACCAGCTTGATGCAGTAATTGGCTCAAGTCATTTTCATGTAACCACAACAGAAAATCCACTTTCTGCCTCTCTTTTCCCTTCTTGTCTACTTTCTCCATCACCAATCTGAAAAGCAATTCAATAATGCAATCACATATATTATTCACAAAGAGAATGTGTAACGTAGTTCGCTATTTGAAATCGCGGTTTGCTCAAAGTGACCCAAAAATAAAACAAAAATGATCATAATTCGTTTTTCTGATTCGCGATTAACAAGGAGATTAGCAGATCATGTGACACTGATACTGATTGATGATGAAAACCATTAATAAGATATCTTTATTGCAAAGGTTTCAAAAGGGTCATTGGAATACTTGCTATGATGTTAAAGGGTTATGATCCAAAAGTTATGGCCTTCTAAATCGAGGGTACTAATATTCTTGACTTGGGATGCCTTAACGATAAGGATGTGGTAAGGAAATCGACAAAAGCGGGTCAGCGTCACATGATTCACTAATCATCACTCAAATTGCAAATCGTAAAAAGCGAATTATGGTCGGTTCTAGGCTATTTTTAAATCATTTTGAATGGATTGTGAATTTAAAAGGCGAACTAACTAGCGAATTATGTTTCAATAGGCGGGGTTATATCATTTGGAAAGATGTAATGTGACTGTAGTTTTATTAAGAACTTTTCGTGAAGCAAGCGGATGCGTAAAAACTGCATAAAGAGATTTTGCTTAATATAGCAGAAAATGAAAATAAGAACAAACTTACCAATTTACTATTTAGACATAAGTACATTCAAGATGCATTCCAATGTCTGAATTTACATATTCCACGACGATTGTCAGAAAAGGAATCACGTATCGATTGTATCATGGAGCATATGACAGGAATTTGACCTAGTTCTTCATGCTGCGCCTGTGAAAGTAGTATTTGTGAATGGCAATGATTTGTAGCTACAACTTATGTGGATACAAACATTAAAATATACCAAATCTTCAAGACGGTCTTCAATGCTCCCAGATTCGAAGCTCATAGGCATGAAAATCTTCCTGTATGCTGCTCGCAATCCCTTGATCTATAGTATAGCCAAGTTCAATATTATAATTATCATTCATATTTTCTCAATAATTATCATTCATATGTATAAAATTGTGACAGATAGGCATTATCTTTTATAATCCACTCTTTCTTATGCAGATGCGACACAAACTAATAGTACAAGGTTTATACAAATATAGAATCTGCCACATGCTAAATCCAACACATTAAGAGCCATAAACAGATCTAACCTCAGTGGATGAGAACCCACGACGACGCAGGCCTTCTAAGTTTAAGCCGCGTAGTTCAGCTCTATCACCAGAAACCATCATGAATTTAGGAACATCTTGAGAAACCTTACAAGGGTATTAAATATTAGGAACTGCATCTTGGTAGAGCTATAGAGTATGAATGCTCTGGAAAATACACTAGAATCACAATAAAACACAAGAAAAGTGCTTTCAGCTTGATTATGTTATTCCTAGCTCTATGTTACTGGAAGTCATAAAGACCAACATCTTTGAAACTCAATGTATAGAAGTAGTTCATACCACAGAGCCACCACCAATGAAGCAAAATGAGCCAAGGCGGCAATACTGATGGACAACAGTGGCACCGGCTGTGTGAACGTAATCCTGATTCAATAGTTTCCGCAAAACAAAATTCATATCGCTCGATCAATATAAGGATAAAGACGAAGAATCAAACTCTAAATGTGGAACTATAAACTCACTTCCACTATTACATGACCTGCCAACAATGAGCTGTTTGCTAAAATGTTGTTGTTACCAATTTTGCAGTCGTGGGCAACATGGCAGGATCCCATAATAAGATTACTATGACCAATGACCTGTAAAAATGTTAGACGTGTGAATTAAATAACATGGGGACCCGAAGAAAAGGTCTCTGGATAAAATAGTTAAGCTGCTCTACACACCGTTTGATAATTTGGATTGGAAGATCTATGAATAGAGCTGTATTCTCTAATTTCATTATTGTCACCAATACGAAGAAAGCATTCATCCCCATCCTGAAAGCATGTGAAAGAAATATCACATAACTGTTCCTACCAAGTTCGGAGAAGACAGTGCTATTGAGAAAAAGGCAATGCAAAGTCGGCTTTGAAAGGGAAGAAATACAAGCATCAGATTGCAATTATCCTAAATGAGGTTCACTATTTACTCGTTCAATCAAATGGGTATGTCTTCCTAGGATACATTTTTCACAGCCCACAAAGTGTTGTTCACTGCATAACATTCCTTCTTTCAATAATGTTGACTTTCTCCGACTTGGTTGTTCCTCAACATTTTTAATAATTAAACCCAGGTACAGAATAGATGGCACCAACCATCAACCCCTAACGGCCAACACATCATAACAACTTCAAACAACATATAACATGAACAAACAAGAGCATTTCAACTAATACCCAATGATGTTTATGCCTTATATTGTTTAAATTTCCCACGCATAATTAACCGTTCAACATACAGTAAAACAAATCTTAGTGCTTTCTACCTTTCTAACTTAGGTAATACATGCAAATGCCAATTTTTACCAGTGAAAATATATGTTTCTAACTTCACAATCAAGACATTAAGACACCAAAATAGCACTTAGCATCATGCAATCAAGGTACACTTACATTGAAATAGAAACAGACCCAAGATTATAACCATAGTGGGCCCACAATAGTGGTCCTACATGTACAGTGTGACTGTTGAGTATCATGGCTTCTGTATTAGAAGTATCTCATGTGTACAATACAACTAGTAGTTTTCTTATGGTGGGACCTCAAATTGTACTACTTGTATGATAATTGTCTTTCTCCTTAGAGTTTCAACATTTTTTTGATGGGTCATAGCAACCATGCCCTTTTGTATATCCACCTCTGATTACAAATGAACAACAATGACTATTATGATCATTTAAAATGAATAAGTAAAGGGTGGGAGTGCGGGTGGGGGGAGATAGACCTTGTATTTCAAGTCTTGGCACTTTACACCCACAACAGCATGATGTCCAATTGTGTTGTTTGATCCAATCACAGTCTTCCCAGGAAGCTCATCACCAACAACAGCACCTCTATGCACAAAATCCATCCAAATTCAAAGGAAAAAGAAGACCAAATCAATATGAAATGCAAAAGAATAAGAATAACTATTAAAAGTTCAACTCAAACAATGACACTACAGTAATTTTAAGTAAGAAAACACTAACGTCATAAGAATGCAATTATCACCCATTTGAGTATGTCCAAAAACATGACTTCCAGGATACAATTTACAGGCATTTCCCAACTTTGCTGATGACCCAACTGTACAAAATGGCCCAATTGATACACCCTGCCATTAAAATTCAAAAGAATTCTTCATAGAAAGATATTTATTTATATTGAATGGAAATACACGGAATAAAAGAAAATCCACCTGACCAAGGATAGCATTGGGATGTACAATAGCAGAAGGGTGAACAAAATTAGGGTTCCAATCATCTGCTGCTGCATCAACTATCAATCAAATGAAACCCAAACGTTTTTTGAATGAAGAAATTGGAAGTGCAGTTAGCAGAGAGAAAAAGAAGAATACTTTTACTGGAGAAAGGTCTGAAGATGGAGAAGGAAGAGAATCGAAAGAGAGATGAAAGTACTGCTTTGTTATGGCGGGGCATCAGAAGCCATTTCATTTCCAGAATCCTCTTGGTCAAACGCAAAGCCCTCCCTGGTCAATAGTCCCTCCTAGCTCAATTCCTAAACCCTTTTTTTTTTGTTTGATTTGGTGGTAAGGTGGCCAAGTTATTTTTATCGACAAGTCAAATAGTCAATTACTTTTGGTAAAAAGATCGAAAAACTATTTGATAACATGGAAATAAAAGATTTGGATTGGTGAATTGTTACTCATTAGTGTATAGTAGTATTATGGTTATAAATTAATGAATGGGATGATTGTCAGAAAATACCTTATAAAATTGTTTTTATTTTAATTTTATAGTAGTATAGTAGTATTAGTGGGTTTGATTAATTTTGATTTTTTGAGCTGGTTTTTGTTTATTTTTAGATTTTTTATTTGTTAGTCAATTGAAGGAAAACGTTATTTGGTAATCTTTGGAAAAAAAAATTTTATTAGGTATTTTTTGATAAAACTTTTTTTATAAGGTATTCTTTAACAAAAATTTATAAGATACTTTCTGACAATTTTCACTTTAAAAAATAGTTATACATAGTATCGGGATGAATATGATCTAAATTCTATTTAGATTTCATTGGACATGATGTGGGTTTAAGTTCAAAATTTTGAGACCTTATAGGTATTGATTTGTGTCTAGTTGTTAAAAATATTACTAGGGATCATAGTTTTTCGGACTTCTATTTTATCTTATATTCTATTAATTAGAATGCTATGCGGGTAAAATTTTACATGTTTAGCAATACATCAATTCCAATTGGAGTATAAATTGGGTGTGTAATGGATGAATAAGTGTTTGAAATATTTTAGTATTTTTTGGTCAATATCAACAATTGTTTTTCCTATAAAATAAACCTTAAATGGATTATCAATTTAACATGAGTTGGGTTGGAGTCCTTGATGATCTATTTACTCATAAATTACTCATATGGCTTTATTATAGCTGAACAAGTCTACATATTTCCAACCCAAAACTTGGGGAAAATTTACAAATAATGAAAAGGAGAATACATCCTTAAAAACAATGTTTCTCAATAAACTAGTAGTATGCTCTCTATTCTGCTTTGACATATCGGAAGATTGTTCGACATTTGCAATATATATTTCGGCACTTGTAAATGCACTGTACAAACTATGTACCTTGTCACAATTTCGTGTACTTCTGTTGCTGTTGTGTTTTCGAACATTAGGACCACGAGCCTTGCATTAAGTGATTGAGCTTAACATACAACTCTCCAACATCCGTAGAACCTAAAGCAAAACTCGTGTGTTAACAATGTTGATTAAATACATGCATGATGAAAGTAGATTGATAGGTTAAACGAACATTTTGCTAATTAACAATGTCAAAGACTTAACACCGAAATATTGGGGTCGGACTAGTGGTCGTCTACATGGATTCTTCTTCTCTGTTCATTTCGATTTTCTACCATCTCAACCTGTGAAACTGGGTCCTTCATATCCCTTTTCACTCCAGCTTTGCTGTTCATATTCGGTTTTTCTCGCCCTCTTTTTAGATTTCTCGAGTTCTAACTTTCTATCTTTTTGAATGAACATTTTACTAATAGAAGTTTGAAAGTCGGAAACAGGCTTTTAAGCAAGTCCATCATTGCAGTTTGCGAATACAATGAACTTCTTATTTGAAAGTCACTAGGTGATCAAATGCACAGTTCTTATTTTGGGTTCCTTCCTATATCAGTAACACACATTTCCTACTGTTCTCTGGTTTACGGTTTTTAAAAAAAATACACAATTTGTAAAATAGAGATTCATGCTCTCATCTATCGATTACGTTAGCTGATTTGACCAGCTAATTTTATTGACTAGTTTGACCAGCTATTTTTGAACAAGCTGCTTGTAGCAGCGTGTTCAAAAACAGCTTATTCATAATAACAAGCTATTTCAACTTAATTTACCAAACACTAGCATTGGATAGTTTGATCACTCAGCCCTCTATTTATATCAAAATAAACTAAGATTGCCTAATAAGCTATTTTGCCAAACACCCACATAGACTGGAATCAAAATTCTTGCAAAATCTAGAGAAACGATAAAAAAATGAATAGATATAGAGCTCAAAAGGAGAGCCTAGTAGACGGAGTTTCAAACCTGAGACATGCGAGGTCGTGAATTAGGATCTTTTCTAATGCACAACGAGGCACATTGTAACATAGAGCAAAGCTCCTCTTTCACATAGCTATTTCCCAAGCATGGATCCACCAACTTTTTGAGGTTCTCTTCTTTCACTATACGTCGTGCCTGAAAGAGCATTTCAAAGAATGTAAATAATTTCCCTCAATGAGCAACGACTTTTTGATGATTACAACAAAACAAAAGTATACCCATTCAGTGAGGCATTGTTCTCCCTTAGGCCGGTTTATATCCACAGCTTTCCGTCCTGTGATAAGTTCTAGTAGAACTATGCCAAATGAATAAACATCAGCTTTTTCCGTGATCTGACCGCTTTGAGCATATTCCGGAGCAAGATAGCTGAATGAAAATATATGTAATTGTGCGTTACTCATAGGCTACAAAACGAAATGCAAAGAGTAATATAAAAACAGGAAGCCGCAACCCAACTTACCCAAATGTCCCTATCACTCTTGTTTCCTCACCCACCCCTCCATCAGCCTGGCATCTTGCTAATCCAAAGTCCCCAACCTAATAATTGAAGGTCCGCGAGCATAATTAGCACTCTAATAGTGACCGTAAATTCCAGAGAAATAATATTCTGAAGAAAGAACAAGAGAACATATATTTTCTACAATCTATTCAATACAGGAAAAAGAATATACCAATGGTTCAAAATCATGGGTTAACAGGATATTGTTTGGTCGCATATCCCGGTGGACAATACAGCCAACGCGACACTCTTCATGAAGGTATCTCAGTCCCCGAGCAGCTCCCACAGCAATCTTCTGTCTTGCAGGCCACTCTAATATGTTGTTGCTACGTCCTGTGCGCTCAAAAGGATAACAAATATTATATTGCAGTTGAAAATAGCAAATACCTTACGAAAACAATAAAAATGTCGAGATTATAGATAATGGTACTATTTGAATAGATATATTAACCTGTTAATCGGACTCTTCATTTATCCTATAATTACCACATAAAATATTGACATTCTGACATAGTTATGACACTTTGATGCTTCATTTTGATTAAAATCATTATTTTTTCATGAATTAAATGAGTCTACGACACATACCCACGTGTCACTTTGATGCTTCATTTCATTCCATTACCCCAATGTCATTAAATAGCTCCCACCTTTTGGGGTTTGGGGTCAGATGTATGCAACCTTACCCTTGTTAGTGATAACAAAAAGGTTGTTTCCAAATGACCCTTGGCAGCAAACATCATCAGCAACTATTCATAAATAAAAGTTCGGAAGAAATTACCATAAAGATGATAATCCAAAGATCTATTGCATATATATTCATAAACCAACAATCTTCTTCCACCCTCCACACAGAAACCTATCAAGGTCACAACGTTACGATGTTGGGCACAACTTAAGACCTCCACTTCAGAGCAGAATTCTGAATCTCCCTGGGAACTAGCCAGTTTATATTGCTTTACTGCAATGATTTGTCCATCTTGTAGTACCCCACAATACACCGAACCAAACCCACCTTCCGCTAGGAAATTGTCGGCAGAAAATCCATTGGTTGCCGTTGCCAGTTCTCCATAGGTGAAAGACTTGGGAGGTTTACCAAACATCGGTGTCTTATGCTGGCATATTGAACATAGTGGTGGCGGATTAGAAGGTGACTTTTTCGACAATGAGATAGCATCCCGTACAGTCGTTGTATTTGAGTTCAGTTTCGGCCTAGGACTTTTCATTTCAACGACAGAAAATCTCTTGAGCAGATTTAAGGATGCACACGCCAGAATTTCGTCTGTAGTTTTTAGTGAACCATCTACGTCAGATTTTACGTTGACACTTCTGACAACGGGACTATTCAGCATCCAAGGCTGATAACAGCTACTGGAACTCATTGATTCTTTATCCGTGTCTGAATCGATTTCACTAGCAATCAATTGACAGTCCTTCTTTTGGCCGCGAATTGCATCTGAAAGAAAATACGATGAAGTCCCTGCATCTGAGCTTGATATGGACGATGTTCCAACGTCAGTTGCAGTGTAAGATGTATCGTGCTCTGGACTACTGATCGGAGTCACATTTGGCACTCGAGTTGCGTCTGGAAAATCGTATGTATCGTTTTGATTTGAAGCTTCGGAAATGGATGACAGTGACTGCATCACATCAGGTTCTACATCACCGGATTTATTTAGATTCAATTTAAGAACTTTAGGATGAGCTCCTTTCATCATAATAACATTGCACTGAAGCTGCTCCATACAATGTTTCGCCTCGTTTTTCAGCCTTCTGAAAAGATGCAAAAATTTGACGTGCATTATAATTTGTAGCGTTTTAAAAAGTGAAACCATAATGAAAACCCAGAATATTTTTCTCGTACACAAACATCAACAGATAAAAAAGGAAAAATTAGCATGAATAATACAAACTTTTGCTAAGTTTCCTACAATAATGTTAACTTTTGATTAACCATGAACAATACCAACTTAGAGGTGTTTTCCTAGAATAATACCAACTATTGTTTAACCATTAATTTACCTTTGTTTTTTTGTCAAATAATCTACTATAAACAAAAATTGGTATTGTTCTAGGAAAACATCCCTCTGAGTTGATATTATTCATGGTTAATCAAAAGTTCGTATTATTGTAGGGAAATCAGTAAAAGTTTGTATTATTCACGGTAATTTTTCCGATAAAAAATTGTACGAAAAGAAATTAATTACTTATCCAGTATCACCCAGTTTGTTCGATCCTTCTTGGCTTCAGCTGCCACACCCCCGTCAATAGAATCAGACAGAACTTTTATCTTCACATTTATCTGCAATAAATTTGACAAGGGATTGAGAATAAATTCAATCGACGGAATCAAGTTTACATAAAATTCAGATAAGATGCTTATTATAAAGACCAACTTTGCAAGATTTGTGATCTTTACACAACTGCTGCATCAACTGCAAGCAAGAGTCGGTAATGTCTTCCTCTTGATCCAAAAGTGTCCCCGTGGTAGATCTCCTTGCAGCACTTGTACAATCAGTGGTAAACCGTTGAATTCCCCAGAGCTTTTTTCCTGTAAAAACAACCTTCATCAATGCAGAATCTAACTTCGCCGCAAATGTCACCCAAAAGATCATACATGACATTTCTATATAGTCATTAAAAACAGATACAGATTGTACAGGGAAATCTCAAAATGTACAGATTGTCAACTACGCATCCAAGTCCCCCAAACCCCCCGGGCAGTGGGTCCCTTTAGAAACCGTAAAGAAAAAGAGCAAGAAAAAGTTGAATGACCCCTTCCAATAATCAAGTTTCCCATCTCATTTCACTTGCTAGCCTAAAAATCTAAAACCTTGACTTCCAGTAATAGAGCCGGCTTTGAGTTTCGAGAGGCCCAGGCAAAGATAACAATTATGGACCCCTAATTATTATATGAAAGTGAAAGAGTAGGACTTTAGGAGTCTCATGATTAGATAAATATGAATTTGGGATGGGCCCGACCCAGGCGCAAGCCCCTCTTGCCCCCTCATAAGGCCGAACCTGACAGCAACAAAAATCTCAAAACGTTGAAGTTAAATTATGAGGGGTGTTCTGATATCAAGGTTTGGAGCTTTCCATCAAACCAGAACTCCGGCATATAATTCATCTGAAGACCTACAACTCCTTTGGTTTATTAAAAAAGAAATCGATCGAGGGTTCATTTCTTGTTAGGCAGATAAACATTTGGAACGAACCATAGCAAATACAGTTAACAACTTAGCATTAAACTGAGATGAGAATTAGCATCATAGTTCATAAGATTATTTGATATCAACTGTGAAACACACAGCAACATTTCTTTACCCCGATGCCATTTAATGGAATGTTGTTCTGTGTTTCACAAATCACAATCAAAACACAAACTGATTCTTATTTGGAAGAGGATTGTGCCAATTAGTGTAACATAATTCGCCAGCTAATTCACCTTTTGAATTCGGGATTTGCTTATAATTGTTGAAAAATAGCCCAAAACCGAACAGATTTCGCTTTTTGCGATTCGCGATTCGCGGGGAGATTAGCAAATCATGAGGCACACTGCCAATTGATGGCTTCATGCACAACAAAAGGAAAAGCCATCTTCATTTTCATATTCATGCACATAACATATGCCATCTACTCATCCAACACAAATGGCATTTGAAAAGCAAATTGTTCCATAAGGTCAAAATTGTTTTAAATTTCTAAATTACACTACTTTGAAATTAAATCCGACAATATCATCCACATAGGCTTTGGACAATTGAAATGGATTTTTCTAAAATAGGTGAAACCACTATTGTAAGTAGATTTTCTATACGCTTTGTAAACAACTAGAATGGCTACTTTCACTCGCGGTTCTCTATGGTCTATTGAGACCGCTAGTGAGAGTAGCGCTTTTTGACTACAACTACAACATGTAATAAGGAAAATCGCTACTCGCAATAGTTTCTCTATATACAAAATTGCTACAAGACATTGTTAGTGATGACTTGACAACATTTCTATAAACAATTGGATGGTTTATTAGGCTGACATGTCAATAACGAAACTTGAGGTAAAAATTGAGGGGGCAAAACTACAAACCCTTGACCTTTTAGTTCAAATATATCAACTCAAACACTATGCCAACAATCATTATACATTCATTCAAAATAGCAATAAAAAAGTTCGAGGAAGACGTTCCCTTTAAAAAGTACCACCATGGTTCTCACTATTGCACCCTGTTAAATAACATGTAAGCTTGATGGGCTACTTCTCCTATTACAAATTGGTTTTAGGCTGAAACCTTATTAGGCTTGTGTGCAGCCAACTCTCATCTTATGTGGGTGTTGTTGTGTATAAGCCTAATAACAAATTTATCACACCCCTAATTTGAAAATCGTGGGTTCGCCACAGGTTATGGAAAATAAATTGCTAATGACATTAGCAATTTAACAAAATATGAAATCTAGGCAAATTCCCAAACTCACATGGAAGTATAGGAATTTATCCATAAATTTTGAGATTTTGGAATAATTTCAAAAGTCAATTTTGTAATTTTTGTTGAAAAGTACATGAAATTGGAATTGGAATTGTGAGAGCACAAAATGTTACAGAGAAACAAACAAAAGCTAATAATTATTATATGTTGATAATTACATATTTACATTACATCCAAAAAGAAGTCAAATTAGTTAAATTACACCAACAGGAATTTAGTTAGTATAAGCTAAAAACAGAATATATCATAGAAACAATATACAAATACAACTATATAGTATATAGTACTCTCAAAATGAAAAATACAAAAATTTAAAATTAAAAAAAAATAAAAAAATAAAAAAATAAAAGAATTATGAGATTTACCAAAAGTTTGAGGGGAAGTGAGAACCAATAACTTAATTGAATTCCCAGGTTGAACAACATGTGTAAGAGCCCATTCCATTGCATTCTTCGGAATTTCTCTGGAAGCTTTTACAGCAACCACAACAGACTTTTTCTGACATTGATTTGGATTCATGTTTCAATTTCTTAAACCCTAAATTAAATTCTTCCTTCTTCACTAAACCCAATTTTAGGTCAAAATCATGCTTACCCACATAAATAATTGGTATGAATTTCTCCTTTTTTGATATTCCCAGTTCTAACAGAAATTAATCAGTTAATTTGAACAGTGAGCTGCAAAGCAAGAATAATGATGCAAAAAAAGAGGGTTTTGGGAAGATTAATGTAAATATGTCATGATATTAACACTTCCCAGAAGCAGATTTATTGCATAATAGATTGTAAAAAGGTGGAGATGCCAAAAGGGTATTGTTCTTGAAGCAGAAGTTGAGGAATAAAGATTGAATGAAAAAGAGATATGGACATAGTACAAGTTTTTTTTTCTTTTTTTCTTTTTTTTTTTTGTTTTTAATGCAGGTAATGCTCAAGAATTTCTACAATCTAGAGAAATTAATCATTTTTAGGAGGCGAAACTTTTTTAAAAGGAGCACTAAATAACTGAATTATTCCATGAATTATATGGATAATTATAAGGTTATTTTATTGTAGTATATTGTTTTAGGAGTAAATTAGAGATTTTCCACCCAAAAAAATTATTTTTTTGCTCTCTCTATTAGTTGTTTTACTTGTTTACAGAAGGAATCTTAGAAAAATTAAGAAAAATAAAATATTTTAGATGGTAAATTTATTATTTTATAATAAATTTTATGGCGGAAGAATGGAGACTATAAACATTATAAATTATAATAAATACTTTTTCTATTTTTTCTTCACTTACACCTATACATCTTGTTATGTTTTTTTCAATCGATTTTACCTTAATTATACACAACAGAAAAATTATTAAAATTTGATATTATGAAAATATACGTCAAGAGGAATAAAACAAAATTCTGCATAATTATATTTTTTTCTGGTATACTAACTATAATATGTAAAATAACTTTAAAATAGGGAATGACAGAAGGAATATGTATTGATTAACCTATGAAAAAACGGCTTAGTTACTACACTTATCTCATAATTATCCATAAAAATACAATGTTTATGATTCATCAGGGTTGTAATAAATAACAATGACAATGAAATTGATCCACGGCAGATTAACAAATAATTGAAATTTTTGTGGGACCACTGACACAATTTGTTTCCACGTTCGTTCATAATTTCATGAAATTTTAGTACTCGGGAATTAATTTTTTTTTGAAAGGTATAAAGTTTCATGGATATGATTTGCTCATAATTTGGTAAAATATTACTCTATAAAAAATTAACTTTATTTTTCCTTTTTAGTTTTTTCGTTAAATTTATTTTATTTTTACTTTTAACATAATATATATTATTTTTTTAATTCTCATTCAGGGCTAGAATAAAAGTTAACAAATTCTTTAAAAGTCATATACGATTTTAGAAATTATGATATTTTCCTAACAATTTTATATATTAATTACTTAATATACTACATAATTTAATATTAAAGCCTCTAATTTTTTGGGGCCCTGTACTATCTAAAATATTGAATCTCTCTTGTTCTTATTCACATATTTTAATTATATTTTTATCTTATTCATATACTTTATAATTTTTATAATATTTTTTTTCTATAATTTAACCATTTTTACCATTTTACTATTCTTTTTATGTTCTCTCTATGTATACACAAGTAATGAAAAAATGTGTCTAAAAGCATTAACCTATAAAAGCTTTTTTATAGCTTTAGACACAATCTTTATAACTTTCCACGCAAAAATTTGGTAGGTCTTTTCATTCTAACTTGTAACTTTAATGTTGATTTAGACTTTCATCTAACTTAACCAATTATATTACTCATGGACCATGAACATAAAGTTTTTTAATGTTGTTTTCTTCCTTTGGCATTACTTATAACATTAAAAATATTACACTATTTATTTAGCACTTTTAATTTATGATTAATTTTTAACCTATAAATTAAAACATAGTCAAGTAAGATCTTTTTTGATTTTTCTCAATGAAAAATTATTAATATTAATTTTTTATTATACAAATTAGAGATATTGAGAATTGAATTATTATACTAATTTGTATAAAACGTCAAATATTACGAGTATTTTAGAACAGATTCAAGTCACATTGGTACGTAATTTGACTATATATGGTAAGGAAAAAGAGTTTTAAGGTTAAGTTTTATGAAATGTGATAAGTCTTTTGTATGAAGATGAAAAAAATGGTAATGTAATTAGAGGGGTTAAAAACAGATTTAATTTTAAATAATAATGAATTAGAATGAATTTTGTGAAAAACATGAGATGATTAAAGTAAAACAAACATGATAATTAAACACGTCAAGATATTTTCCTATTAAAATTACACTAAATATTTATTACCATTCTCACCATTTAATACCGACTACTAAACGGGTCGTACATGTAACATGCAACTAGAGCCTAGAGGTGTTAAAAACGGACCCGATTTGAAATTGACGTGAAACACTTGATCCAAAACCGATTTGAAGGCCCGGATGAACACCTCTACTCATAATCATGTATTCATGTCCAACAACTCTGCTGAGGGTCGATCTCTTTAAAAGACGTCTCCCACAAGAAGCCCAACCCATTTAAGATATTGAAAAAAAAATAAATAAATAAAACAAACTTGTTGTTGCATGCTTTTAAAAAAACTGTTTCTTCACTTATTGTAAAAAAAACCTTTATTAGAGTTTCTTCACTTCACATATCTTAAACACATACTTTAGATATCAAAAGCATCTACTTTACATACTAAAAATTGTAACTTTATAATATCAAAAATCTCTACCTTAAAAATTGTATTATTAGAAAATAATTCAAATGTGAAATTATTCACAACAAAAGGATGAAATGTTGAATTTTTTTCAACAAATTTTCCATAAAACAAAAACATCAGATATGTAAAAGTTTGAATATCCAATAATAATTGTATGAATTGATGTATGTAATGAGCATGTAAGTTATCCGAACAAGAATTATATCTTGTCTCAATTGAAGTAAGTACTATCTTTTAAATAAGATCTTGAAATCAAATCTTATCCAACATTTTTATTTCTTCAACTCACTTTGTAAATCAAAAAAAAGTTAGAATATCAAAAATATTAAAAAATTTACGAAAATTAATAAGAAAAAAAAAATCCTCATAACACTAATTTGATTAGATCTCTAAGCAAAATCATTTTATTCTTGCATAATTTGCAATTTTAATATACAATTGTCTTTTTAAATTTGCAGGATATAAGTCAAATAAAAAATATATGAACTTTTTAAATAATATGGCTAAACGTAAAGAGGAATTACTAACTTAGGAGAAAAATGGGACAAGCTAAAGAATAAGATGCTTATATAGTTATATGCATAATATCTTTGACAAAATCTTCTCAATAAAGAATCAATGGATATTACTTTGATTTGAAATTCAATACACACCACGTGGAAGCTCCCTTTTCAATTTTGCAATCATCCTTTTATCGGTTAATTTTTTTTTATTTTAATTTCTCTCATTTAGAGCAGTTCTTGTAAGTGACCACTTTATCGTGAGACTAATTAATAATTTAATCGAATTAATTATATTTTTTTATAATACGCATTAATAATTGATCAATTTAAAATCATATTAATAATTTAATGTCAAAATTGATTTCTTTTAAAGTTATAACTGATCATTTAATTGACCACTTTAAGGTCTGAATTACTGATCACTTTAGCGTCGAAATTAAAGAATTTAAAAAGATCATAATTTATCCATATAAGGTTATAAACTTGTAAATAAAAGTTGATCATTTTAATGTCAAAATTGATCATTTTAATGTTATAAAAATTTTTATTTTAATTGATCCACAATTTAATGTTTACTTTAAGTTGAAATTGAACACTTTAATGTCAAAATGAATTATGTTTTGTTTTTGACTTTGGGCCAAACTATTAGTATTCTCTTATGAGTTTTTGCATTTATTTTATATGATTTTCTACTTTAATAATGGTCTCATTTTCTTTCTTTAATCTTATTCACAATTTATTATCTCTATTCATCTCAATATCTCATTTTTCTATCCACATCTATTTTGTACTACAACTATAAATTAAATTAAATTAATTTACTTTCCCGGCCATTTATAAAAAATTAGCTCTTACAAAAAATAACGATCCATTTTAATCAAAGAGACAAACTCAAAAGCGGGAACAAATAGTACACATGTCACTACAAAAAACCATTGAAATAGCGATGGAAAAATGGCGATGAGATGCGTTGGTCGCCACTGGCGACGAACAGGCGAGGGCAAGATACGTCGCCAAATGAAAAAGCAAATTAGCGACGGAAAAGTACGGTCGCTGGTTGGTCGCCAAAAGCTTTTATTTTTAAATTTTTTTAAAAAAATATTTAGCGACCAGGTCAATTGTCGCTAGGTGGTCGCTAACTCTTTTATTTTTTCAAAATTTTTTAAAAATAATTAGCGACCAGTTTGGTGGTCGCTGAGTGGTCGCTAAAAGCTTTTATTTTATAATTTTTTTTAAAATATTTAGCGATTAGATCTGTGGTCGCTAAATGGTCGCCAGGAAAGACAGTCCAGCAAATTTTTTCTTTACTGCAGCACGTAAACTTTTTTCATTTCCGAGGACCAGCGACCAGTTGGTCGGTCGCCAACTCCAGAAAGTGAAACGTCGTTGCAGATGGCGACCACCTGTTGGTCGCCAGTTGCTGGTTATAAAACCAACTCTTTGCCCTTATTTCTCATTTCCTACAACTCTATCTTTATTTAACTTATATTTCTTCAACCCTTATACGCCTCATTATGTTACCAACTCTAAATTTTCTTTTCATCCATTAATCTCATTCTCTATTTATTTTCTTATCTTTCTTTCCAACTCTAAAATTCTCATCTTGTTACTAAAAGGTTAGTGTTTATTATAATTTATGATTGATGTAATGTTATTTTTTTGCCCAATTTTTGTTTCATGATGTTATTTTTTTGCCTAGATATTGTTTTATGTTATTTTCGATATATTTTTATGTTTTTTTTTATATATTTTCGAATAATGGCATTTTTGAAACATATTTAGTGCTAAAATTTTCCAGTATTTTTTTATGTTCATTATTTAGTTTTATATCGTTTTTTTTTAATATTTCAAGAACAATCGAAAGGTCAAAGAACCACAGCCTACGAAATATTTACAAGAAGCACGGCAAATGGAGTTCAATAATCAATTATGGAAAGCGGTGCAAATGAGAAATGTTTAGACTGCCTATGAGACTGAACAAATTCAAAGAGAACGAGATGTATCAACCCCCTCCTCCAAATGAATGATTAAATATATGTACTTTTTGTGAATTTGTACATAAACTTTAATTATATATATATATATATATATTTCCAGTTCTTTATTTTTATTTACTTGTTTTATGTGTATATATATATTTATCTTAATATTACAATAAATATAATATATATATATATATATATATATATATATATGTATATTTTAATTAATTAAAAAAAGGGGCGACCAAACAGCTATGAAAATGTGGTCGCCATGCTGGCGACGTAACAGCTATGAAAAGATGGTCGCCAAACAGCTAGCAGGGGGTGGTCACCAGTTTGGCGACGGGTGGTGGTCGCCAGTTGGTCGCCAGTTTTACTGGCGAGGAAAACGCGTCCACTTTGAGATTAGCGACCACCACATTAGCCGTCGCCCGCCGGTCGCCAACCCTACTTTTTGACCATTTAGCTATCAAATGGCGACGAAACCGTCTGTCGCCAATTTGATAGTTTTTTGTAGTGTGTATAAAAGAGATTAGTAATATCTCATGGGGAAGGTACGAATAATTTACCTATCAATTGCGGGTATCTCCTTAGGCAAGTTGTATGTTACTCATATTTCTTTTTTGTAGAGTCTATCTATTTAGAAGAGTATTTTAGTGTGCACATTTTTCATCATTCTTTCCTCAAAAAAGATTCATATATAGTCTATCCACCACCTTTTTCCTTTTTCAAACCCCTAACATATAAAAAGATATCAAGTTGATAACTATCACATAACTAATTAATAAAGCTTCATGATTAGCACAACTTGCATTAGTAAAGTTGCATCATTTACGAACCAAGTAAACCAAACATTTATAAATCATAATCACATAAGTTGACCAAACCAAAGTCAAAAGTAAACAGTTCACCCATTCTCCATCTAGAAACAAATCTCATAAGTCAAACACACGCTATAAACACACATATCCTATTCATATACCCATTCCCCATGTAATAACAATTAACAAACAGCTACCCAAAATAGACTTCACAGTCCCCTCCACATCTATAAATACCCTTTTCTTTCACCACAAAACCCACATCAAAAAAACCATGAATTCTCCCAAAACCATTGTATTAACAATTCTAACCCTAACTTGTGTAACAAGTAACCTAGTTAAGGCCCAAAACTGCGGTTGTGCCGCCAACTTATGCTGCAGTAAATGGGGCTACTGCGGCGACACGGCTGATTACTGCGGCGATGGGTGCCGAGAAGGGCCGTGTTACAGTCCGGTGACACCGTCTCCGTCGACGCCAAGCGGGGTTTCGGTGGCGGATGTAGTGACTGATGATTTCTTTAATGGGATAATTGGTCAAGCTGATTCTAGTTGTGCTGGTAAGAATTTTTATAGTAGGGCGGCTTTCTTGGATGCTCTAAATTATTATCCTCAGTTTGGTACGGTTGGATCAAGAGATGATTCTATGCGTGAAATTGCTGCTTTCTTCGCTCATCTTACGCATGAAACTGGACGTAAGTAGTATATAATAATTCATCTCTTTCTTTTTACTTAATTAGCTTACAATTCTACTACCTGATCTATGGGCTCGTTTGGTATATAATCGGTACTAAATAGTAAAAATGGTAATGGAAAATTAGTACTGTTATATTATAAATCTGTTAGGAATATCTTTTGATAAGTTTAATAATCATGTTTTTTTAATTTATAAATCCTAACCCTAATTTTGTACTCATATTATAAATTTATACTCCAAAGTCCAATCCTACAAAAATTAGGGCTAGGATTAATTCATAAAATGAGTACTAATTTATAAATTTATATATTTATATAATATATATTATAAATTTATATTGTACTCATATTATATTACCAAATAGTTTCTGAAGCATATAAGCTTCACTACAATCCAATCTTTTTGAAACCTATATATGTACTCCCTCCGTCCTATTGAATTTGCATTATTTTCTATTTTGGTCCGTTCTATTTAATTTGCATCATTTTTATCGTTGGACAATGGTGCACCACTTTCTTTTAATCGTATCCATACATTTTAACTCTCTTTTAATTTCATCTACACAATTCATTCTCTCATTTCATTTATTACGACTTTTTAAACAATAAACTAATTCCTGTTTGATGTAAATCAAAGAGGACAGAGTAGTATGTATTTACTCAGGTTCGGTCTTATAAAGAGGTAAGATTGGTCTGTGCGACTATGCCCCAGATCTATCCAAAAAATAAATTAAAAAAAAAAACGCTTTAATATTTAATAGTCAGTGACCAATAATAATATATTTAGTAATTAGGATCCTATAATTATGTTTCGCCCCAGGCCTCTCAAATCTATGGCGGGCCCTAATTTACTCCAACATGAACGTATGATTAATTAATGAAATTGTTTGCTACATAGATTTTTGCTACATAGAGGAAATAAATGGAGCATCAGGCGACTACTGTGACGAGAACAACACAGAATGGCCATGTAATCCAGACAAAAAATACTACGGGAGAGGACCAATTCAGATCTCATGGAACTACAACTACGGGCCAGCGGGCCAGAGTATTGGGTTTGACGGGTTGAATGCACCCGAAACTGTTGCCAATGACCCGGTTATTGCATTCAGGACTGCTTTCTGGTTTTGGATGAACAATGTTCACAATCTGATAATTTCGGGTCAAGGTTTCGGGTCTACTATTAAAGCTATTAATGGAATGGAATGTAATGGTGGAAATACACCTGCTGTTAATGCTAGAGTTGGGTATTATACTCAGTATTGTAATCAGCTTGGTGTTTCTCCTGGTGATAAGCTTTCTTGCTAAATTATACTCCGTGTATTTTTTCTGTCTCTTTGAATTTGATATATAATGTAATTCGGTTATGGGTTTTTTTTAGATATTATTTCGTAACTTGTACTATTTTCCTACCATCATTTTAGTAATTATGGTTTATAGCTAGGGTTTCAAATAAATGTATAATTTTCAATTTCATTAGTTGATTTCTTGTTATTAATAAATAAAGGCTAACTTTGTTTTAGTAGTTGATTATTAAAATCTAAGGGAATCAAAAGTGAATAATTTCTAAATTAAGTAAGTATTTTTTATAGATTTTTTAAGAAGTAAGTCTTGTGAGTTTATCCTTTAAAGCTTTTCAACTTTGAAAATATTAATATCTTAATAAAAATCATCCATCTAATCTCTACAAATCTCTCTGTTAATCCTTTCCCTCTCATTTTGTTATCCAAACAACAAGGAATCTCTAATCCCCCGTAAAACCTTCGTATTACTTTCGCTTTAGTTTTTTCCATCAACATAGTGTTAAAATAGCTAAAAAAGTTGACTTTTAAATTAAAATGAAAAATCTAAGTTTGGTTCACCAAACATCGTGCATTAAACAAATAACTTATTCAACTAGCTTAAACACAACCAAAAGAGTGAACACAAATCTTGTCAAATAAATTTACTAAAAAGCAAACATCTATTTCTCAAACAACCCCACTATGTATTACCTTTGTTGTGAAATACATACAAGGTATACTCTCTCCGTCCTTAATGAAGTGCCCATAAGGAATGTTCACGAGAATTAAAAGAAATAGAATCTTTTAGACAGTGAAGGTATTATTTTATTAAATAATAAATTTGATGGAGGAAAAGAGGAGATCACAAACATTAAAAAATATTAAAAGAAAGTTGGTGAAAAGAATATCGGGATCACAACTGATAAAAAAATGTTTTTATAAAGTTAGTAGAAAACATGTAGGGACCATAAGAAATAGAAAAAAAAATGTTAAAATGAAGTTCGTGCAAGATGTGTGGAGACCAAAAGCATTATTAAAATATTAAAATGAGGATGAGCAAGGTTATTGTTGTCCAAAATTTGTGATATAAATTGAAAGATTCTTTATGAAAACAATAAATGAAACACCCAAAATAACAAAAGAAAACTTGTTTAAGAAACGGAAGAAGTAATTAATAGTAATATGATTGTGTCACTAATAGTTGTAAGTTAATGCAATTAACTCTTAAAAGAAGTTTCCAATTTCCATGAAGAAGTCAAATTTGTATCATTTGTAATGATTGCCACATATCAAAAACGTGGAATGAAATTAAGATAAGTTTGGATGTAATTCCGAGGCGATCCAAAGTCGAATGTCAACCTTTTGATCGTATCAAAATACTTCACTACGTACGTCATATAAAATTAAACAAGATTTATGATTAATATATATTAGCTTAGCTTGCGTAATTAGACTATCCACAAGTGCTACATTCCCTACTGGATTTACTTAACGTATGTTTTATGTTTTATGTACTCTTTTTATATGTATATAAATACAAATTATCTTAAAAAATTTTGTTACATAAGATTAGCTTCTCTTATTTTATTTTGATCATTTGAGCAATGTTTTAAAAGCCAATTCTATACGTAAGATTTCTTTTAATTGCGTTCAAATAAATTATACTTCATTTGTTTTCATATTTTCTTCTCAAATGAAATTTATGAAATATTTTAATGTCAAACTTTAATTATGATTTCTCGTGAATCTATATAAAAAAACATATATATATGTGTGTGGGATTTTAATAGTTTCGTCTCAATTTATACTTTTTAAATATCAATTTTTTATATTTTTTGAAAATTACAATTAAAATTATTTAATTTTTAAGTTGCATTGGGATCTGCAAGACAAACAAACGTGAAGAGCAAATGAAAATGGAGAGAGCATTTCACTTAGAATACGATGGATTCGATGACGTTCGGAGGTCATGGGAGGAAAAAGCCGCAAAGCGCTATGCGGATATGCTTTTCAAATGGCGCAAAACATTGAAAAGCAAGCCTGATTTTAAACCCTCTTCCATCGATAATTAGACTTGGGCGCGATGGAAAGCTGATTGGGAACGCCCAGATAATAAAACTGTTTCGGCTAGGATTTCCTCCAATCGACGTGGAAGAAGAGACAAAGCTGAAGCCACCCATATAGGTGGCTCAGTCCCGCACGCCAGAACAATGCGGGATTTGGTGAGTATATAGTTAATTAACTAGTATTATGTTGAATTGGTTTATTATCTTTTGTTTAATTTTAAATCATTTTTTTTAATATTTAAAAAACAATCGAAAGGTCAAAGACCCCCGGCCTATGAAATATTTACATAAACACATGGGGTCTTTGACACTGAAACTAGGGATTGTTCCTAATGGACTAATATTAAGTCACAAAAAGTTAACGTAATAATCTTTTAAACTTGTTTATTTCTTTTTTTTTAAGTATCAATTAATACTTTGTTTATTTGTAATTGATTTTTTTTTTATTGAAGGATAAATATCGTGCTTTAATGGAGGAGCATCTAACCCGTAACCCAAGTCAAATTTGGTTGGATGCTATAAAAAATGTAGAAAGCGGGTCAAGCACAAAAAATAAATAAATAAATAAAGAGGTATCTGGAGTTGGGTCTGCCTCCCAAATTATTTATCCACTTGAGCCAACGGATATTCCGTCTTCTCAGCCTGCACAACCTGATTATGATTCAACAAAGGTTTGCGGATTTAGAAGCACGGCAAATGGAGTTCAACAATCGATTATGGGAAGCGGTACGAATGGGAAATGCTCAGACTGCCTATGTGACTCACCAAAGGCTGACTGAACAAATCTAAAGAGAACGAGAACTCTTTTTGAAATTTATTCAATCGCATCTCAATTTGTATCAACCCCCTCCTCCACCTCCTCCTAATCAATGATTAAATATATGTAATTTTTGTGACTTTGTAAATAAACTTTTGTTTTATATATAATATGTCCCAGCTCTTTATTTTTATTTATTTGTTTTATGTGTATATATTTTTATCTTAATATTACAACAAATATAAAATATATCTAAATATAATATATATATATATATATATATATATATATATATATATATATATATATATATATATATATATATATATATATAATGCGAAATGAAAATTCTGCTGGTTCTGGCGACAATATGGCGACGAAAAAATGGTCGCCCAAGCTAGGTGACGAAAAGGCTAGGAACAATTGGTCGCCCAACTGGCGACGGGCATGTGGTCTCCGGTTTGGTCGTCTATATATTGTTGGCGAGAGATTTGGCGAGGAGAGTTTTCGTTGCCATGTCAGACTGCTTTTGGCGAGGAGAGGTCGTCACCAGGTCGTCACCACATGGTATCTGAAAATTTGGCGAGAGTATGGCGTCCACTTTTAATTTAGCGATAAATGAAAAGGCGACCGCCCTAATTCCCGTCGCTAACTCGTCGCCCAATCCATTTTTAACCATTTAGCTATCAAAAGGTGACGAAATGTGTTGTCGCAATTTTTTTATTCTTTTGTAGTGGTTGCGCCTACGCAATTCAATTCTCCGATTATTATTATATTGTTTAATAACGTACTCAATGATATGATTTAATTAAAGTCAAAGTCAACGTAAATGATTTGTGTATCAAGCAACCTGGGTATGATCTCTATTCTTGAAATTTTGCTACAAGTACAAGAAGTATATTTACTTAATTAATTAACATTGAGTGCATAAAGATTAAGATAAAAAAATATAAAAATAAATAATTTGAAAAAGCTGTAACAAAACAAAAATAAATTATTAACTTGTTATTGCATTGTACGTAAATGAGATAATAAATCATACAGTGTTTATAGTTATCTTAGTATAGGTAACTTAATAATTTTTTATAAACTAGAGATGGAGAGCTTAAATTTTTGCCCCCTTTATTTTTAGGAAAAAAGTGATATAAATAATTAAAAATTTTATCCCTTCATTGTCAATAAGAAAATCTTTGACCTTAAATTATTATCAGCATATTCTTTTATTTTCTAATAATTCAATATTTATCCTTAATTTTCTATTAGTTTATCATCTTAGTATGTTGACATCAAACTAAAGTGGAATTATTTACGATGATTGAGTGAAAGATTGAATTATTAATATTAATTTTCTCTATTTTTAACCTATCTAAGTTTATAATTTTTTTTGAATGACAGGGTAAGGGCGCAAGATCTTCAAGATCTTGTCCCAGAAAAAGATGGTACTTACTAAAAATAAGACAAAATCTGATTTCCAAATTTTTAATTTCAAATTAAACTTCCATTGTCACAATTTCTCAAACCAAGTTAATTTTGCTATAAATAAAATGTACTTTCTCCATTTTGAAATACTTGCTACATTACAATTAATGGCATTATTCATCGTTATAACTTATCTTAATATTGCGGCTAATGTGTATCTTGCTCATAAGAAATTGAACGAAAATAAACACGACTATTAAATTTGTAAAGAAATATTCCTACCAAAATTGCACTAAATTTTCATTACCATTCTCATTTTTTTAAATATCAATTACCAAACTGACCGTTAATATAATATGATTGAGTATGTTGCACAACATTAAAGGTCAAAGTTGGCGACATTAAACAATTCACTAGTACAACAATAAAAAAAATGAGATAACCTTAAGTTATCCTATATAAACCCATTTGGGTACTATCTATTTTTTCATCCCATCACACCCATACATCATCTTCACTTAATATAAACCAAAATGTCTTCCCTTAGTCCAATCTTAGCCATACTCCTAGCAATTGGTTGTGTAGCATCAACCTTTCTAGGCGCTGCAGCACAAAACTGCGGTTGCGCGACTGATGTGTGCTGCAGCAAATGGGGTTACTGTGGCACAACAGCTGATTATTGTGGAGATGGGTGTCAAAGTGGGCCATGTTATTCTTCTACCACAGTGAGTGTTCCAAATTTGGTAACAGATGCTTTTTTTAATGGAATTATAAGCCAAGCCAGTTCAAGTTGTGCTGGTAAAAGTTTTTATAGCAGATCTGCTTTTCTAAGTGCTTTCCAATATTATCCTGGGTTTGGAACCGGTGGATCCTCTGATGATACTAAACGTGAAGTTGCTGCATTCTTTGCCCATGTTACTCACGAAACTGGACGTATGTTATTTAATTATGAATTTTTTTTATTGCGTTTTTTTAATGTTTGGATAATTTTATAGTGGCTGACTTCTTAATTTAACTATTATAATGGATACCCTCTATTTGGTGCATGCTATTTAACTTATTTTATATCCAAATAAGAGTTTCTTCAATGTAGTGATGGTCATTGGTCGAAAATCAGCCTATTGAAAATGAATTAAAATAGACTTGTAATTTTAAAATTTGGATTTAATATTTTAGACACAATAATTGATTTGGATTGAAACCCTCAAGGGCACTGATTCACTTTTGGCCTTAGATGATTCGCCCTAGAATATTCACCCGAAAGCTAATGTAGTTTCATTTTAGACCCGACCCATGACTTAATTATTTAGGTCTATTTTATACTCCTTTCTATTCATAGATAAAAGGGATATTTGGGTTTTACATCAAAACTAAGAAAAGGTGAGAGACTATTTAAAAGTGGGTGGAAAACTCTTTTTTTCCTTAAAGAGCGTTGATACTTATGTATTATTGTGTTGTTGTAGTAAGGGTAAAAAGGTAAAAAAGAATGACAAAAATAAAAATAGAACATAATCAATATAATGAATTGACCCAATAAGAAAATATCCCTAAATCAATAAATAGAAGGGAATATGTTATTTGAAATTGTTTTTAGAGCTATAGACAAAGGTAAGTGCACTTTAATTTGTTAAATATATAAAAGTGGTAACGTATGAAATAGGAGTATTAGTTTATGACTCCTCACCAAACCTATCAAATCTGATGGGTTTGGATCCGAAAATTTTAAGGCCCTATAAATTAAGATATGGGTCTAGATTCACATAAAATTAATAGGTTTGATTCGAATCTGAATCTGATTGAACTCAATTTAAACCCGAAAAATAATCATCTCAACATGTACTTATTCATGTTCATTTACTTCTAAACTCTACTTTATTAGCTACAAATAGTGTGCAAACTTATGGGCCATGCTTTCTTTTATTTAGATTTTTGCTACATAGAAGAGATAGTGAAATCAACCTATTGTCAAGCAAGCACAACATGGCCATGCAATCCCAACAAGCAATACTATGGAAGGGGTCCCATTCAAATTACTTGGAACTACAACTACGGACCAGCAGGACAAAGCATAGGATTTGACGGTTTAAATGAACCCGAAACCGTGGCTAACAATCCAATTATCGCCTTTAGAACCGCCTTTTGGTTCTGGATGAACAATGTGCACTCTCTTATTATCTCCGGCCAAGGGTTCGGCGCCACCATTCGCGCTATCAATGGAGGGGAATGTAATGGCGGAAACACACCTGCCGTAAATGCTCGTGTATCGTACTACACTCAATATTGTTCACAATTTGGTGTTTCTCCTGGGAGTAACCTTTATTGCTAAAGTCTTGTATAAACTTAATCTATATTAAAATACTGTATACACTATTTTAGTGTGTATTATAAGTCCACACAACACTTGTACTATACACAGTCCACATTAAAATACTATGTATACTATTTTAGTGTATATTAAGTCCATACGACACTTGCATCGATTGTGTACTCTACGTTTGTTGTAACTTTCTATACTCATGTGAGTTTATTATAAATCCATTTTTCTATGTACCTTTAATCCTCCATGATGAAATAAAATTATCTTATCTTTTGAATTGGGTTGTCACTTTTTTTTGATTTTTTTGCCCCTGGACTTTATTTTTTCTAACACTTCTCTAATTAACATAAAGTCATAAACTCTCTCAACTATCAATTAATTATTTAATTTTTTTGAATGAAAAAATATTTAATCTTATTATATGGTAAAAATAATTAATAACATCATTCATATGATTGAATTAATGTTCAATAACAAAAAAGCAAAAATTAGTTTCAATTTTAATTATAAAAAAATGTACAAGTTGCATTATAAACTGAGTGATTTGGCCTGCAACTCAACCAAGATCTAGGCGTAACGTTTCTCGTTGTAAACTTATAAGTGAATGTGGCGATAATTAATGATTTGTTAATTGTGTCGTACATATATACACTTATTAATTTTCATCACATTCAAATATTTATTATATGTTAGACAAATAACAAATCATTAATTAAATTAAGTTTGACGGTCAATAAATATTTTCTGCTAGTAAATAGTGTTTTGTAAACGTACATTTGGATTATATAAGGTAGTTTTTTACAAAAGAAATAAAATAGGTAATTTTTTGCAAAAAGGTAATATATAATAAATAGTTTATTTTATTTTATTTTATCAAGATAACAAATCATTAATCAATTATGTTCTAGTCCTGATGATTGATTAAATTGTAGGCATTTTGGCTTATATTCTCAATTTGTTCTTGAAAGCTTGGCTAAGTGGTTAAAATATTTTAGTTTTACCTTTATAATAAGCATTCGATTCATGCAAAAATATTTATTCCCCTTCTTCTCTGTAGGAAAGTCTTCGATGCCCCGAAAAGAAAAAAAAACACAACAATGTCTTAGTGGTATATGCAATATCAAAATAATTAACGTAATTTATTACTTTTTTCGTTTTTTTGTTGTTGTTTATTTTTTGTACATCAGTTTTTAAAGTAAATTTTGAGCCTTAATCACTAAATACGCATTATAGAAAATTATAAAAATATATAATAAAAAAGTATATATTAAAACAAATCTAACGAAATCTCACATGGATATGTCTTAAAAATTTTAATCAAATTTCTCTCTCTAAAATAGCATATTTTAAATGGGAAAGAACAAAAATGGAGAGAGTACTCCATAAAAACTTAGAATAATCTTATTAATTATTTGTCAGATTATAAATAATATGGGGTTTTGGAATCAATGCATAATATAACTATAATAAAGTAGAAATACATAATAAATTCAATTCAATTTTTTGTATGTAAGACAATAATGTAATTGTTTGATACATTGATGGTCTGTTTGTTGCCGGTATTAATTAATGAGAATAATAACTTAAATTAAAAGAGTATAATTTTAATAGGAAACCTCTTAATGAGTTTATTGGTTATACTTGTTTAAATTTATTTATTTTATAAAATTTAATTTGTTACATTACCAATTTCAGATATGGTATTGAGTAGGAATTAAAGTTGTAAACATAATTATTAAAAAAAATGCTTAAATAAAAATGAAATAATACAAGTCAATCAAATCAAATAAGTAATTTAAGCCATACTAAAACCATAATAAAAAATACGAATAATATTAATAATTAAAACTTACAAGTATAGCCCTAGCATAAATGATTTAAAAACAAATTTAATAATTATGTAACTTATTTTATGTTGGCTCTTATTTGAATGAATCAAAAGTCAACGTACTTCATTAATGTATGATTATCATGAAGCATCCCTAAATGTGTAGGCATATGGCATCTAGTACAATTTGTTACTCATTTAATTTCCACAATAATTTTCCACTTAATTACATATACCTTTAAAAATCATGCATAATAATACTCTCTCTGATTCATTTCAAATGTCCATTTATCTTTTGCATGTTTGCTGATATACTAATTAAATACTTATTAGAGGTCGCTTGGATTACGCATAAATATTTAAAGAGAGAAGAAAGTCAAACTAATGTAGCAACGGTAATTAAAGATGCAATAGTTATTAAAATAATTGTGATAGAGGTAGAATGAGAGTAAATTAATAAAGATGAATAAAAAAAAGTTTGATTTCCCTCATTTGGAGATAAAGAATTCCTCCACCCTCCCCTAGGGTAAATTTATACCCCAAAATAAAGAAATAAATTGCTATTTTTTTTCCATTTTTCATTACATTCTAATTAATTCTTCCACCTCTCTAACAATCAAATTCCTTTAATTATCTATGGAACTAACTTTGTTTTCCTAGTTTGACTTTTATTTACCCCTTAAATATTTGCCCTCAATTAGTGATAATTGTGTGGTTAAAATTATAAAAATTAGATATTAATAAACCTTATGTTGAGACAAATCAAACAAGATTTGATTTGTCTATATTTAATGCATGATTTAAGAATAAAATACAAATTAAGAGTGATTAATGAATAGTAACCCAAAAGCAAATGAGTCATTTAAAAAAAACAAAAAAGTAGTTTATCATGTGGTAAAATTTAACATTCTTATAACTATGTGGTTAGGTTTTTAAATCTTTACCTCTTATTTTTAACACAAGTTTAAATTCAAAACTTTTACCCCTCCAAATTTATTTTTCCTCAAGACTTGCCATTAGAGACATTCAAAGGTGCAAATTAAAAATATAACTGACGAAGTATGAATCAAGGATTATTAAGTCTAGTGCACATTGTGGTATTGTGCACCATTTTTGAACTGCCTCTTCACTTGACCCTCCAATCCAATAACTCACACTTAAACATTATTTGTTATTTTAGCAAGTTTTGTATGAATTCGTCTTATGGTGAGATGAACCCATACAAGCAACCCATTACAAAAAAGAACATCAAAAACAATGAAATTTAAATTGTACAGAGAGCAGTTATTTTAAAAAACTTTGGGCTAATCCAATTGAAGCCGTCTTTTGGTAAGACCGTCTCAATAAAAAATTAGTGTTGTTATTTTGATCTGTTCCGCTTATTTTGCCACATTTTTATTATTGGATATGACACACCACTTTCTAGAATCCCATAACCTCTTTTAATTTTATTTACACAATTTACCCAATTTTATTATTTATTTCCAAATATCCATATTTTTCATAGAAACACCATAGGAATATTTTTTTTCTTTACCACTGATTCAATCATAAATTATTATGTGTTTGATAAATAATTTTTTAATTAACATTTAGCTATTTGATAAGCCAAAACAATCGAAAAAATATTCAATTTTTAACTAATAATAACCCTTTTAAGACTGATTTTGGCTATACACTTTTTTCTTTTTTCTTTTTTTTTCTATTATCAACATTAAATAAACCAAATATTACCAAACATAACGATGACAATTAGCTTAGACCATTAATGACAATTAGCTAGTAAATCAAGTAATATTATTTATTTTAAAGGTTAAATAAGCTAACTAGTTAAATCAGCCAACAATCATTTGTCAAGTATATCGTCATTCAATATTAAAATTTTAGAAATTATATTTGATTAGATTAATAAATTGATTGGCTTATTGGTTCACTTTACTTTTAGTAATAGTTAACAACTTACATCTAAATTTATTAAATATTTTTTTTTATCCGTCTCCTTTCCTCGGCCAATCCTCATTGATTTATTTTCGATTAGTTATTGGTTGAACATAAGTCTAATGAAGGATGTCGATCACTTATAATGCCCACTTCCGGAAATCATTGGCTAGCGAACCATTTGTCATAGAAGACTTGGTTTCAAGGATGTGCAAAAGTCAAAAGTCAACCTTACAAAAAATTGGCATAAACCCACTACACCGTTATAGCAAAAACATTATCATACGCTGGTGTTTAAAACTGACTTATAGCATACATCCATACAAGACTTAGTTGTACATCCCATCATCTCATGGTCAAATTAGGCGTACTACTTTAAAATCCATTTATTTAGATATTAAAAAAAATTTGGAGTAAAACAGATATAGTGCGTATCTAATAGGAATGATAGTCAACTAAAAAATTGCAAATATAAAATGGACATAACTTTGATAAAGATATTTTAGATAAATAACGGATCGAAAAAGATTTGAATATATACTGATGTATTGAAGTATACATATTCACTATTTTAAGGTATGGGAAGAAGAGCTTGCATCGTATGCCCCCAACATAAAAATTATAAATTCAATTTCATATATAAATATATATACTCTATTGTAATAAATAATGTCTAGGATATACAAATAAAAATTATTTTACATCTAAAGTAAGACATTTAATAAATTTGTAAGTACTGGTCAATGGAATTCCATATATTGAAAGCACTTGTTAATCATTTGCATACTTTAAAGGTTTTATTATTTCAATTTATTTTTATTTATTATCAAAGGTGGTCCGCACACGTACTAGTCTCTTAACAAAATAATTAGAATGATAAAATAAAGAGAAATAAATATTACGTTTTTATCAAATTCTAAAATTAAGTTCGCCTTTAAACCACTCTAATCATTAAATCCAACTTTAAAACCAATACGCCAATTTGCTATCCCAATCATGATAGTATAAGTATAAGCTCACAATTTCTATATAAACCCACTTGACTCATGTTCAATATCCTCATCCCATAATCTCATACTTTCCTTCCACACTTCTCTATAGTCTCAACATTCAAAACCCAAAATGGGTTCACAAGCTCCAACATTCACCATACTCATAGTCATAGTCCTAGCTTGTATATCAAGCGCACTAGTTTCTGCACAAAACTGCGGGTGTGCAGCAGGCTTGTGCTGCAGCAAATGGGGCTACTGTGGCACCACTTCCGCCTACTGCGGGGATGGGTGCCAACAGGGTCCTTGTTATTCATCAACAACCCCAAAACCAACCCCAAGTGGTTCTGTTTCGGTCTCGGGTTTAGTAACTGATGCTTTCTTCAATGGTATCATAAGCCAAGCAGGCTCTGGTTGTGCTGGTAAGAATTTCTATAGCAGATCTGCTTTCTTGAGTGCTGTCTCTCATTATCCCCAGTTTGGTACTACTGGATCCTCTGATGATGCTAAGCGGGAAGTTGCTGCTTTTTTTGCCCATGTCACCCATGAAACTGGACGTAAGTTTTACCATTCATATAACTTGATCAGCTCGTCTTGTATGAGACTGTCCATTAAATATACATGAACCAGTCTAATGGAGATTGTCTATTGTTTGATGCTCCAATTATACTCCTAATATAAGACTAATTGCTGTCAATATTGTTTGATGCAGATTTTTGCTACATAGAGGAGATCCGAAAATCAACTTACTGTCAATCAAGCAGTACATGGCCATGCAACCCTAACAAGCAATACTACGGCAGAGGACCGATTCAGATTACATGGAACTATAACTACGGTCCAGCAGGTCAAAGCATTGGATTCGATGGTCTAAATGCACCTGAAACAGTTGCTAACAACCCGGTTATAGCCTTCCGGACAGCCTTCTGGTTTTGGATGAACAATGTGCACTCTCGGATTGTCTCGGGTCAAGGGTTCGGATCAACTATTCGAGCGGTCAATGGCGGAGAATGTGGTGGTGGTAATGCTGCAGCTGTTCGTGCACGTGTAGGGTACTATACTCAGTATTGTAAGCAGTTTGGAGTGTCTCCTGGAAATAACATTTCCTGCTAATTAAGCCCTGCTATAAACTTATGTATACGTCAGCTCACTATATGAAGTGTGAGTGTGTGACTAAGAGGAAAATAAATATTCATGTCATGTGAATTTTGAAGGTGTGAGCTAAGAATCAAGAAGTTCTAATGTTCAAATGTTTGTTAGTATGTGTTGAACTGGCCAGACCGGTTTTATGATAACTTTTCATTATAATAATATTTTTTAGTACAAGGTAGGTTGAGTTAAGGGGAGCACTACAGGGGAAAGGCATTGATAATCGAACTCAGGATCTTACATAGGAAAAGTGATACATACTCCAATTAAAACAAAAACCGATTCTCTAATAAATTAGTATCCTAGTATCTTCCGTTTCACTTTATTAGCTACACTTCTCCCGAAAGGTTGTCAATGAAAGGATGAAATGTAGCTATAAAAAAAACAGAGGATAGTATTAGATAACATTAGATCCCAAAAATCAAAACCGAAAACCAATAATACCCAAAATGGACGAACCAAACTCGGATCGAAACCGGTTTGATTTTTGTAATGTTTACAACAAAATGAAGACTACTGAAATGTATTTATTTCATTTTACCAGGAAAAAAATCCTTCTATCTTACATTCCAAACATTCTTTGACAATTGACATAGACCAGAACGTTGGAAGAGATAGGTATTATATGCCGTACAATGCTAAATGGCTAACAAGTTTAACAAGATGATATCTACATTCGACTCATGCCGGTCGATGATCATATGTACATATACAATTGAATTATTCAGTAATGTAATGAATCAGGATCTAATTGCGTTAAAAGAATGAGTATTTTATTTTAAAGAATGTATTGATGATGGTTGATCATTTGTGTGTTTTGAAGCCACTTCGATAACAGCTTCATCTCGTAAGGGCATTTGCAGGAATGATTTCATTGTATCATACACAGTGAAGCCGATAGCAACTGAGGGTACAACCTAAAGAGAAAAAAATTGAAAATGAACCAAAATTTCTTTTTACATTGTATATTTGGATTTGAAGGCATGGCGATAAAGTCATAGTTTAGTTTACCTTCAAATAGTTCAAACTTAGTCCCGAAAACAAATGCTTCCACCCTTGCTCTCGTGCTATAGTAACAAGTGTGTGAAATGTTCCTTTTTTGTTGGTAGCATTAGACATGCGCTCAACCTGTTTCGAAAAAAGATTGTTTTAAAGCCTTTTTGATTATGTAGAAAAATGGAGGTGTTTAGTAGTTAGTTGGCTTTTTTTGTTTTTTTGTTAACTTTTACTCTTTTAGCTTGTTGGTCAGACAAAAAGCCAATGAAAATGTTTGGTAGATAAATGGCTTTTCAGATTAAATAAAAAAGATGCTCTAATTGGCTTTTTTATTGGATTTTTGGTTTGTTAGTTTACTTTTGCCATATCTAATCTTACCAAACATATACTTAAACATCTGGCTCATCCAACTAACTTAAAAGCCAACAAAAACAGCTAGCTAGTCAAACAAGCCAACTAAAAAAGTCAAAAGCGGCAACCAATAACCATTTGCCAAACTAAAATCAATTTATCAATCATAAGGCAGAAACTCAAGTCTAAAAATTACCTGCATTTGCCGCCTCACAACATCAAGAGGGTATGTGAGGGTTTGGCCCAACAATCCAGCAACAGAGCCACAAATCAACTTCACCGAGATGTCTTTCTTGTGTTCCTCAGGTACGTGAGACTTCATCTCTTCGTAAAAGTAAAATTTCAGACCCGCATATGGAAATATACCATAAAGTGATGGTGCTGAAAAACCAACAATGATATAAGTAACAGATCTTAACATTGAAAAATGAAATCATGCAGTTTCATGCAAGCAGCATACCTGCACCCCGGTAAAGACCTTTTACTCCAGACTCTTTATACGTCTTCGAAAAGCAGTCATGAATACCTCTATACAATTCTTCATTTCCAACAAGGCCTTTACCATTTAAATTGGCAGGTCCAACAACCTGTGCTATAAATACATTCTAATATTTAGCCACTATGAGAAACAAGTATAAAACTTGTTCACGAATAAAATAAAGAATACTAGAACATCTCCATGACTCCATGAGACAAGATCAATAACCCTTTCTAAACGAAATGAGAATCAGCTGTTTTCCAAAGTGCTTACCTGATACGCCAACTTTGTCCGAACCAAATCAAGAGGATATGTAAAAAGAACAGCAGTTCCACCAGCAAATGATCCCGCCAAAAGATCAAGCACAGGGCCTTTCCAGACATCAGGGTAAGCAAGAATTATCCATCGTCTGTACTCCTCATATGCCATGTAATGCAGAGCTGCATAAGGAACGATTCGTGCAACACTTGCTCCATTTCCTCTGAAAAAATAAACAAAAATACTATCAAGATTTGTGCAACATCTTCTACTCAATATGAGCAACTGGCAACTGCAATGCAGACTTGTAATTTTGATTATATGGTTTGCATATTCCCAACCAAATAAAAATTTTGAATGTTCAAGTTCAACCCAAAACCAAATGTATACATCACCAAGCCAGCAAATCGAACTTACACCACAATAAGATGCAAACAAATTTTTGGAATTAGTGTTCTCTTTACACGAAAAAGTCCAATTTAGGCCTATTCGAAAGCAACGCAAATGAAAATAAAAACTCAAATCTAAATTACCAACCTCACTCCCAAATCCCAAGTCCTAACTAAAATGGTTTAGTAAGCTCGAGGCGCTCAAACTAATTATGAAGTCCAAATAGAATTCCCTATAATGAAATGACTTTGATTAAAGATTTGTTTCATTTAATTCAACTATTACTTGAACCCAAACTCTTGAATCCAAGCCAAAGTCAAACTTCGAAAATTTAAGGTCATGCCGATACCGAAGTCAGAATCTTCATATCTAAGTCCAAGCACATCTGCCAATTCGGTCTGTTTTTATCTCTATTTTTTTTTTTTGCAGTTTAATTCAACAATAATACAGAGATCCCAGCAATATGCGTGGTGCAAATATCCACCTGTAGAAACCAAGTATTCCTTCTGTTCTAGCTATCTTAGAAAAGGATCCTAATAACCCAACACTTTTGAATTCTGCTTGTCTTGTCTGCAAAACAACAAAGAAAAGTGGTGTTTGTTATAAACTTATAATCAGATGTGTTGGATGTGTCAAATGTGCTTGATGCTCATAACATAAATTCTTTTGGGGTTTGATTTGAAAATTTTACACCATCAACCTAGAACATTTTGATGCAAGTGTCAACACGTTTTTTGAAAATTTACTTTTGCAAATCAAGTTTTGCTTTAATAAATACTATTCTTAAACAATTAAAAAAAATTAAAAGATTAACAAGTAAAAAACAGAGAGAATATGAAAGCAGACACACAAGGAAAAATCATGGATTCACATACATAGTTAGACTTTCGTAGTCTCTGAAAAAATTGATCTTGTTAAGGACAGTATTTTATCTGTTGCCGTATGAAAAATGGAACGCTTTAATCAGTATCCTTGATCAGTCAGCAGAATCCATTCTACATTGATACTAACATTAAAGCAACCAAGACGGGTGATACTAACATTTTAGAATAGCAATCCAAGCCTCTATTTTATACAACACAGATGCACGAATGACCTCTAATCACATTCGGTAAACTTGGAACATACGTATTCATTTTAGATCACAAAGCATTTTAAATAAAGAATTTTTTAGTGAACTAATCCGAGCCATCTTCTTTACAGCCTAATTAACTCATTGGTTTTTGATACAGCAATACAGTAACATATTATGATATATAGACACCACAGTAGCATAAGCACAGCTAACTTGTCTCACAACTGCAGCATTCCATCTACAGTTATATAGGGTGTCTATTCCTTAACTGAATAATGTTAAGCTGGCTTAAAAGTTAATTGTTCGGTGGGAATGCAAGATGAGATAGTTCTACTAATAATCTACTGATAAAACTACACACAAGGCTGCATATAAAGACACAAGATTGCCAATTATAAATGTCTTGCAGGGTAACTTTAGGGGTCTACTGATAATTCTGCTCCAAATAGATGATACTCAAGGTCTAAGCTAATAGCATATGATTTAATCAATAAGGCAAACCTATCATGAAGCAAATAGAGAAGCACATTTTCTTACGAAATTAAACATAGATGTCAAGGTTGAAAAAATATATAACAATGAAAATCGCTCATAAGATTGTCTTACATTATACATTAGATAGTTCTATTCCTAGAGATCCTAACAATGCTGTAGTCTACTAAAAGTCAAAGGAAATAGGTAAGTGAAGCCAAATGATGTACTCCATCTATGCATTCCCTTTTGTTTTAAGTGCAAGGGAAACAAAATGAGTTGTATAATACTTTACAAAATAGGATGGCAATCCGTTTTTAAGTTCATGATTTCACTCTTTCAAAAATTAGCATCTTTCAACAAATTCAAGTAGCTACTATCACTCAAAATCACTTTATAGGTACATGCATGAGTTAATGAGTCAAAAAAACTCGAACCACTTGGAAAGGTACTATATTCTAATCTCAGATTGCTATTGGTAAGGTCATTAGAGAAATTCAAATTTTCCAAAATAGCATGGTTCTTGAGTGTCTAAGATGACTAGATGAGAGGGGTAGATATTTACTAAAATCACCATGGTTGTAATATGCAGATGCCCAAAACGGATAGTGAACATGAAACTAGATCTCACCCCCACATAGCGCCCTGCCCCAAGCCTTACTCCTCCAAAAGCCAGGCATGTTTTAGCAAAACAGGCAAGAAGCCAAGATCATTTCTAGTATGCACGTACACATAGGTTTTTCCATCAATTTAACAGAGAGCTCAACGGTTTACTCAGCCATGATAGTGGCAAAGGATTTTTTAAACCAAACAATTCCAAGAACTCTGGTTAGAAGTTTGACAGGCATACTGCAAATGAGTTTGTACATGAAGCCACTCACTACTCTAAGTTGCCTAACTCAAAAATTAGAAGGAAAAATAAGAGAGCAATCAGTTACATCACCTGCACTATTAACAGCAATTATACACAACCAACCAAGAAAAAAACTCACTCTTTTCCCATAACCTACATTTATCAAGGACATGTATCAAACTTTAAACTTTAAAACAAAAATCCCTAAAGAATCACTAATACCTACCTCCCAACCCAACTACATCCAAAATAGAATAGCTTCCTCTAACTAATCGGTAGTAGGTGGAGTAGCTTATCACTTACATGTTGTCTATGGAACCATAATAGATTGATCAAAATGCAAAATGCAAATTGTATCCACATGATTTTCCACTTCTTGCATTCAAGAATTCCTAATAACTTGAGCAACATAATCCCTGATGTGTGAGTTCATCTTAAACTTGCAAGCCAATCATAAACATTCTCCAATTGGAACGATTCAGTATTCACAATCTCACTCTGATACTAAATTATTTCCAATAGATAAATTCCTTTAAACATTGTTCATGTTGGAATCAATCCTAAAGATGTATCAAGAAATGAGGATTTAGATTATTCAACCGCATTATTACTTCCTCAATTGCATTCTACTCAACGAACAAGAAAAGATTAAGCAATTGCAACACAACTTTTCTTGAATTACCACAATAAAACACCAGCTCTCAAAACCCCATAAAAGAAATCTATATAGAAGGAATTACAGCAAGAAGAAGCTTAATCAACTGCTGATCAAATGTAAGTTACCACTTAAAACGACAAGAAACTATATGAATTCAAACGAAACGAAGATGAGAATTCAAATCAAAATGAAAAAGAAATATGGAAATCACCTGGAAAAGAATCTTGATTCGTTCAAGGGGAGCGACAGCACTCTTAGCGACGCCACCAGCAACACCACCAGCGATAAGTTCTTTAGCAAAAAGGGGCATACAATCAATGATTCCATGGAATGAGATTCCTTCTTGTTCTCTCTCTTCTCTCCTCGCCATTGAAACTGAAATTAGGGAGGGAAGAGAGAGGTAAATGAAGAGGAACAAAAATGCTTTTCAGAAAGACAATTCCCTTTTGAATGATTTTGTGTTTGAGAAGACGAAACAATGGAGGTTTGTAAAATTAGACTTTTTTTTTCAAGTAGGAAGCCGTCTTATTTGAGGAGAGACTTTAACGTTCTATAGAGTTATTAAAAAGTTAAATAAAATTCTTTCAAAACAAAAATTAACTATAATTAAATAAAAATAGGAAAAATTACCTACAATAATTCAACCTTTCGATAATTTTTCTATAATAATATAACTATTGATTAATCATAAACAATTCTATTTATTTGGTCATTTAACTTGAAGTGTTGTTTAGTTATTTTTAACCGGTTGTTGAGATAAACTTATAACTTAACTAAATATAAAAATCAAACCTAAATAAATAAAATTAGAACATAAAAAAGATAAAGCTACAAGTTAAGGATCGAAAAAGGAAAAGAAAAAAGATCAAAAATATTACTTATTGAACCAAAAAATTAGGTAAAAAAAACACTCTAGTAGATTGTTAATTTCTTATATTATGTTTTTCTTGATAAGAATAGAAAGCCAGAAAAAAAAAAGAGAGATAAAGAGAGAAGCAAAGGAAGAATACAAATGGTATAGAAAAAGGTAGAAGATGAAGAATGCTAAAACAGTTTAATTGATTCACCAAATACCTAGATTGAAAATGATTAAATTGTTATTTCTGAAACCTAAAATTTGATGGGAAAGTACTCTAAGTAAAGTCGGCTCATTAACGGAGAATGGAAGTTCAAGAATTTATGGGATAAGGAGTTAGACTTTGGAACCTAAGGAAAATGAAATGGGAAAGAAATCAGAGAAAGAATTTAAGAAAATTTGCTCATTAATGGAGGATAAATATTAAAGAATTTTTGGTCCTCTTAAAAACTGGGGCCTGAGCTACTGCTCACGAATATCTGGTGATAGAGCCGGGCCTGAAAGCGAGCTTCCATCTTCAACTTCAATGGTGGACTACTGTACGTTGTCTTCAATGGAAGAAAGTGTTAATTGTTTTCAATGAGGAGGGGAGTTTGAAAAATTACTTTATTAAGGTTTAATAAAAAAGAAAATGATTTTAAAGTTTGATAACCGGTTCTAGGTCATCAAACAATACTATATGTTAAATGACCCTATACATAGAGATTATTCATAGTTAATTAATAGCTGAGATTATTCATAGTTAATTAATAGCTGAGATTATTCATAATTAATTAATAGTTGAGATTATTGGAGGAAAATTGGTAGAAGGTTAGATTATTTTAGGTAATTTTTCCATAAAAATAACACAAATTCTTATGAGAGTCGGTCTCTTTAAGACACCATCCCTAATTTAGTAAGCTCATTATTATCTTTTATTTAATTAAGTTTTAATGGGTTAGACCACAGAGTCGGTTTCTCAAGAGACCAGCTTAAAAATAATTGTGAATTGTGGTCTTAAAGTTCAGTCGGTCTTGTATGATACCGTCTCACGGTGAGACGACCTCAAAACAAGAAGTCTATAAGCTAAAATTTTATATTATGGGCTATTTAACCCATCTGTGCGGCAAGCAGCGACATGTCTCACGATGAGACTGTCTCATACAATAATTTGTGCTTAAAGTTTAACATTTTTGCAAATCACAGTTTTAATGTTTATTTTTTGCGAATTACGGTCGTCAAAGTATCAAAGTCTACATCATTCAAGTCAAATCACATTCAGGTCGAAAAATTTAAGTTAAGTAGTCGGTAATTTGTGATTTGGCCTAATTGATGTAGATTTTGATACTTCGGTGGTTGTAATTTCCAAAAATTAAAATATTAAGGTTGTAGTTTACAAAAGTCCAAAATTACTTTTTAAATAGACTACACAAATTGTTATATAAGTCAAAATTACAAGAAATGCATCTTATATTTGAATTAAATATTCATCTTGAATTTAAATTACATTACCTAAAGAATTTTTTTTTGCGACAGTTTATAATCAAATCGTTATACCAAATGAAAATTTTCACTGGATTAACTACTTCAAAAAAATGCATAAAAAATACACAAAATACGGTCTCACGATAAGACTATCTCAAAATTAGATTCACTTTTTATGTACTTATAGACTATAGTATTAAAGCGAGCCATAATCAAGAAAAACGGGTAAAGTGACATTTTAGGGGAAAGTAACAGTAGAGATGGTTATGAGTCAAAGATCCTATTGGACCTGCCCCTATTTTTAGGGTTTTTGTACAATTTTTTTAGACCAGCGTATTCGGGTCTGATTTTGAATCCAAAAAAATGGGTATGAGATCAAAATCTAACCCAGACCCTCTCTAGACTTATTTAAGACCTAAACCCGCTCTAGATTCGACTTATTACACAACCTAAAATCAATTTAAAATTCGTTCTAAACCTATTTCTATGTTTGTTTAGAGTGAATTTAAACTTATTTATAGACCAATTTTGGTAGCAATACAACTTTTAAAATGTAAATAGGTTCAAGCTCAAATAATTCAATCAAGACCAATTTAAAATCCTTTTAGAACCTTAGACCCATTAAATCTGATAAGTTTGTGTTCGGGTCTAAAATTTTCAGACCCTAAGGGTCTTGATTCGGGTTCGAGTATGGATCCATCAAAAACTAATGAGTTTGGGCCCGGTATGGTTGGATCTGGCCCGCACCCAACTAATAACCATCAATAAGTAGATGAAATGTGTGAATGGGATAAAAATGTAAGTTAAATGTATAAATAAGAATTAAAAAATAAGTGTTATTCATAACCAAAAATAAAAATAGGATAAATTTAATGAGATAAAATAAAAAATAAAAAAATATATATTTTGTATGTCCGTCCTACATTGGACGATATAATGGGAAATAAGTTTTCCATGGATGCTCAATATTAAGGGAAAAAACTATCTTTATTGCCTAATGCATTTGACTACAAGAGCATCACATATTTACAATTTTGTCCCCTAAAATTTACTTGATTTCCTTTTAGGTGTATCACTCCCTTTTTATTTTATGTTTCTATTTTTATCTCTTTAGTATAATTGCAATTTTTAATTTCCAAAGCACCTTGTCATTAATTTCAATTAATAATTACACAATATTAAAATCTATTAACTATTTATCATGTGATTCCTTCCCATATTCCAAATTGGGAGAACATATAAGATTAAAAGGAGTATCATATTATAGCATACATTCATACAATTAATAATAATATTGAAATATTAATCATAACATGATAAGATCCATACATAGCCCCTCCAAATGAAAAATTTTAACTGATGATAATAGGCTATTTGTCAAATAAACTTTCCATATCGTTTTTTGCCAAAAATAAATCAATTAAGCAATTAAGTAATTTACATTTAAAAAAGAAAAAATTTACATAATTCTTATTTGATTGGAGCAATATTAGATAATTTAATGATAAAAAATATATCATATCGTTTTTAATATATTTAAAAACTTTTAGCCCGTTGGGCCAAACCAAATCAGTTAAGACTCAACCCGAAATTTACTCAACTTGATGTTTTCACATGCAAATCTAGTCAAATATAATTAGAGGGTCAAACATGTCATCAGTGTGTGCTAACCTACCGAAATCCAGCAAATTGAAAACAACAATTACATATTTTAATTTTTGTCGGCCAACTAAATCAATCCACAACCAATTATCGAAAATTATATATTAGCTATCATACCAAAAAATTTGGGAGAAGAGAATGTTTTCGTTTAGATTAGTAGTGTTTGGTAATATAGCTCGTTGAAACAACCTATTATTACGAATAAGTTGTTTTGAACAAGCTGCTCATAGCAACGAGTTTAAAATCAGTTGATTAAACTAGTCGATAAAATAAGTTAATCAAATAAAACCAATGTAATCAGCAACCAGCTACCTGCTATCAGCCATTTACCGAACGTCTTCTAAAATTTTCAAAATACTTGTATAAATGTATACTTAATGTATCCATCCTAGTCCTATAGATGTATACATCATTAAGCTAGCTAGTACTAGTGTACAATCTACATGTGATGCTTGTGCCATAACATTAACTCAATACAAAATATAAGAGGGACCAATCCCATCTCTCAAAACCTTATCTCTTATATCATCTTACACCATTTACAACTTTACAACACTTATAAAACACCAAAAATAAATAAATATCTCATCCTCCTTAATGCAACTTTCAAATATTCTACGTTACAACAAATTCCAATCACCAAATTTGCCAAAACTCCACACACCAAATGCTTACAATATCGGCCTCTATGTCCACCCCAAACCCAAACCTGACCGTAAACCCAACACCTCTTCCAAGTGGTACCCTACCGCTCCGTCCGCTCCCCGGCAGCTATGGTTGGCCAATCATCGGGCCGATTGGTGATAGGCTAAATTACACATGGTTACAAGGTCAAGAAAATTTTTTTAGGAAAAAAATGGAGAAATATAAGAGTAGTGTGTTTAGAACAAATGTTCCACCTTGTTTTCCTTTTTTTGTGGGTGTTAATCCAAATGTGATTGCTGTACTTGATGTTCCATCTTTTGCTCATTTATTTGATTCTGATATTATTGAGAAAAAAGATATTCTTGTTGGTGATTTTATGCCTAGCACTAAATTTACCGGAGATATGAGAGTTGGTGTTTATCAAGATACGACCGAGGAAAATCATACTAAGGTTTGATTCTTTGTTTCTATATTGTTATATCCAGCTCGTCTTGTATGAGACTATCTCACTATGAGACGAGCTCATATAATTAATCACTTTTTTTAATTGATCAGTTTAAAATTATGAGTGATTAAAAATGTTTTTTTCATAAGTTAGGTGGTTGAAAATGGGAAAAATTGATACAAATGTTAATTTAGGTACCTTAATCAAACAAAATACTTTAATCTAGCCTCACATATGTGCTTTGCTCAAATAAATTCTTTTGTCAATTTTCTTTATGTTCGAACTACTATTTGGACTTATTTGTTTGGTAACGAAAAACATTTAATTAGTCAAAGTAAGATCAATAAATATTGGCATTTAATTAAGTAATGTAACTCATTAAATCAGGTGCATTTCTTATTGATGTGAAATTGTACATGATATTTATTACCAAGAGTCAATCAAAAATAATATATTTGTTAGTTTTATCATTAACAACGGTAAAATTGTGTACTTCCCACTCTCCCAAACCTCACCCTAGCCCGTAGGTGGGAGCCACTTATCAGCGTTGGGATAATGTATGAAATTAAATAGTTTTTAATGAGAGTTTTCTAAAGAAAAATTACATTTTAATCAATTCTAAACAATTGTCCCATTTATTTTTTACATTATTTATCGATTATTTTAAATATGTATTTTATTTTAAATTTATATTAGGTTAAATCACAATCAAGTAAAAATCGCATTTCATTTATTTTGATGTAAAATTTATTAATATGATATTCAAAATTGAAAAATACATTAAAATAAAACAATTGCTCCCGTATTAGTTTAATAGTAGTTTTATATATTGAGACAATGGACCACTTTTTTCCAAAAGTTTTCAGTTTGATTAAAAATAAATCATTGTCATGCAAAAAGTACATACTTCTTAAAACTATACTTCATCAACTCTAAATTACTTGTAATATTTACTTTTTATACGGTTTAATATATTAACTTAATTTTAAATATTTTTAATTATATATAATAAAAAATTATAAAAATTAATTAATAATCTTTGTAATGAGATGAATCGAATAAGTTTATACTTGACTATGTTTTAACTTAAATATAGATTAACAATGATGAATAAATAGTACAGTATTTCTAATGTTGTAAGTAATGTGAAACGGAGGAAATAAGTATAATCTTAAAGTATCATATCATATACTATACTATAAAAATGTTGGAAAATATCAAGTGTCATTTTCTAAGAAGACATGACAAATGTAATTATTTTAGTGGATGATAGTTGATTACATAATATATTAACCTAATTTAGAATTTGATTATTTTTAAAATTAGCGCTAAATTAGGTATAATATGGAGTATTATTTATTATAGCAATTCTATATAACTAACCTAACATTTGATATATTAAATTGAATGAAAAAGTGATGTGTTTAATAAATAATGTAAAAAAAATCAGTATTTTATTTTTGCTATTGAAAAGTTATGTATTTGATAAATTTAATCATGATAATATATACGTGTTGCATTGCATAAGTTTCTAAACTAGTTATATAATAAAAATCTAGATTATATAATATAAATATAAAATTTCATAATTTCAGCCGAATCTGGCTGTCATCTTTCTACATACTTCGAGATCTTCTATTATTGAATTTTTCTAGAAATAATTTGAAAATGCTTAAATTACTACGTAATAAAGGTTCATTTGAGATAGTTGAGTATTTAAACTTTAATACAAACAGTGGTAGACGACCCAAATAATAAATAATAGGGTCGAAATTATTGCTTATTAAATTTGATAAATAAATATGACCATTTTACTAATAAAAGATGACTCTAAAGTATTTTTTATCAATTTACCGTCTTATGATGAGACTATTTTTATTAAGTTGGTTCAATGTACATTTAAGTTCTAAACTAATTAATTATAACCTTAGGATGAACTCTTATAATTTTAAAGTGATCACTTTTTTAATCATAAAGTCCCACTTATAACCTTTAAGGGCTTATTAACGATTTTAAAGTAATTACTTAAAGACATGAACTAATTATATGGATTAGTCTCATAATAAGACGGTCATAAGATGGTCTCATACCTTGTTGATTTATAGAGATTGCCACAATGTGATATAAAAACTCACATACATTATAATAAAATATAGGATTTAGTGATATTAAAAGAATATCCTTGATTTATATTTTTAGTTTTGATTTTTATTTTAAGTCCAATAATAAAGTGGTTTAATAACACATTAACACTTTATTTGACCTTTGGTAACATATGTAATTGTTACTATAGTCTATAATGACATTTATGAGAAATGTCATTAGATCCTATGTTGCGAAAATTTTTAATACGAATTTTTATTATGCTGCTAAAAATTCTAATAAATGTCACTAAATTCACTATATATATTGTTAGAAATTTAAATTGAATGTCAATAAATATATCCCATTAAAAGCATTTTATGTTGTACTGAGTTAGTGACATAAAAATATCGTCATCATCTTCGTATTAAGTATATTTTGTTCATAGGAATTATAACTAGAGTTTAAAACTAAAACAAGACGAAAATTCATAACCATAAAAAAAATATTACCAAGAAATTCGTTTCGCTCATATAAAAATGTCAAGTTCAAATACTACAAATTTTGTGGGACAAATGAACAATTGTAGTAGGGTATTATAACACAAACGGTTGTCAATAGTTGTCCCCTAGTTTTTTGTCTTCATGGGGGCAAAAACGAAAGATGGTGAAGATTAGTCTAGTAATTAAAACTTGAAACCACTTGTCATATCATGAAACACGTTTCTCAATCATACAACTTTAAATTATTATTATTATTATTATTATTATTAGAAATTTCAAAAGATTTTGAGTTTTTCAGGTGATAATTAAATTTTTTTAAAAAAATTTACGTGGTAATTATGAATTTTATCAAATTGTTCCACTGCAGTCTTTTGCACATTAAACGTTAGCGAATGTTAATATCAAAGCTTTAAAGCTGCTGTACTCCTATTTATGCGACTCACCATTTCTAATGTCATTAGTTTCAATCTTTTCCTCCAAAACATAAATCCTAACGCTACCATCTTTAGATTTGGGAGAAAATATGATTTGGACGAAAGATGGTAGAGTTAGGGTTTATGTTTTGGGGGAATAGTTGAAATTGATGGTATTTGAAATGGTTAGTCGCATAAATAGGCATACAATAGTCTTAAAGTTTCGAAATTAACATTTGCTAACGTTTTATGTGCAAAAGAGTCACAGTGGAACAATTTGGTAAACCTTAGGGTTACTGCGTGGAAATTTTCCTATTATTATTATTATTGGATCTTTATTACTAATAGCTACCTCCAAATATATTTATTGATTTTTAATGTGTACATAGAAGTAAATATGTAAAAAAGCAAAAAAAAAAAAAAGGTGAAAAAATTATCTGAATAAGTTAATTGAAATGAATTTGTGAATGAGATAAATTAGAAAATTATGGGTTCACTTATAATCTTAAAAATGAAGGAAAGTTAAGAATATATTTTAAAATAATTAATAAATCAAATAAAATTAGTAGAATCATAAGAATAAGAAATACATCTAACACAACTAACTTATTAAAAAGTATAATATGTTAAATATCTACATATTAAAAAGTGCTATTTTTCATTTTTTTTTCTTCTTTCCTTTCTATTTTGAACAAATAAGAAACAAGAGGTAGTTATCCTATTATTAATTCCGTCCATCTCCTTAATCCCTTTCCTTTGATTCATTAGGCTTAACTTTTATTCTAAACTTGTTGAGTGTTACTGTTTATTGTTGAGTGCTAGTTGAAAGTATATTTATCGATAAATGTTAAAATTCTCATTATTATTCATATATAAGTTGTCTCACATTAGAAAAATAAAAGAGAATCTGTCACTTTATAAATTTAAGAAGTAACACTCCTATCATCAATTTGTTTTATCAGTGAACCTCCTTTGAGCTTGTTTGTATGTTACCTCTCCTTCTCTCTATTTAGTTGCCCAAGTTTATTTTCTAAATTCTAAAAATACACGTTATTTTAATCAGCTCTTCTTGTATGAAACTATCTCACCACGAAACATACCCATATAGTTAGCCAATTTTTCTAATCGATCATTTTAAAATTACAAGTAATCACTTTAACACACTAACGACTCATTTGGTTAGTGGTATTAAATGGTGGTAAAGGGATGATTTATAGTGTAAAATTTCATTAAAAATTTCATATCATTCCCATGGTAATGAAACTTTGATCAAAAAAAGTTTTTTTGTTTATAAATTTCCACTATCACCTAATACCACATCTCCCAATGGAATGAGTTTCATGAAGAAGTTGAACAAGCATGACCATCAAGGTAACCAAGAAATTTTTCAACCAAAATTACACTAGTTTTTTATTTCCATTACCACCGTTTATTACCACCTACCAAACGGACCATAAATGTATATGGACCAGCCCAATCGAAATAGTTTCATCACGAAACGGTCTCATTAAAAAATTTGTGTATTTTATTTTAACAAGTTAAATAATATAATATATTATATTGACAGGTAAAAAACTTTGTAATGGACATACTAAAGAAAAGTTCAAGAGTATGGGTAACTTCCTTGATATCAAACTTGGACATAATGTGGAACACCATTGAAGAATCAATATCCAAAGATGGATCAGCCAGCTTACTAATGCCCCTACAAAAATGCCTTTTCAACTTTCTAGCACAAGCCATGCTTGGTGCAAACCCATCAAATTACTCCCAAGAACTCTCAGAATCAGGCCATATAATGGTTGATAAATGGCTAGCTTTACAACTCCTACCCATCATACCTTTACCTATATTCCAACCTCTTACTAGCCTTATCTTTCAATCATTCCCATACCCATATTTGTTAGTACAAGGGGATTACACTAAACTTGTTGATTTTGTAGAAAAAGAGGCCCACCAAGTTATAGAAATAGCCAAGACCCAATTTGGATTAACTCAACAAGAGGCAATACATAACTTGTTATTCATCCTTGGATTCAATGCGTTTGGCGGGTTTTCGTTATTTTTGCCCGAAGTTCTTAACAATTTAGGTACAAACAAAGACGGGATTCAGGACAGATTGAGAGAAGAGGTACGAAAAAAGTGTAGTTCAGTCTCCTTATTGAGTTTCGACACAATTCAAAGTATGCCTAATGTGGAGTCATTTGCGTATGAAACACTAAGGCTAAAACCCCCGGTCCCACTCCAATATGGTAGAGCAAGAAGGGATTTTGTGATACAATCACATGATTCAAGATTTGAAGTTAAAAAAGGTGAATTGCTTTGTGGGTTTCAACCCCTTGTGATGAGGGATCCTAAGGTGTTTTATGACCCACATAAGTTTGTGCCTAATAGATTTGTGGGTGAAGCAGGTGGGGAATTGTTGAGTTATTTGTATTGGTCAAATGGGTCCCAAACAGGAATTGCTGATGCTTCTAATAAGCAATGTGCTGCTAAGGACTATGTTCCTCTTACTGCTTGTTTGTTTGTTGCACATATGTTGTTGAGATATGATTCTATTAGTCTTGATTCTTCTGGCAACATTTGTGCACTTGAGAAAGCATAGTTACATTGCTTACTATTTATGGTAATGGTTATTTGTTATGTAATATGGATATATATAGAATAATAATGTGTGAGAAATAAATTGAATGTGTCTTTGGACATCATTGTTCTACTTTTATAGATTGTTACATTGTTCATTATTGTCCACATGTGAATTGTTTCACATCGAAGAAAGATAAAAGGATATACCACTTTTTAAACTTGAGGAATAACTTTTACTTTTTAGCAATAGTTTTAGTAGTGAATCTTTTGTGGGTTTGTATGTGGGTTATGTTAAAATAATCTAGAAAAATCTAGAACTTTAATTAAACATAAAAGATATCTAAACTAAAGAATTAAAAAAATAAAAATATCTAAGATAATATAATAAAAGTTCCTAGAAAAAAAGATTAAAAAATAAAATATCTAAGATATTTTAGTAAACTTGTAACTAATCGCATCACTATAAATATAATCAATTTATGGCAATGAATAAGAATAACCATTTTACATATTCACTCATCTTCATCTCCAAATAAATCAATTCACTATTTTTCTATCTAAATTTTCATACATTTGGTATCAGACCTAATTAAAACCAAGACCTCCAAACAACCAAAACACATCAGCCAATATACTCCACAATAAAACAAAACCTTTAACCACAAAATAAAAAATGGGGTTAATATTTATCTCCCAAGATTTATGGGAATTAGTACAAGAAGCTTACGAGCAACCACCCGTAATTGGACTACCTTCAATAAAAAATGAAAGAAAAATTTGCGAAAGCAGTATATATGGCAAGATGCACATATTGTCATTTCCTACCGTATCTTGGAGGGCCAAGGCTTCTCTAGAGTTTGTTCACGCAGATATTTGGGGTCCTACCAAGAATCCGTCTCTTGGTGGAAAAAGATAATTTTTTTTATTCGTAGATAACTATTCGCATGATATGTGTATATTTTTAGGAGAAAAAATCAAAAGCTTTTACAAGCAACGAATTCAACAGGTTCTGTAAGTATTATGTAATTAAAAGAGAACTTACAGCAAGGCGTACACCTCAACAAAATGGTGTCGCAGAAAGGAAAAACCGCTCTATAGCAGAGATGGCCCGCAGCATGATGCAGGGTAAACATCTAACCAAAATATACTGGGCCGAAGCTGTTCACACGTCAATATATATCCTCAATAGATCTCCCACAAAAGTAGTTAAGGATTTAACACCATATGAAGATTGGCACAAGAGAAAGCCAAGAGTAGAGCACCTCAAAGTGTTCGGATGCGTAGCTTATGTCCAAATCCCGAAGGAGAATCGGAAAAAGCTCGATGAGAAGAGAGAAAAATGCATATTCATTGGATACAGTCATGAAACAAAATAATATCGCCTCTACAAGCCTAAATCTAAAGAATTAATCATCTCTAGAGACGTAATTTTCGATGAAGCAGTCGAATGGACATGGAAAGAAAAAGAAATTGAAGCTCGCGAAGGAGATACTCTCCCAAAGATCCAAGTGAAGAAGATGGAGCAGACCAACCAACAAACCCATCATCTCTGAGTCCAAGCACACCTAGAAGTTCAAGGTCATCCCCAAGCTCAAGAAGCGAACATCAGGTTCAACTCCTGAACGTCAAGAAGCCCGAAGATCAACACAAGATCGGCAACCGCCATCATGGCTACAAGATTACCATTGTGACCAAGCAATGATGGCTCTCTTCTTTAGTGAGCCACAAACATTTCAAGAAGCAGCATAAGAAGAAACATGGATTGAGGCTATGAACGAAGAAATCAAAATGATCGAGAAGAATCACACATGGGAACTTATAGACAAACCATAAGACAAGGAAGTCATCGAACTCAAGTGGGTCTACAAGGTGAAACATAACGATGATGGTTCCATCAACAAGTACAAAGCAAGGCTCGTAGCAAAGGATATGCGCAACAACCAAGAATCGACTTCAACGAAACATATGCATTAGTTGTCTGCATGGAGACAATCAGAACAGTCCTGGCTAGCAGCACAACATCAGCTACTAGTCTCTTAGCTCGATGTCAAATCAGCATTTCTAAATGGAGACCTCGAAGAAGAAGTGTACGTCGAGCAACCGCAGGGATACGTCATCAAAGGCCAAGAAGACAAAGTATACCGCCTTCGAAAAGCTCTGTACGGACTCAAACAAGCACCCCGAGCGTGGAACAGCAACATCGACAATTATCTTCTCCAACATCGTTTCATCAGGAGTCCGAGTGAACCTTTACTATACATCAAGACACAAGGTAATAACTTTCTCATTTTATGCCTGTACGTGGATGATCTAATCTATACAGGCACACATCCAACAATGATTGAAGAATTTTAAAAGGCTATGATGAAAGAGTACGAGATGACAGACCTTGGTACAATGAAATACTTCCTTGGCATACAAATCAAACAAAGCCCAGGAAGAATATTTCTATCAGAAGAGAAATACGCAGAAGACCTTCTCAAGAAATTCAACTTGGGTGAATGTAAACCGCTGGCTACACCAATGCCAATCAATGAGAAGTTATCAAAGTACGATGACAAACCAAAAGTCGACGGAGCAATGTATCGAAGCTTGGTTGACTCTTTCATTTATCTCACACATACAAGACCAGATATAGTCAACGCTGTCAGCATCGTATCCAGGTTCATGAGTGAATTGAGCAAGGATCATCTAACAGCAGCAAAGAGGATTCTCAGATACATTAAGGGAACGAAAAGCTATGGGATCATGTACGAAACTGAAAAAGATTTCAAGGTCATTGGATACACCGATAGCGATTGGGCTGGAAGCGTGGATGATAGAATAAGTACAAGCGGGTACGTATTTCAGCTTGGAAACAAGGTGGTCTCATGGTCATCAAAAAAACAGGCGACAGTAGCTTTATCATCAGTAGAAGCAGAGTACATTGCAGCAACAACTCAGAAGGATATTTATCGATTTACAACATAAGCAAGAAGCACCAACTACAATGTTCTGCGACAACATGCCAACTATAGTAATGACGAAGAATCCAGTGTTTTATAGTAGATCAAAACACATCGAGATACGACATCACTACATTCGTGAGTTAGGAGACAAGAAAGAGATCGAACTACAATTCTGCAAGACGGGGGAGCAGCTCGCAGACATTTTCACAAAACCCATATCAACTAATAGATTTATCGAGTTCAGAAGACAACTCAGAGTTCAAGATTTTTCAGATTAGGGGGAGTGTTAAAATAATATAGAAAAATTTAGGATTTTAATTAAACATAAAAAATATCTAAACTAAAGAATAAAAAAAAATAAATAAACTTGTAACTAAACTCATCACTATAAATACCCATTGATGTAATCAATTTTTGGCAATGAATTAGATAGCCATTTTACATATTCACTCATCTTTCTCTCCATATAAATCAATTTACTATTTTTCTATCTAAATTTTCCTAGAGGTTACTAGTTATCCTTCTTGTTTGGGTTGCACAAACCCATTTTTAAATTCTAACGTAGATCAAAAGTACTTTTTGGTGTGATAATACTATAGTAACATGACACAACAACTTCGTCGTTGGCGTTATCACTAACATGGATAAGAGAGTCAGTTAGGAGCATTATGGTACTGAAATGTTGTATTGATTTCTGTTTTAAGCTATTGAGAATGGTTTTAAAAGGCTTTACCATAGTCAATACATAGTAAAGAAGATAAGGTGAAATTTTTTTGTTTTTTCTTTCATTGATATTGATAACTATTGAGGAAGATACAATTATATAGCTCATGCTGATCAATCAAATGTTTGATAAAAAAAAACATTTTGGCCTAAGGTTATCAAGGTAGCAGTTTGATATTGTATTAGGCTTTTACATTAATATCGAGTTGTTACACACATTATACTTTTGTGGTGGAACTCTTCTTCAAATTCTCGCTCTGTATGATGTCTTTTACACCAAAATGCCCTTTCAATTACTTATGAGAAAATCGATAACAAATGGAGTACCCGAAATATTAACAAAGTGAATTTTGAGGTCTTATCCTTTTCAATTTGACCGAGTCCGAGTCCGAGTCAACTCAAAAGGTTATACTCATATTAATATTATTTTCATTAATATTTAGCAAGTTATTCTTTATGATGAATATAAAAATAATTTTTATGATAAATATATTTTAAAGTATAATAACATTTTGATTTATTTATTGAAACTAATAGTAATAATAAAAATGTAAGATATTTAGTACATGAAAAGTTAAACTAGTTTGTATTAGTTAAATTATTTGATTATAAATATGAGGTAAAAGTCAAATATAATTTGGCCACACAATTTTATTTTTGTTGTAACCCTTTTTAAGTCTTTCATTTACAAGCTTGAGGCACAATATCATATAATGACCTCATTAGACAATTTGAACAAAGGGATGTCAGACGAGTAAAGTTATAAAGGTTTTGCACCGCATTCGTCTCAGTGATGGGTATAGATTTAGTGGTTGATAGGTGGATATAGGTATGAAAAGTTTTATCCACCGTGAGCAATGGGTAGGTGGTGGTTATTAGGTTTTACCCCGCCCCGTCCATACCCATTCAGCTTGCCCTATAGCGACTTGATGCGCCCCATTCCCACACATCTCATATCTACAATTTTCTACTTTATATCAATGTTCTATTAAAAACTATGGGCAAAAAAAAATTAAGAATATTAATTTCATTTTATTACTTTGTATGATTAAAATAAAATTAGATATACATGACTTTGGAAATTTTACCCGCCAAAATAATAGATATAAAAATTTCAGATGGTATGGGGGTGTTTGGATATTGGCCTTTACATTGTTGACTTTTGACTTTTAGTTTGTTGATTGATCAAATATCCATAAAAAATATTTGATAAATGACTTTTAAGTCTGCTGAAAAGCTGACTTAAAGTAAAAAAGCTTAGTTAGTTTTTATGTTGGCTTTTATCTTGATGACACACTTTTTTTTCCTAATAAATAGCCAACAGTTAACACTAATATTTACCAAACATCTCCACAAACAACTAACTTTTTCAGTTAACTTAAAAGCTAATAAAAATAACTAACATTTTCAATTAGTCAAACAAGACAACTAAAAAAGCAACGACCAACTAAAAAAGCACGAGCTAATTGTCAACAACTAATTACCAAATATCCTGTATATACGACGGAGAGCATTTTGTATCCGTCCGCCCATTTTACCCTCGCATACAATTAGGAAATTGCGAAGGGACTATTTTTGTTTACCACCATTTCACCACCTCTTAGTTTACATGGGATCAGTCGCCGTGGAATGGAACCAAACATACGGACGAACACTGTAACCAAAACTCTCAACAAGCGGCCATGGCGGAACAAAAATCCCAAAATCATTACTCTCTTTTCCTTAACTCTTGCCGCCCTCAAAAACCCACAAATTCCTTCATCCAAAACCCTAATTTTAAATTCCTTAAACAACTTCCTCCGTCTCCTACGCCGGAAATCGTCATTACCCTCGGAATCCCTTGTCAACCCCATAATCTCTCTGCTTCCTCCCCTTCTTCATTCAAGCTACGAAGAAATTACTTGCATGGCCGTGAAAATTGTTGGAGCGACATCCCTTGTTTCAATTGAAATGAATGAAAGGATTGCTTGTGATACTGGGATTTTGAAGGGTTTAGTTTGGAATATATTGAGGGCTGACAAAATGGTTACTAAAAAAGCTGTTTGTAATGCTGTTTTAGATCTTTTTATCACTTCATTGGGTTGTCAAAAGTTGCTGCAAGTTTTTGCTTTGAATTATCTAATGTGAGTTGATTTTCTCCTCATTTTCTATGCTTTTCTTGCTGTTTTTTCCTTTTGAATTCTGTTTCTACCATTTTACTCAACCAGAAATTTGATTAGACATGTATTGGTTAGTTGTTGAATGGAGAAAAATAATTCATGTGGACAGACCAGTTTATTGTTTCATGTGGCCGACCCAGTATTGGCCGTAGAGGTGTTTACTGGGGTCATCAGATTAATTTCAGGTCAAATGTTTTAGGTCGTTTTAAAATCGGGTTTTGTGTCCATATTGATTTTTATATAAATTTTTACATAATTGTAAATCTATTTTTAAGTGAGGTTGAATTGGGTTTAGTTATAAGGTCCGGTGAACATCTGGTGTGTTTTGGAGCCCTCTACTTGGTAGTAAGCCTCAAAAAATTCTCAAATGAGACTGTTGGGTTACTCAATGTACATTTACAGTTTCAAAGTGATTGAAGTGATCATTTACAATCTTAAAATGACCGATTATAATGTTGAAGTGGAGTCTATCACTTATAACCTAAATGTTCACTTACAATCTTAAAGTGATCAATTAGAGAAATTAATAAATTATAATATTATATGAATCTGCCTTATGATGAATTGGGTAGTTGTTATTTGGTTTCAGTGAAAGCTTTGCTGTAATTATTGAGCTGTTTAAAGATAAATTCAATCTATTATTGTAGTATTAAGCTGAAAAGTATGCTTCTTGAAATTTGATCTGTGATCATCTTGAGCTTTTACCTTCTTAAAGTGGCTTTAACAAGGTTAATGGTTTACATGATACATTGCTTAGAATTAGAGCCGTCTCATTCATTTTTAGTGGCCCTATGCAAATATGGATAAATTAGGCCCTTAAAATTATGAATTATTTCTCACGGGGTATAAAAGAACTTTTATCGACGATCTATCATATTATCCTTTGTACTATAAAAATATTCCTTCAAAAAAATTTTAACCTTTCATTAATTATACATGAATGAGTTACAATTAGAACTATAAAAATTCACTTGTACACAGAAAAGAGAGCAAATTAAATGACGATGCATAGATAAAGGGCAGAGATATGCAATTATCATAGTATTATGGAAGTATAATGTTATCAAGATTAAGATCACGGCCTAATTGATAATCATAAAAAATCTAGCAAGATCTGGATCACGGTCTTGTTTAGTTGACAGTTAATCTGACTTTCGATATCTACAAAAAATCCCTTTATTCCAGGTGAGAAGGGTTGGATTGATTTTTCCACCTTGTTTTACTTCAATGCTTCTTTATAATCAGTTGAATCTTCCTTCACTTACCATGGTAGCAAGAAAATATTGTACATGGAATTTGTTCTCTCATGATTCACCAACTAAGCTAGTTGGCATCTACGGTCTATTTATTGATCAGCACAATCATCACACATGCACAAAGCCTCACCTACAGGCTATGGGCTAACACCAAAAAAAAAAAAGAATAAAAAATGTAAGTGGAAAGAAGGAAAATGAAAAAGGAAATTAGAGAATGGATAGAGCTTGAAAGTGTTAAATGTTAGGTGACAAAAGAAACGATAATAATGTAATGGAATAGCATGGGCCGGCTTATGGCCCATTTGGTTAACGGTACTAATCGATGGTAATAGGAATAATTTGTAATGTAGATTTTCATGATATGTATCATGTCATTCCCATGCTAATGTAAGTTTGATCATAAAAAAGTTTTTTTGTTTATAATTTTCCAGTGCCATCTAATACCACATGTTTAAATGGTAATGTATTGGAATGTATTTTGTGAAGAAAATGAGATTGTTAAATGAGAATAAGCATGACCATCAAATTTGTCAAGAACTAGTCCTACCAAAATTACACTAACTTTTAATTACCATTTCCACAATTTAGTACGGGTCGTTATTGTTGAAATCATATAACCATTTTGTTAAATAATAAGATATTTAGGTGTTTTACTTTTCTAACCCTCTTTGTCGTTGGTATGTCATCTTTTCCCTTTACTTGTTTATCGATTTTTCTATGTACATTATCAATTTTTTATGACAGCTTTTATTATATGGTGAATATCTTAATATCTATTAGGCTTGGATTCGTTCAGGTTCAAAAATCCATGGTCACTTCCGTTTATATCAAAACAGTGAAATCTGATGGTGATGTTTTCCTTGGAATTGATCAAAATCAAGATGAAACTCCATTGTTACTTCTCAATGCTACAGCTACTCTTACCAACATTTGCAACTCTAAACAGCTGACAAACATACCAAGGACACTAAAAGAAGCTGTTTTTCCTTATTTGGAAGAGATATGGTCTAACATACACGAACAGTTGTTGGCCTCCACAATTCTCAATTCCTCTGAATTTAAACACTGCTACATGAGTAACCTTACTGTCCAGAACTTAGCAGAGAGCATTTTTAGGCTACACATGGATGCTCCCACTCTTACTAATTCTATACCTTCAAAGGATGTCATGGGGCACTTATTTAGACCTTTTTCATCAAGTTTTGAGGGCTTCGTGTCTGACCATTGGGAACTATCACCTTTTCTAGTTAAGGCGCAACCAAAAGATCCGAACAGACCACATGGTTTTTTCAGCTCATTTATGAATTTATTAACATGTGAAGAAGCAGTGCCTAGATTCCTTTCTTCGATACTTCGAGGAATGGTTTCTTGTTCTCCTCTAGCTATAGACGAAATAGACAGTCTGGGTTTTCTTAATGATGTAAAGGAAACTCTTGGTTTTCCTTTGATATATCAGCAAGACTTGCGTGTTGTAAGGACGAACTTGCATTCTAAACTTCAGGAGCATTATTTTCAGGAAAGTTCTAGCAATGGCGTTGAGCTTCCAAGATCTTTTTCTGCTGATGACATTTTAAAGGTCAAGGAAGCTTATGGAGAGGGTTATACTGTAGCTTTGCGTGGCATGCAGTTCCGCTCTAATAGCATTGCTGCATTTACACGAGAAGTTGCTTCTTTTTTTGGTCAACCGTCAGTAGGTGCTAATCTGTATGTTACACCACCGAATTCTCAAGGTTTATCCTGCCACTACGATGATCATTGTGTTTTCGTCTGCCAACTTTTTGGGGTGAAAAAATGGACGGTGTCTTCACAACCTGTGGTCCAGTTACCTCGTCTATATGATTCTCTCAAGAGTCCTCAGGATTCAACGATGGAAAGGAGACAAATTTTGCTTAGAGAAGGTGATGTCCTATATCTTCCTAGAGGTTTTGCACATGAGGCATGCACAACTACAGATGTTGATTCAAGCGACAAGGTTTATGTGTCCTCTATACATCTTACTCTTGCTATAGAGGTTGAGCCTCCTTTTGAGTAAGTTGCTAACCTTCTTTCTGCTTTTGTAAATCTTGATTATGATGGCTTCTACAATGCTGATCTCCATTACCTCTGGTGCTTAGTTTTAAAAGGCGTGAGGCACACTAAGTCGCCAAAGGTCCCTTGAGCATCGGCGCAAAGTGCAGCCTTTTTTAGGCGAGGCGTACAACCACACACTTTTAAATTCTGAATTAAATAATTTTTTAGCAATTTATACTCCCTTTGTTCAATGAAAATTGACCCATTGTCAATTGGTGGAAAAGTTAAGAAAAGTGGGTAAAGTGTTATTTTATGGAAAGGCAAGAGAAATGTGTGGATAAGAATACTACTTATCCAATTGAAATGAAAATGAAAGCCGACCAAGATATTGGCCATAGCAGGCTTAACAGCAAATACTGCTTCTCATGCTGTCTTTTTGATCCGAGTTCAATTCTAATCAATCAAGTTGTCAACCATTTCCAATCACCGGCGTTGCTTTGTTTATGATTTTTCTTGTGACCTCAGTTGCTCTTTAAATAGCTAGGATATAGATATCGGCATTGTGTCTGTTAAAATTCATGTCTTATTTGCATATTGCAATTTTTGTTACATTGAGTCAAAACTTGAGTTTCAGCCTGCGATTCCAATTTTCAACTTAACTAGAATTAACAGGTCAGTCATTTCCTATTTTTACTCGATATTTTTTGGTGGGAACAGGTGGGAAGGCTTCGCACATGTCGCGCTTCATCAGTGGAGCCGTAATAAATGCTCTGATATTATAGACTCGGGCCCTCTTAGGAATTTCCTTGCTATTTCGGTGAATATTTTGCATGTCGCAATCAGGCTAATTAGCAGTACAGAGACGGTTTTTCGGAAAGTTTGCTTGGTTGCTGCTAGTTCCTTGCCTAGAGAAACTGAAGACTGGCTTGACATGAACCAGAGAACCATTTTTGATCTGGTACTATACAGAATCAATGAGCTATCCAGCTTCACAGATTCTCTAAATTTTTTACAAATGGCTATTCAAAAAGATGAAGATCCTTTTCATTGGGTCAGATGGGTTGAGCATCTTGATGGAGAAGTAACTGTTGATAATGGGTTTATTACTTTTGACGGAATTCACGAAACGTTACCATTTATTCATCAATGCAGGGATGACGTAGAAGCTGCGTTCGCTCTTGTTAAGTCAAAATTTTGTAATGATGTTCGCTTTGATGATACTAAAGAGAGCTATAAATCTTTGTATGTCATGTACAAAGATGCCAGAATGCAATATATGAATGGAATGCTTTCTTTACATAATCAGTCGAATATGTTATAGAACAAAAACCGATCTTTTCCTGATTTGTTTTTTCACCATTACCCGTCCCACAGGTGCGCATCCTGAGCCTTTCTCTTCATCTTTTCTACAAGATGTGATGATTCCTGTGAATAAATTATGCTTTTGGCGATGGTGCTAATTTCCTATATGTAAATCAAACCCGTTCTACCGAGGACTGAGAAATTAAGTTTTGTCTCAAGTTCAGGGATGCTATTTTCTATATCTAATTCTTTTGTTTTGTTTCGTTTATGTTTAGCGAAAGTTTGATGCTGGCTCAAGGTGGTGAAGAGGCGGCATGCAATTCATGATCGAGGCTTGTAAGGTTAGCAGTACTCTCTGAATATACACAAAAAACAGAGTAAATATTGTTGACACAGGAATTGAAATTCAAGCTACTAAATCTTGTTGACTTGTTATATTGTGTTACATGTATGTAATACAGGAGCATAACCTGATGAATTTTCTATGGTTTTCCATGTTTTGGACTTGGGCTAGGATGGGTCGATACACCATGATAATCTATGTGGTAGACTAACTCATCCTCTGTATCGTCGTTGTGAATGCTATTCTTCAAGGGTTCTTCCCTTTTGTACGCTTTGTGTCCGATTGAATGCCTCCTTGCATCTGAAACCTGCATTTTTACCATAATACCAATTCTTAACTTAATATTTCCTATGATTTATGCTAGAATAATTTGCGAATTACAGCCTTAAAATTTGGCACTTTTGTGAACTACATCCTTAATGTTTAGTTTTTGTGAATTATAGTCATCAAAGTATGAAAGTCTACATCCTTCAAACCAAATCAGAATTTCGACCATTTCAATGGGTGGAGTTTCAGATTAAGTGTTCAGAATTCTAGGATTTGGCTTGAGCCCTGTAGACTTTGATATTTTGATGGTTGTAATTCGCAAAAATAAACATTAAGGCCGTAATTCGCAAAAGTCCTAAACTTTAAGGCTGTAATTCGCAAATTATTCTTTACGCTACAAAACTCTTAGTTAACTAATCGCATAGTAGTTGTCCATAAGCTTACCTTGACAGTTTTTGATTCGTGTTGAGTATGGTAAGAGCTCAAAACTCGCCTAGGTGCTATCCCGTGTAGATTGTTTGTAGGATATGATACGCAAAAAAGAGGCGACGAGCATAGGCCTGTCGTAGATTTGCTGAAGAAACAGAGACTAGTAGTAATGATAATGTATAGAATAATACCAGAATGTTTCATATTGATAATAGGGTGTTTTGAGTTTTGAATTGAATGAATGAATTCACATATAATACCTTATAAAGACATGCCCACTATTTCATTATGTGTCTGTCCTTTCTGTATTTTCATGTTCTTTGTCTGGATTAATTTTTTTAATAAATTATTAGATGATCAGGGACCACTTTATATTAATTATAATTCACCTACATATAAAATGACATGTATATAATTATAAAAGCTTGCTTGAATGAATATGAATTGAAATTACCGAATTTTGTTATAATTGATCTAGATGTTGTGAATTTCTGCAAATATGATTGTTTGTTTGTCTTCCAAAACGTTGGGTATATTTGATGAATGATTGTTAGCTGAAATTGTCGCTGGTTTGACTTGCTAGTGTTAGAGTATATAACATATCATGGGGCCTCAACCATCAACTTAAGCCTTTGGTTGAGCTGGCTCTGATACAATGTCAATGAACCAACTCAACTAAAAGGTAAGCTGATGGTTAACGCCCCATGAATATGTTATATACTCTACCGCTAAGTGATAAGCCAATTCAAAGTTTAGTGAATCGACTCGAACACTAAATTGTCGACATGCATCATAGTAGATGGTGATTTTAAATCGGCATCGTCAAGGAAGATAGGGTTAAGAATTCATTCCTGTTTGAAGTTTGTTTTTTGTTTTGGGTGGGGTGAAGGAGAAAAGAACAAGGATGGGGCAAATGTAGAATTGCCTAAGGAAGATCATTTTCAAATCTTTGACGGGTCTAAAGTGGGGTTATACAATTACATGATTAGAATTTGGAAATACATTAAATATGGGGCCTTATTAGAGATTGTATGGTGATGAATCTGATCTAACATTGGACATTGATCCTTCTACACATTTCAAGTATCACATGGTGGGAGACTTGCTGTCTCTGCCAAGTTTTATAGGTTAGAGATTGGACTATTTTTAAGTGACGTTGCGATGTGTTTTCCTTTTAAATGTTTCCAATGTTGAAAGGATTTGTTGAGCGCAAAATGTAAACGATGTGTCGATGTCCTCTCCATTTCCGTTTCTTCCATTTTTCTTCCTTTCCTTCCCTTTTGGTATCAAAATGAGAGATTTCCATCCCTCCGATTTTGTTCTCTTTTACCCATTATTTCTTTCCATATGAATATAGCATGAGTGAAGTGAGACAAATGCTAGACTCTCTTATTTGAGATATAGAGAAACAATAGGATAACATATCTCTTTAAATAGGCTATGGACAAAATGTTAGCTCACAAGCTAAATACAACTTTTGAATCTATTGTACATGCTTAGGGATATTTTTTTTTTATACAAGTTGTATCTAGTTCTTTCTCTTGCATAAATTGGGCTTGTTGGATAATGTCCTCACCTTCTTCTGGCTTGTCATTGGCGGTCTGTTTAGGGTTCCAAACTCAACGTTGGCAACTAAACACGAAGGTTGCACTTGTTTCGGGACTTAACACCTTGCGGCATTATGCGACGACAACCATGCACCACTTGAGTTTGCGTTTGCGAAGGCGCTCTTCTCTTTCTAGAGGATTTGCTGCATGTTAAGCCCTGTATTGTGGAAAGAAGACCTTGTTCTCTAATAGATCTCATCATTAGTTTTTCAGACCTGATAGACAAGACTACTAAGGATTGACATAGTAGATTTTTATCCTTTGGGAATTGACAGATTCGAATCATGATCTAGGCCTTTAAGATAAGCTCCTAGTATACTTAAACTTGAAATTGGTAAATTTTGATGAAGTTTAGCATAAGAATTCTTAAAATGCTTAAGTGTTAATACACATATTAAAAAAAAAAAATCTTAATTCTAAGAAAAATTTTAAAATTAGGAAAATGAGTTTTTAATTTAAAAAAATAATCAAAATAGCAAGTTTTGTAATACACCGACTCACAATGAGATGAGCCTATAAAATCAGGTAATTTCTCTAATTGATCAATTTAAGATTGTAAGTGATCACTTTAAAGTTACAGGTGCTCTCTTGAGAGACCGTCTTTTTTAAAGACGGTTCTTAAAAGCCCAGCCCAAAACTATTGCTGAAATTAAAAAACAAACGCGCGCATGTGAAGTGGAATGTGAAAAGTCATATAATATATTTGGGATTATAACAATATTTATTTGAAGTTATTAATAATATATTTGGTGGTATACCAGCATATATTTAAGGAATATATTTAAAGTTATAACAGTATTATATTTGAGGTTATAACATGATATATATGGGTTTATAACAATATATATCTGTGGTTATAACATAATATATTTGGGGTTTTAACATAATATATTTAGAGTTGTGACAATATATATTTGAGATTATAATATAATATATATGGGGTTATAATATATATTTGGGATTATAACATAATATATTTGGTGTTATAAATATACTATACCCTCAAATACAGACCATTATATACCCAACTACATAATTTAAAAACCCCCAAATACATAATATTATAACCCCAAACACAGACAATTATATACCCAAATATATAATGTTATAACCCAAACACAGATCATTATACACCCAACTATACGTGCGTGTTTAGAAAGTTTAATTAAATTTTTTTTGAAATATCAAAATTGGGTCGGCCCAACTTGAGACGTCTTTACAAAAGACGGTCTCAAGTAAGAATTTGTGTTAAAGTTATTAGTGACAACTTCCGTTTGGTATAGATTTTTTGAACCTAAATAATGGAATGAGTTAAGATAATCAATAAAAAGTGATCACATTAGTACTATAGACTTTAAAACTGTAAGTGAGATAATTTTATCGTGAGATTGTCTCATTTGAGGAAAATAGTAGGGAAAATTGTTTAAGATTAATTTAAAAATGAGTTTATTTTAGGTGGACGACCAAAAAGTTTATCAACGTCAACCTTTTCTATAATTATCATAAATCCAAAAATAATAATTTATTTCATTCTCACTCATGTTTCTATTAAAAAGCATGATAATGTTTTTTAATTATAAACTCCTATATATTTCTTTTAATGAACAATCCATCTCACGAAAGATCATTTTTTTTAGAGACATCTCTCATGCCCAACCCATTAAATCTTAATGTCCACTTATATTATCTTAATGCCTACTTATAATATACTTAGTGCCCATCAAAAAAGTACTTAAAATGTATACTTACAATATTCTTAATGCTTATCGAAAAACTTAGCCTACTAGCCTACTTACTATATCCTTAATGCGTACTTACAATATCTTTAATACCTACTTACAATATACTTAATGCTCACTGAGTAAGTACTTACAATATTCTAAATGTCTACTTACAATACTCTTAATGCCTATCGAAAAACTTACTCTATATTTTCCTTTTTGAGCCAGCCCAATTAAAAATAATTTCTCAAAGAGACCGTCTCTCACAAGAATTTGTGCGTTTAATGAAAAGCTTTAGGTAGGTTTATGATTTGGTTACTTACTAGGACAAGTGCATGCCTTTGAAAATAACGGTTTTGATTTCTTCTGTCACACAACATTTGTTACAAGTACATGTTATAGGAATATCCAAAAAAGGTAAAAGGTGATATTTTATTATGATTAAGCAAGAGAAATATGTAAATAAAATTAAATTAAAAAAATGTGAGTAATAACTAATTATAGAAATGTAGCATAAAGTTTAACCAAGTAATTCCTGACAAATGACATAAATTTAAAATGTAAAGAAACACTTTTATTTTAGATCATTATTATTATAACATAGATACATATACATCATCCTTATCTATCCTCGCTCATAGTACCTATGATAAGAGTTTGACAAGAGGTGAAAGACGATGAATCATATTCCTTAAAAATAGCCATAATAAATCAATACCAAGGAATAAACACACCAGGTCTAGCCCTATTATAAGTAGAAGGACCATTAATCCCAAATTGATCAACAATCCAAGGAACATGTTTACAATCCCTATAAAAATCTCTTTTATAAGTATAAGCATCAAACACTTTAGACCCTCCACTCCATGATAACCCACAAAAATAAAGAGTATTTGGCCAAGCCGTAAATCCAAATCTATAAACTTGGCCTTGATATGTTTCTTGAACTCCCAAATCTTTTGTTTTTGATTTGCAATGTATTGTTAGTTTTTCACCATTTTTTAATTGATTCTCAAATGTTACACTTGTATGAGGACTTGGCCAACATATACTTTCTACAACTTTGGGATCAAAAGTTATTACTATTGATGCTAAGAGAATGAATATTGATTTGGTGAACTTTTTCATTTTTTTTTATTTTTGTTTTTAAGGATTTTTTTGTGTTTAATCTAGATTGATTGAATAAACTATTTATAGATAGTTATCGACTGACCTGAAGTCTTAAAGTCACGATGAAAAATGGAAACTAAAATATAATAAATACAATACTTAATAGTCACTTTATATTCTTTGAACTTATAAATGGTTAATGGAGAAAGTAATAAATTTTTATTTGAATGTCTTCTATTAATGAAGGATGGTTTCTTATGTTTTTATTTGGAATGTTACATGATTTTGTTTGGTGTGTTTTTGGGAATATACTTATAATTTTCTTATTTGGCATGCATAATAAAAGATTAGAGATTAAAGTAAAATGAAATTAATAAATACTACTTCAAATATGTTTTACAGATAGGGGTCAAATTGGATATTGGGTTCGATCTGAATTTTTTTAACTAAAAATGACAGTCAATGAAAAAACATAAATTTGTTTTCATTCCGAATAAACTATATATCCATATTTATTTATTGTCTATTTGTATTTTATTTTCATTGTATAGTATCTTGAACTATTTTTACTTAGACTGACTTTAAGACTTTTATAATTACCATAAATTTAATTATAGAGTAAATACAGAATACTCCAACCTGAATATCTTATTTAAGAAATGGATATTAGATACGAAATATTTCGTTTCTTAAATTTAGATCAAAAATCCTATCTTCATAGTCAGATAACTCAATAAATTCGTTTGAAAACTAATGTATTTAAACATTTTAAAACATTTTAAAACATTTGAAAACTAATTGAAAAGAAGTGTTTTATACTTTATATTTTATGAATTTTTGAAGCAAAGAATTGTAATGACAATAATGCCTCAAAATTTTAGTCATTAGTTTCAAATTATTATTATTATTATGGTTTAATTAGTGAAATAAAAACAACTTTATAAAATATTAGCTACTTAATTTTTAGGTTTTCAATAGGTTATTTGATAGTCATGAAATTGTTATTTGAATCATATTGATCTATTCAAATATTGAGGTTGTATTTTTAAATTGTAGTCTATATAAAGAAATATTTATGTTTGATTGCATTAACAATTTTCATTTTATATTTAATTTTTTTTATATATATTTAAATAAACAAAAATCTAATATTTATGCGACTTTATGATCAAATTTAATTTGACGACTTAAAAATTAATTTACAATTGTATAAAAATCAATATAAACACGACTTTAAAATATCTGACATGAAATTTATCCCATTAATATGGACTCCTTTAGATTTTTTCATGGAGTACAGATGATAATCAAACTGAAGACTTTTTTGAAAAGTGTTGCCTACTCTCCATCCAATCGAGATGAGAAAGATTCTCCGTGGAAATCAATTTAAATAAACTCTTGATAGAAGAAAAACGGTGCATAAATTTGTAAGTTTTTTGTTTTCTTTCCCCCAAATCGCGCAAGTATAGATCTCTGGAATCAAATTCAAAGTACCGGAAATCGAAATTGAACTCAGTTTCTAGACTCATTGTCATCATCTGAGCTCCCAAGGTATCTCTCTCTATCATCATACGTTTTCATTATTGATGAAGCATGGTTAACATTTTCTGAATCTTATAATCTCAGCTTTCATCAATTTTGATCTTGCCGACGCTTCAAAAAGTGTTTATCTATTCAATATTTTTGTCAAGAATTTTCTGGATTTTTCTAATTAAATAGTTATAGGTTGTTTTTGCAAACAGCTCTTTTTTGGTGTGTGCTGTTTTCCATTCTCCATGTTAAAGCAAAGTGCCAATAATCTTAATGATAACGTTAACTTTAAACATATAATCGAACATGTTTTGTCTTATACTTTAGAGAGGGTCGATAAAGATGTGTCGAATATGGGTGATTTAAGGTTTGGACCGATTGATAAGAGTTGCTTGATCAAAGCAACAAATAAAGAAGCAGACTGTGAGTGGCTTGACCAGCCGCTCGATCGAGTAAAGTATTGCTCGACCAGTCGAGCAGTGTTGGCTCGGTCGAGCAAAGTGTCCAGAACAAGTCAGTAGCTTCACTAGAAGCTTGCTCGACCGAGCGAGGTAGTGGCTCGGTCGAGCGGAAGTCCAGCAAACTACCTTGGATCCTGTTTTTGTCAGAATTTGTAGTGACTATGCAATAATGTGGTGCATTACTCTATTGTTTATTGTAATGTTTATTGTCATGGTAAATTAGATTGTTAATTGAGATGTTACATGTGAGTTTATGGTGATTTATGAGGGAATACTAAGAGTGATGAATATCTTGTCTAAAAATAAGATTCATCACTCTTAGTAACATACACCACAAAAACACACATATTGTTGAGAGGGCTATTGCATTGTTAGAAACTTGAGAGTGTTCTTACTTTGCTTTAGTATTTGTGGTCTTGAGAGATTGTTCTCAAGATAAGGGAGGTTTATTATACTTGTAATTGTTGAATTTATTATAATAAACTACATTTGAGGGGAGGTATTCAAGATACCTCATAATCACTTGTGTTCATCTTTTACATTATATTTTTCATTTGTTTTTCATTGTTGAACCTCTTTGAGACTTTCGTTTACACTCCTCCATCGCACGAAAACGTTAAATTTCCATTAATTGTTGAATTACATGATTTTTTTTACTGTTATTATTTGATTATGAGTTTAGTTTGGCTAATGATGTGTATTAGTTGACATTATGCTGTTGTTAATATCAGTGTTTTTGGGTTATGCTTGAATTTTCTTAAGAATATACTTATGTAGAAAATTAGTCATTTTCCTCCTCTTTCTTCGGTCTACACAATTTATGGTTCTTAGGATAAAAAACAATTCCTAATTCCTAATTTGCATTATATCAAAAAGCACAGATGTACATCTTTCAATGTGCACATGTTTGATGATACCCAAATTTAGCTCAAAATCGACAAAGAGAACGTTTAGTGAATCAAACTCTTCTTCCCATGCTTCATGTATTCAAATAGATGAGTTTAAAAACACACTCTTTTCCATAATATTGACATGGGAACATCCATGCTCAAAGGTTCCAAACACAAGAGTCAAACTTGTGACTCAAGTCACACTTTCCAAAAATATCTAAGTCTAATTTCAAATGATGAAAATTTAAACTTATATGATGTCCTTTTCATAAAAATAGACAAAGATGTAAAGAAGTGAGAAAGACGAAACAAAATGAGTTCATATGTATGAAGTCACTATAATATAGAAATAACACTTACTATTCCCCTCAAAATCATCGTCAATGCGTTCTATGATAGGCACTATGCTACATTAAAATGTCTGGTTGTTTTCATCATTAAGATGTATTAAATCTTCTATTGTTCTTAGTGGTGCTATTACCCTTTATGGCAATATGGGTTTATTTTGTGCAATTTATGGCTAATGTTGTATTTACATATATGTTATTTTGTCATCAGAATTACTGGGGTTGATTGAAGATAGTGGAAAAGGACTGTGATATATAAAAATGAATTTGAAAGGCTTGGGGAGCTATGTGCCACCTCCATACATACCTTTGGCAAACTCTGACCATGAACTTGAAGCTGCAACTGCAGAGAACAGCAATTTACCAGCTTCAGCTTCTTCTAGTGATGTTCCTGTTCAATGGTCCTCTGGAATTTGTGCTTGTTGCGACGATACTCCGAGCTGTATGCTACTTACTGACTTGTGACCCCTTGATTGTATCACAAGGATGAATTTATTCAAAGGTGTACTTTGAGCATATTAAGATGATGATTTCTTGTGAAGTTTTAATTTGCACTTGTCTTGTTTGTGTATCAAAGGATATCAGAAAACCTAGACTATCCTCTTTGTGCCTATGAATTTTGAGGTGGGTATTAGTTGTAGAGAAATTATACACATTCATGGATGTGATTATTGGTTGTATTGGTATAGTACTCAATATGAGGCATGTTGGCTTTGTTTAGTTGAGTTCAAAGGAGTTCTTTTTAAGAGTGTTTAAAGGTACAAAGCTGCATCATTTAGTTATACTTTGTTTACTTATTGGAATGTTTTTGTTTGATGTATATTCACATCGTCGTTTGTTGTTTGATGTAAAAGTTCATATTAGATACCATCTCTTGCAAGTTAGTGTTTCGTGCATGTATGTTCATTCTTTGCAATGTGCTTTTGCCACTAATTCTTATTTGGATGCTCAAGACTTTAAGTTCTTTCCATCAGTAAGAACTGCCTCAAATAACTTATCTATATAGTTGACACGCGTATCTTTTTGGTAGAAGTGTATTCAATCAAATGCAAATTTCATTTTTGCATGATTTGTTTTCAGTAATCCCTCGTGAACTGACTTTGGAGGATGAATTTCAGTTTTGGTTCTACCACTGAGTCATTGTCACCTTGAACTCATTTTTTTTGTTCTGTTTGGAATGCTTATGAATGTCGGTTGCACCATAAACTGTAACATGTTTACTGCCAATGTTAAATCTGGAATGTTACAAAATATACCTTTGTGAGGCTATTATACAAAAACGTTTTCAAGGTCTTTATTATAATGAGCTCTCATAGTATCTGCATATAAGTTTCTAACTATTTATCTGAAATATGTCATCTTCTCTATGCCCTTATTATAATGAGCTTGCATAGTATATGCAGATATCAGATATGACTCTAAAATTATTTATCATTCTATGCAGGTGTAATAGGCCTCTTTTGTCCCTGCTACCTCTTCGCTAAGAATGCTGAGTTTTTGGGTTCTGGAACTCTTTTAGGACCTTGTATGACCCATTTTATGCTGTGGGCTCTCCTCAACAGTGTTTGTTGCCTTCTAACGGATGGTGTACTTTTGGGGCTTCCTGGCTGCTTTATTTCATGTTATGCTTGTAACTATCGAAAGAATCTTCGAATCAAATACAATCTACCGGTACGTCTCTCAACTCTCTCTGTGCTGTGCTCTTTCCGTATTCTGATTACCCAGCTGATGCCTGATGTAGTCCATATCAATAATTAAATTTAGAACTTTACACCAAATATAAAACCCATTTATAAAATGCAAACCCATTTGTTGCAATTAATAATGCATGATAATCAAAGGCTTTGCTTTTTTCAAAACAATTACGGTTTTTGGTCTGGTCCCGGTTTTTTATTTTAGATGAGATCAGACCGGATATGTACTATGTTCGAAAAAGCAACCATAAGGACAATTTGTATTCTTTTGGGTGTTTTGATGCTAACTAGACAGATACATGATTGTATGTTGCAAACAGAGAGCACCTCAAGATTTCATGCCAAAGTCAGTTTTGTTGCAGAGGCACTCTTACGAACAATTGATTATGCAATTATTTCCTTTCCTTGAAGAATAAAAACGAAGTATTTTTTTTCGAGTGTTGATGCTAACTAACTAGTTGAAAATATGACTGCATATTGTGTATATTGTACACCCCAAGATTCGATAACAATGTCACTGCTGGTGCAAAAGCACTGGGAAAAACTATTGGTTATCCCATCCATTCTAATTATGAGATCTATTGAGTAAAAAACATTTACTGATGCCAAATTCGTTCAAGTTAATCGTCACATACTTCTATTTTGCACTTAGAAACATCACTGAACTTGGTTTTTCTGGCCTAATTGTGCGATTCAGGAGGCACCTTGTGGCGATTTTGTGACTCATTTCTTCTGTCATCAATGTGCCGTATGCCAAGAATACAGGGAAATATGTGAGAGATCTGATGATCCCAACTACGCCGACCTTAGTATACATGCAGTTACCGCTCCACCCATCCAGAAAATGCAACCACATCCTGGAGAATGATGCTTTATGTTTCAATACCGATGTGTTACGAACATCATGGCTTTTATAGTCTGTTTCAATGAAACATAATTTGCTAGTTAGTTCGCCTTTTCGATTTGCGATTCGCGTCATGTGACACTGCTCTGTTTTGTATCACTTGTATCAGTTGTATGATTCATGTCATTGCTATCAATATCTTTCTAATGAATTTGGAAGCAATTATTATACTATTTATTAGTAGAAGGTTGATTTCACAAAGGAATACTTAGATTGAATTTATAGATTATCATCGAATTGGAAACTCATTTTGGTGGATCAAATTTTTTATCGGAAATGTAAAAGTTTCAGTAAGTTGGGTTTTTGTCTTAGCTCATTCATGCTCAGTATTAACACATTCTTTACCTCAAATGATGATTTTTAACCCCATTACATTAGATTGAATAGTTATGTGCTTAAGGATCCAAAACATCTTAATCTTACACGTTAATCAAACAATCTCTTATACACATTTTTCTTAAAAGAAATAAAGTTTGTAATTAAATGACGTACATTTCAGTGGCATAAAAAATATGCTTGGGATAACACAATAAAGAAGATCGCACCATTAGAACTCATTTAAGAATTTGTCAATAAATAAATCAGCAAATCTTGTATGAGATCGTCGCATCATGAGACGAACTCATATAACTAGCCTATTTTTCTAATTGAACACTTGACGATTGTAAGTAAACTTTAAAGTTATAAATGATCATTTAAGACAATAAAAAATTATCATTTTAAAACCGTAAGTGAATATTTAAAACCGTGAGACATGCCTCATATTTGGTTAAATAACTCAATAATAGAAACTTTTTTCTTATTAGTTTCTTGTTTTGGGGTCGTCTCTCCGTGAGACGGTCTTCATATTTGTTGGGCCTTCTAAATACATTAAGGCATTGAAAATTTAAAACAAGTAAGCAAAAAAATATAAAAATTTCATACAATAGTAAACTTTGTAAAATAATTCCCAAGATAAGCTGTTTTTTTTTCCAAAACTGTGGTTTGGGGTTGTTCGTTCGCTGTTAGTAACAGCGAACAAACATTGGAGGTCAAAAAAAGTCAATGAGTTTGTTCTCTGTTATTAACAGCGAACAAAGATTTTGACTATTTTTGACCTCCAGTCTTTGTTCGCTGTTGCTACTTTTGATAATTATTGAATATTAAAACTCGATAATCAAAACTCGATCTTTTTGAATGAATAAGACTAATCTAAACTATCTTATAGGCTATCTATTACATACTTAGACTTATTAGTGTTATTTAGTACTCTAAACTAATAGTCCCTTCAATTTAGAGTAATTGTTTCAATTTGTTTTTAGGCTAAATATTAACTTATTAGAATATAATCATATATTACTAGAGGGAGAATTTATGCAAATTCCAAATGAGACATTTGTTTTTAATTAGAGGGAGTATAAGTTATTAGAATATACATTACTCATTTATCTATTACACTAATAATCGATCGTATTTCTAAGTTTGATAATTAAAACTTATTCTAATAAAGTGAATAAGATTAATCAAGTATTATTAAATTTTAAATTTTGATGGCTGTGATTCTGCTGGCTATGAGGTATGTGTTATTAAATTTTAAACTCCTTTTAACAATATATTTATTATTATTATTAATATTTATCTCAATAAGTTTGTCTTTCCATTATAATATTTTCACAATTAATAAGTTTCATATGTTTTATCGTTTGTTTACAGAGTTTTAAAAGTTCTCAAGAACTACTTTTTCTTTAAATGTTTTATCGGAAGTGGAAAAATACCTAAATCACCTTTGCACATGTATGGTGATTCGAAATTTGATATTTGTTGTATTGGAAAGATCAACAAGCTACTTATCCAATTATGTCTAAAATAGCTAAAGACATATTGGCTATCCCAATAACCACAGTTGCATCCGAATCAACTTTTTCTATGGCAGGAAGAATTTTGAATAGATGGAGAGCATCCCTTTTATCAAGACATGTTAAAGCCTTGATTTTAACTCGTAATTGGTTGTTTGGATATGAAGAAGAACCTGATGAAGTAGGATTAGTTATTGGCAATGACTTAGTTCCCGATGCAGAATCGCATGCTAAGGGAGATCAGGGTCCGAGTGGATCCTCGTCTTCAGAATCTGGTACAGATTTTACTTTTTAAATAAATGTTAGTTAATTATCATTCTATTATAACTCGTGTTTCGTGTACTTTATGTACTCAGTTATGGTTTGTTCACTTGATTGATGCCATGCAAATGATGTTGGTTCTTATGGATCTGATTGTGGCTCAAATCGAAACACGGAATCTGGACACAAGTAATTTAGCCTTACAAGTCACATGGAAACTTGATAGCCATTAGGTTGGGTGAATGTTATCCATGAATCTTAGTCTTATAGGCAACTTTCTATAGCCTTATTTACTTGGGATTAGGAAATTAGAAATGTTTCCTTAGGTATGATTCATGTTGGTAGCTTGCTGAACATGCGGCGATTGTTGACCTTGAGAGGCATTACAATGATCTCACCCGACATGTGATACATATTCTGGAAGCAAAATTTTAGGCATTTCTTTTTTGTATCTTTCTTATAAGAATGAATTACTTTCTTTTAATTCTTTTTTTGTTTGTTTTTGTTCAAGATTGAAATATGGTACCAAAAGCAAAGCAACAGTACATGAGAAATTTTGGTGCTCGTTGTCGACTTTTATGTTTCGTTTTGGAGAAAGTATTTAATGGTGGACATACTCACGTACATTTGATGGATGATACATTTATGATGGATATATAACTATTTGTAGTTGCTGATTGAATGTTAATTTTTGGGGTTAAAAACTTGATATTTGTATATTTAAATTAGGTGGATGTATAAGTGATGGATGTAAATTTTTGGGGTAAAAAACTTGATATTTGTATATTTAAATTTAGTGGATGTATAAGTGATGGATGTAAATTTTTGGGGTTAAAAACTTAATTTTTGTATATTTAAATTTGATGGATGTATAAGTGATGCATGTAAATTTTTGGGGCATAAAGCTTGAAGAATAGGTGGATTACTCACATAAAATATATAATTATTAATTAGCAATAGAAAGCAAGATAAGTATATATAATTATTAATTAGCAATAGAAAGCAAGATAAGTCTAAATTGAAGTGTTGAAGAAATATCTAAGTTTTTGTATTGTTCCACTTCAGTATGTTTCTAAGGTTTTTGTAATGTGCTTATTGGTTTATAATTAATATCAATATCATGGGGAATCTTATTTATTTATAGATAATCTTGTTTACAATGTATCAATATTAGAAATTAGATTTCAAATATTCAAAAAATCATAATTAGAAAACTGAAATTGGACCTAATTTGCTGAAATTAGGAGAAAAATTGATTCGGATTTATAACAGTTCGATTAATAATCGGTTCGGGTTTGTATCAGTTCGGGTTAAAAACAGTTCGATCTTAATCGGTTTTATTCAGGTTGCATTCGGTTACGTGCATAATTCAGGTCGAATTTGACTCGGGTCGATCACTGTTGAGTTCGGGTAACATCGGTTAAAGCTTATATGTCGGTTATAAAATTCGGTTGCAGTTCGAGTTCGATTTTGCCCTTTTCAGTTATCAAACGGTTCAATTGCAGTATCGGCTCGGATAACCTCGGTTCAGTAAACCCAAAAAATTAACATTTTTTCGGGTCGGATTTTCGGGTCGGGTTTGATTTAAACAATTCTAGTAACAACGAACGGACCCTTTGCTTTTTTTGAACCCTCTGTCTTCGCTTTTACTAAGTGCAAACAGTTCCAAACCTCAGGTTTGAAAAAAACCTATTTAATTTAAGAAATAGTTTTAAAGTTGACTATAATATAATTTTTTTTTAATATATTTTTACTTATTTGTTTTAAATTTTCTGCATTTTTAAAGATAAAAAAAGGCCCATACACATGACTCAGAAAATCACCCCTCCCGGCAAAAAAAAAAAAAGAAAAGAAAAAGGATGCCAATATAAATTAAAAACCCTAACTATAGAGAAGATCCTCATTCATCAGTTTTGAGAGCGCCGAGTTAAAGATATCTAGAGAGGTAAGAGAAGTGTGCTCTCCGCCAGAAAACCAACAATGGATGCTCATCAACCTTCTAGAACTGTTAAAGATGTTTCTCCGCACGATTTCGTCAAAGCCTATGCCGCTCACCTCAAGCGATCTGGCAAGGTTAATATATAATTACTTCAATTCTTCGTTTATCTTGAATTTTTGAATCGTTGATTGTTTATTTTTCTTATCATTCAATTGGATGTGTAATGTGCTTTCTTACTGTAATGGACTTAGGAATGGTGATTTATTGTTTTTTTAGATGATTATTTGATTGTATAGATTGAGTCCTTCGTTGAGTTTGGGAATTGCTAAAGCGTGAAATTTGGTGTAGCCACTTATAAAACACAGAAGAAGTATATGCAAATAAGTATGAATTAGGGTAACTTAGAAAACACAGTTTACATTAAACAATTTCCATGCGATTTGACCGGGTTAATTTGGTTTGATATTTGCAGCTAAGAGAGTTTTGTTTAATGAACTTTTCTGTATGGATGTTTTTGACCAAAATTGGCTAGTTTATTTGAAATCGGCGATTTTTTAATTTAGGATATTAATTGAGTATAATGATCTCAATTTTTGTGTTCATTGGACAGATTGAGCTTCCCCCATGGACTGACATTGTAAAAACTGGTGTGCTTAAGGAGCTTGCTCCCTATGATGCTGATTGGTACTATATTAGGGCTGGTAAGACTTGCTTCATGTCCTCAACTCATTGTTATCTTAGGGTATTTAATGATAATTTTGTTTCTCTGTTGAATTATCAAATTGAATGTTACTTTCTTGTGATCAAATGTTAGCATCAATGGCAAGGAAGATCTACCTAAGGGGTGGACTTGGTGTTGGTGCTTTCCGTAGAATTTATGGTGGAAGCAAGAGAAATGGAAGCCGCCCACGTCATTTTGGCAAGAGCAGTGGTGCTGTTGCAAGACACATTCTTCAACAGTTGGAGCAAATGAAAATTGTTGAAATCAATCCAAGAGGGTGAGTTGTTTTAATTAAATTTCATTGTGCTATATTATTGATGGTCATCTGCTAACTAGAAAATGTGAGTCATCTAATTATTATCAGAATGCCTCAAAGACTTTAAATTCTCCTATACAATATGTTACAATTTGGAAGAGTAGTTTCAATTCAAGATTGCAAGAACGTAGATGTTTTGAAGGTTTTCTTGTCATGTGGATATACATCTGGTTTGTGTATTAGATGATATGCACTGCTTTTCCATATAGGGAAAATAAAGTAGCAGTTGAGTTAGAAACGCACTTGAACCTGTTTGGATAAACATTTAGGAGATAAAGGAAAGGGAGGAAGGGTTAAGGGAGGCAGGGGAAAGTAAGGGGAGGAAATTATGAGGGAATCCCCCTTGTTTTTTTAGAAGGGAAGGGAAAGGTTTTGTCAACATTCACTCTTGGGGAGGTTTTTTTATGAACAAATTTAAGAGAATTAATCCCTTCAAAGCTCACCCTTGCAAGTCTCTCCCCTTCAAACTCGATATTCATATAAAGGAAAACAATTCCCTCCAAATCCCTCCCTTCATTGCCCTCCAAATCCTTCAATTCTAAGATAGTGTTGGCTAAATTAGGGGTGAATTTAGTTCTAGTTCTTGTACTTCCAAATGGTAGTTTGTCTCAGCCACTTGGTAAAACCTATCAAATCTCATAGTAGCCAACCTCAATTTTTTAGGATTGATTCTTTGGCATTAATTGCTTTCAAATGTAGAGTTTAGTCCTCAAAGTTTAGCCAATAAAGTCAACATTAAAAGGAATATCTCCATCTTGCTTTACCTTGCACACACAGTTGAAGACAGTAATTGAAAGAACGATTGTTAAATAGTATTACCAATAAAGTCAACATTAAAAGGAATATCTCCATCTTCCTTTACCTTGCACACACAGCTGAAGACAGTAATTGAAAGAACGATTGTTAAATAGTATTTATGTCATTGACACTTTTTATATTTTCGTTAAATCAGCTTTTGCGTCTGTAGAGGAACTTCAATTATCCTTTTTGAACTTTGTTAGAAATTTGTGTTATCTTAAGAAATTATTGAAGGCAGTATTTTTGAGTTTGATGAATGAAGTTTAGGGATCAAATGTACTCTTAATCCTGTAGCTGCCTCGTATTATAAATTTTTATTGATCTAATTAGATATTTTGTCTTAAATTTGATTCAGTGGGAGGAAAATCACATCCAATGGACAGAGGGATCTTGACCAAGTTGCTGGACACATCAATGTTGCTCCTCTCTAAAATGTATTGCACAATTACTATTTGAGATTGGTGATTAAGTTAAATTTAGGTTTTGTTTTAGTTGATTAAGAAAGGAGGTGGACAAAGTAATGTATTAAACAATTTTGTTTTACCAATGGATGGATCAAGTCTTTGTTTTTGGTTAGAACATGTCCAAATGGCTCTTGTGAGTGACTTTCTTTCGTAACTTTCTTCATCGACTCTATCTTATTCAAATTTTATTGCAGCTGCATCCTTGTATGTCTAGTTCAATCAAGAGTCGTGAAAGTTTAACGTTTTGGACTGGTTTGTACTTTGGAATGTCGAAGACTTAAAATTATGTTTTTTTTCCTTGTATTCGGCAAGTTCAGTCATGGAGGCTAGCTTATATATAGCCCATAAACCTTTTAGTATGGTTGAGGAGTGAAAGCTAGGCCAATAACTATCCAAGTTTTATTCCTTGGTAAGTTGAATCATTCATAATTTTGCTGTCCATTTAGAGGAAGCCTAGCATGGAATGAGTCATATTCCATTTAGAGTCTTTATTTGACCTAAGAAGCACATTAGGATTTGATTTCTTCATGTATGGTTTTATTCTGTTAACTTGAATCACGAGCCTTGTTCAAATTGCGGTTGGAAGACTCTGGTAATTGAATGGCTCAGAAACTTACGTTCATCACACCCAAGATTATCAACCATAATCCTTAACTTAAAAATTGGTGAATGTACCTTAGATAGACTTGTTATTGACCCATTCCTTTCATGTTTCCTGAATCACCAAACCCCTTATTAGGTTGATGAGCCTGAACTTTAAAATCCTAGTCTTCTATTTTATAATTGTTTTTTTTATTTTTTTATTTTAAATTTTTAAAGTCATGATAGTTCTATGATGAATAAAAAAATTATTCAAATTTATTAGGAGTATTATGATTTTGAAAGCTAATAACTAAAAAGTGAAAACCACCTGATTTTTCTAACAAACACTAAAAATTCCCTTATTTCTTAGTAGTTAGTAGATTTTTGATGTTTGTCATCAACTAAGAAAGCCAATCAAAAAAATTTCCTTAAGCCACTTGACTAATGCAATGTAAAATTCCCTCTAAATCTAATGACTCTAGATTGTCCCAGTAAATTACCAACTGATTATCCATTACGAACCATAAAATCAATCAAATAACAACCACAACAAAACATATAGAAAGTTATTATGAAGATTTGGTTGGGATCTTGGTCCAATTCTTTAGATACAGGTCAAATACGCTTATATAAAAACTTTTCTTAAGTGTTAATTCTGCTGCATGGTGTTTTGAAATTTTAATAACTTAAAATTAGAAATACAATGGACCACAAAGAAAATACAAAGTATTATATATTCCATAAAGATGAATTATGTTCAAAGATGAAAAAGAACTCTGAAAAATATATAGATAAGGTTTGCAACTTTCTTAACCAAAAACTCGTGTTTATAGAAAATGAATTGAATTCTAATGATTTCGTTTCTCACTATTCTATTTACGGCCCGTTTGGTAGGTGGTAATAAATAGTGGTAATGAGAATGACAAACAAGTGTATTTTTGGTTGAAAAATTTCTTGGTTACCTTGATGGTCATGCTTGTCCAACTTCAATCATCTCATTTTCTTCATAAAATTCATTCCAATGCATTACTATTGGAAGAGGAAGTATTAAGTGGTAATGGAAATTTATAAATAAAAGGACTTTTTTGTGATCAAAATTTCATTACCATGGGAATGATATAAAACTTTTAATGAAATTTTAAACTATAAATCATTCCCATTACCACTATTTAGCACCACTAACTAAACGGACCGTTAGAATTTCACTCTCTATTATCTTATTTCAATACCACATCTCATATTAAATATGAGAATGTCAAATATGTCTAGTCAAGAGACATAAATTTACATGAACGAACAAATTTATTCATTGGTTTCTCGCTTCATGCTTATCCAATAATATACCACTTGATAATTATTTTAAATACCTCTAAATAACCAACAACTTTTACATTTAAGGGACTTACGAATTGACTACCAACTATACCACCGTAGTAGTTAATTTCTGTTTTTTCAAGGAGGCAGCATGAGCCAATGGTGTATCTTGCACCAGGGAGGATGGGGCAGGGCATGCCTCATGAAATGTTTATTTTTTTGGGTTATTAGAAATATGAACGTTGTTAGTGAGGATGAGATTAAGGAAGCTCTCTTTGGGATGGGTGACAATAAAGCCTCAGGAGTTGATGGTTTCAATGCCTACTTCTTCAAAAACACATAGGATATTATCAAGCAGGACCTTATTAATGTCATTAAAGATTTTTTCAACAGCAATACCCTTTTCCCCCTTACAATTGCACTTCGGTCACGATAATCCCAAAGGCTAAGAATGCTAGTAATGTAGGAGATTATAGACCGATTTCCTGCTGCATAGTTATCTACAAGATCATATCCAGAGTGCTAGCTGAGAGACTCCAAAAGGTGATTGGGAAAGTGATTGATCCAGCTCAATCAGGGTTTATACCGGGTAGGCAAATGGTTGATAACATATTATTAGCTGCGGAGCTAATCAAAGGGTATTCTCGCAAAAACAACAGCCCGAGATGTATGATCAAGATGGACCTTCGAAAAGCCTATGATTCGATCAGCTGGGTGTTTCTGTTCTCTGTTATGGAAGAGATGGGCTTCCCTCCTAAATTCATGGATTGGATCAGACCATGCATGACGACGGTCTCCTACTCTATCCTGGTAAATGGAACTCCCCTCAAGCCCTTTCCTGCAAAAAAGGGGCTACGCCAAGGCGATCCCATTTCCCCCTATTTATTTGCCATTGTAATGGAGTACTTGTCCAGGCTTATGCACAATATGACTGATAGTCCGAGCTTCTACTACCACCCTAGATGTAAGAAAGTAGGTATCACGCATCTACTGTTCGCGGATGACCTCCTCCTGTTTTGCCGTGCTGACCATCCTTCAGTTAGTAGCATGATGAGTTCCTTCGACCGTTTCTCCAAGGCCTCAGGGCTTCATGCCAACCCGAGTAAAAGCAACATCTATTTATCGGGGGTGGATAGATTCCACAAAGAGCAGCTTGTACACCTTTTGCACATGGAGGAGGGAGTCTTTCCTTTTACATACCTGGGAGTCCCCCTTCACTCCAAGAAGCTGAATTCTAGAGATTGCAGACCGTTGGTGGACAAGATCGTTGGTAGGGTCTAGTTTTGGTCTTCACGTCTGTTATCATATGCAGGTAGAATCCAGCTCGTTCGAAGTGTCATAGGGGGGATGAAAAACTTTTGGGCTCAAATCTTTTGCCTCCCGAAAAAACTGATTAAAATGGTGGATGATGTCTGTAGATCCTTCATCTGGACAGGGAAAGAGGGGTTATCTAGGAAAGCTGCGGTAGCATGGAGCCAATTAATATTACCCTAGTCTAAGGGAGGGCTGAACCTGAAAGATATGTACATTTGGAACAAAGCGGCTATGCTCAAACACTTGTGGAATATAGCCCGCAAAAAGGATAATCTCTGGGTAAAATGGGTTCATAACTACTATATGAAATTGCAAATGTAACGAACGTAAAAGTTCCCATTCACGCTTTGTGGAGCTTTAAGAAGATCATCAAACATAGAACTATAGTAGACAACCTAGGGGGATGGGAGAGCATAACTAAAGAGAACGAGTTCTCTATAGGGAAAACATATGAGATGCTAATTGCAGACGCCCTCCATGTTCCATGGGGAAACATCATGATCAAGAATATCGCCAGTCCAAGTGCAAGGTTCATCACATGGCTAGCAATCCAAAACAGATTGGCTACTAAGGATCGAGTCGAGAAATGGAAGGAGATCGAGGACGTTAATTGTGTTTTCTGTAGCGGGGCTAATGAATCAGCTCAACACCTGCTCTATGACTGTCAGTTCACGCAAGATGTCCGAAACCAGCTGTTTAGCTTCCTTAATTACAGGCTAGACGTCTCCAACCTCTAGGATGAAATTCTAAAGATGAGCAAAATAAATAAGAAGAAAATTGACTGAGCGAAGCTTATTGTTGGGATCTGGACTGAAATGATATACAGCATTTGGATGCATCGCAACAGAAAGATTTTTGAGAATCGTACTAGTAATACGAAGGAGGTTACTAACTACATTGTATTTAGAATAACAGGGAGCGTAAACAACAGGATGAAAGAAATGCTTGTAACTAGATAGATGTTCTTTCTTTTGGGGTAGTTTCAACTTCAGAATGAAAGAAATGCTTGTAACTAGATAGATGTTGTTTCTTTTGGGTAGGTTAGTCTTTCGCTCGTATTTTTGTCTTGAGCGTAGATTAGCATAGGTGGCTTTATGTGGAGTTAAGTTCCAGCTAAAGATTGTATCTTGTTTTCCTTTGATATATAATACTCATAATTGCCAAAAAAAAAAAAAGAAATATGAACATTGAGTTTTTTTTTTTTTTTTAGATTTAAATATATAAGAATATGTGTAGGGGTGCATGTTACTTGTTAATGATATTGTTTTGTATATGAGATTGGGGAGGGGTAAGTGTTAAATTGAATTCAATTGGGTTCAAATTAAGTAGGAGTAAGCTGGAGTACTCAAAGTGTAACTTTAGCACAAACAAGATAACAAGAAGCACTATAATGCTTCCAATATCTTGGTTCCATATTTCAAAATAGTGAGGGACATCCAACAAAATATGACCTATAGAATTTAGTGTGGGTGGCCAAAATGGAGAGTCCTTAAAGTTAGAGGCAAGTTTTATTAAATGACCATTAGACTAGTCCTACTTTATGGGTCAGAATTTTGGGCTTTTAGAAAGGATCATAATAGAAATATAGGAGAAGCGGAATTGTGAATGCTACAGCTAAGGGTGTTCAATGGGCCGGGCCTCCATTTTGAGCCATTATCCAGCTCGTTTTTTTGTAGGGCTTTGTAAGGGCCGGGCTAAAAATGGGCAGGGCCGGAAATGGAATCTACTATAATTAAAATGATACGGGCTATAGAGGACTCAATGAGGATTGAAAACGGACCGTTGTAAATAGTATAATTAATGGATAATTTAATACTATAAATGACAATGTCAATGGGGATTATTAATATTTTTTCAATTTAATTATTATAAATGATAATTTAATTGTTATAAATTGATAAATGGAGATTAAAATAATTTTTGGTAATAAAAATGGGTCGGATTGGAATGGGCCGGGCTTTGAAAGTACGACCCATTTTAAGCCCATATTAAATTTAAATGGTCCTTATCCAATTTGGCTCATATTTACTTAAGCCCGGCTCAACCCTTATCTGGCCCATTGAACACCCCTAGCTACAACTGATTAATACCTTGAGGGATAAAATTCAAAATGAGATTTAGGAAAGGGTTAGGAGTTGCAAATATTTAGGAAAAGATGGAAGAAAATCATAAAAGAGTTTGAACTCTTGCAAAGATGTTGTATTAGCAAACCATTAAGAAAGATAGGAAGTTGAAACTCGAAGGGTGCAAAAAGAGGGTGAGGACGATCGAACATGACTTAGAGGGTATAAGTGAAAAAGGATATGAAAAATCTAGATTTATAGATTGAGATTGTAGAAAATCGGAATGAAGAAGAAGAAGAAGCATACATATGAACATGAAACAAATATATCGGTCTATGTAGCCAACTCCAATTTTTTAGAATTAAGACTCTGACATTGTTGTTATTATTATAAGTATAGTCATAAAATTTGAGTTTATAATTAGTTGGACATGCTTCTCTAATTAAAGGAATCAATGAATTGAAACCATGACATCTACAATTCAATTATAGGATAATCCCCATAGGTATAATTTAAACTAAGCAAAGAATATTCATTGGAGGATCAACAAACAAAGATATATGTCATAACTTATAAGGTTTTATTATGTATTTTTGTATGTATTAATATTAAATTAGTTAGTAATTAAAAAATATAGTGGGGTGGGGACAAATTAAGTTGTGAAGAAAAAAAATGATCAAAGCAATGGGTATCCTTTTCACAAACCATACTGTTGGGTTATTTTTGTATTGTTGTGAGAAATAATAGTGTGAGTTCAAAGAAACTGCATGCTTATTACACCAAGTGGGGGGAAAGGCAAAGGCAGAATGAAGCAAAGACAGTTAGGTTAGGAGTGTATAGAATACAATATATACTACCTTAAATTAAAACATAATCATAAACTTAATCCAATTATAATAACACTGTCAATCAACCAACTCAATCAAAAGTTAAAGTTCTTGATTAATGTCTAATCAAAATATGTTATATAATCTATATATCAGATCTCATCACACGAAAGTCTTTTGAATGAGAAGTGTGGATGCAATACGTGTTTCCTCATACATGACATTTGAATATTCTACTTTGAAAATAAGGGGTAGAAGAGATTCGAACCTGTGACCTTCTATCACGTAGTGCCATGTCATCATACCAACTCAAACAAAAGCTGTTGGAGCCGCAGAGTATGTTATATACTCTATGTATTAGACCTCCTCACATGAAAGTCCTTTGGGCGAGAAATGTGGATGCAACACATGTTCTCGACCTTGTACACGACGCTGAATATTCTAGTTTGAAAATAAGGGGTGACCCGTGACCTACCATCATATATGTAATTGAATTTTCATGTCATTATACCAATTCAACCAGAAAGTTATTAAAACAACGTAATATGTTATATACTCTATCATACACATACGCTTAAAATAAGCAAAATAAAATGTAAGGTTTGATTGGTATACATGAGGATGGTTGCTTGTATGTCATATTAAATGCAAAGATTCATTGATTACACATTGCTTATTGGTGAGAAGTGAGATCGATCTAAACATACACAAACACAAAGAAGAGACTCGAGCTTAAAGAAATAGAAATAATAATCCCAAGTCATGATTCCCATCCCTAAAGATTAAAGATATAGTCACTTAGCAAGCCAACTTTGGTAATTATGAAGACCAATTGGCTTGGCCCTTTTTTATTTGTAGGGTAGGCATAAGCCTAACTCCTCTCTCTATCTCTATTACTCTATGTACATGGACCCTGACCAAACCCATTTCCTTGTTGGCCACGTGGCTGACAGCCACTTTTGAGTGATGTATGCATGAAGTAGGATGATGACTTGGATTTTCTTTTTATTATCCCATATTATTATTGTGGTTAGAAGTTTTTCACCTTTCATTGACTAATGATCTTATTGTTATGAATGTCTTACCCGAAACAAGGACCTCATATGCTAATTAATAGTTTTATTAGTTGGGTTATTTAATTCATATATAAAAAATATCTCACAGTGAGACTATCTCACATAAGAATTTGTGTAACCTTAATGATACGAATGTAAGAGTTTAAGATCTAGCCGATATAGAGTGTAAAGATATACTGGATTATTTAGAAATAAGAAAGAGAATATATAAAGTAACAATGGGTCATTTACTAAAACATGAGGCAAATTTAATGGAACCGACTAAAGTGGAAAATTTGGTGAGTTAAGTGAGGCTTAGGAGTATATGAGAACTATATAATACTCTTTTCATATATTAATATTTGTTACATGACACAAATTGAAGGGATGGAGTAAAATATAAAATCTTATAATTTTCTGAACATCTTTTTATAAAAGAAAATGGGTAAAATTATAAAAAATATTATGTATTGAACTCGATTAAAAATTGAATTTTTCTTATCATCTTTACTAATTACCTATATGTTCATAACTTAACGAACACTAATCAAAGTATTACACAATATACTAGAAATTTTAAATATATGATGGTTAATAAAGTGTACAATAATCAAATTAAAGTGAAATTCTTTATAATTTGGAGTAATAAATTTAAAGGGTTAGAAACACTATATTTTCACTTAATGAATTTCTTTGGATAGAAGTATTTATGATATTACTCTACACTTAATCAACTTGTACCATGTGGAAAACATATCAATTTACTATTATTATATTATAAAATAAACTTTGTTTCTCTAGTACTTTTGTGTAGTTGTTAATTAGAGCATATATATGGGTTTCAATCATGACATAAAATTTTTGATTGAGTTGGTCTCTTGACATGGTATCAGAAGTTAATGTAATAAGAAATCTCAATTTGAATCTTACGCACCTCTCATTTAAAGTACGTAGAATAATTTGTATTGCATCTACACTTCTAGCCTGAATTACTCGCGTGTGATGGGGTTGTTTTTGTATATGTCAACAAACCAACTCATTCAAAAACTTAAATTGATGAATAAGGCTCCAAAATATGTTATATACTCTAATAGAAAAGAGTATACCTTAATGAAGTTAGATGTAATAGAGTTGATTGTATACTACCAACCTTTTTAGTTTTTAGATATCTTATAAACTAATTTTGAATACATATAAAGGATTCATCTCATACGTAATACTAAAGGAGCTAGCTAGCCACATTATTGAGATATATCCTTAAATAAAACTCAAATCTTGGTATCTTTTAATCCAAGCAATCAATATGTTCTCCTCTCACGTTTATTGCTCAAAGTTGATGCCTCATTAAAGCAATCAAAATTTTTATTTTTCTGATCATAAAATTTATATGAGACAGTATTATCGTATTATCTCTAGCTTCCTTCTCTTTCAATTTGCATGGCTATGTCAACCCTTTAAAACATCCCCTTCCATCCCCAACCTAAATATTCTTTTCACATATTTCATGTTACAACCACCATCATCTAATATTTACTTTCTCCCTTATTTAAGAATACACTCTCACATAATGTCATTAATTAAGAAAATGATAAAAATTAAGAAAATAATAAGGACGATAAAATATTTGGGTAAAAATTATAAAAATGACAAAAGATTGTTTAAAATAAAAATATTATAAAAATAAATTATCGGTCGATAAATTCGTAAAGACATGGGTAAAAAGTGTAGTTTATAACCCATGAAAAGGATATATAATAGTGTTGCTTTTTACTTTTACTATTTGACTTTATAAAAAAATTTTAAAAAGTCAACATCATTAAGAAAGGCGTAACATGGTTAGAGGTGATGAACTTGAATAATTATCCTGCATAGAAAAAATAGACTAATTAAAAACTAATTAGATGCTGATCAAGCAAACACAAAAATTCGATAAATATATATAAAACTAAAAACACAAATTTAAAATCTAATTTATAACTAATAGAGTATATAATTATTTAAGGTTATAATCGATCGTTTAAAATCTTGCAAGGGTTTGTTACTTTGTTTACATTGGAATATTTATTCTAAATTGTAGATTTTAATTATAAAATTATAAATGAAAAAATTGTAAATGTCAAATTTGAAAAGTCATTGTCAAATTTTTAATTTTAATTCTTTTAAAATAATGATGAAACTAACTCAAATTCAAAGTTAATTTTTTTATTTATCAAATATTAAATTCAGCCGATTTTGGACTCCAAATGCAATCATCGTTCAAAAAAAAAAAACATTTGTTGACTTAATTTTTTTTTGCATAATATCAAAAGTCAACGTATCAGAAGATTACAAATTCAAATGTCATTCAAATCTCATTTTTAGTGGCATATTAACCGTAGGACAAGAAGATTCAATGATGCATTAACACTTCATTATCATCATCATTAGTCTAATATCTCGCATGAAAATAGAGTTTGAGTGGGGAAAAATAACAGACACTCTATATTCATATTTTTATTAAAAAAAGAAAAAAAAAGAAAAATATGATTAATTTTATCTTGACAGCGATCCTGCTGCTTAAATCAATCTTTTGAGTCGACCATAACTTATCCATAAGATAAGCAAAGCTGACCAATCTTCTCTATCTCCTTTGATTGTACATCAAATCTGACCAATATTCCTTCAAACAAATAAAAGAGAAAGTGATACATAAATGTTGATTACAGACAAACCATTAAATTATTATTATTACTATTTGTGTGAATCTTAATAGTTTTAAATATCCCATTATATGTGTACCTTTACAGGTATAACATAGGATGTTTATTGGAACCCCGCTAATTAATTCATTTTTTATTTATAAAGTATTAATTAATATATTAATTTGATTCATAAATAAATTAAAATATTATTAAAACATACTTTGCTTATTATTACTCTCATATAAATTGACCCATATCAGAGAAAGAGAAGAATGTATATCAATATGTAAATTTGAATAGTAACTTCTATCACTACTAATTGATTTTAGTAGCAAACCTCCTTTAGATTTATAAGTGGTTTACCTCTTTTTCTTCTTGTTTGGATTGTCCAATCTAAACCCATTTCATAAATTCTATCGGTCTTGTAAGCAATATATTTCAATATAGAAGACCTTTTTCCCAGTCCTCAATTTACAAGAATGTTTTGTGCATCAAATTGTTCTTTACATAAACCTAAAGCCAACAAATATTCATCTTTAATTATATCTAATATATTTCGTTTATAAAATTTATGATCACATTCCAAGAAAAATTAAAAATAAAGGTGATTATTTGGATTATTGAGTCGATTTTGAGTCAAGTATTTTAAATCGATACAAAATCAAAATTTATAATCTCATTAATTTTTATATAATTTTGAGTTCGTTTTAGAGTCGAGCTGAATGAATATCCACTAATTAAAAGATTGCATTCGACGAATAAGACTCTCAGCACGAAAAACAGCAAATACACTTATACGAAAAAAGTACCGTGAAATGAAAGTAAGAAGATTGTCCAATGTTTGTGCACCCGCCGCCTTGGCAAGCACACTCCTAATAAACACTTGCACAAAAAGTAAACTAATGCCTACCTCTTTTTTGTTTTTTATTTTATTTATATTTATATTTTGGTGGCTAGCTAGTAGTTAATCTAGAATTAATTATTTTCTCAGATGAAGATTAAATACTACTTTTATAAATAAAACTTTATGTCTAATTTTCATATAGTCTATTTCTTCTTTTGGTCTTCTATCTTATTAGGAGTGGAGCAAAAAATAATTAATTATTTAAAGGCTCTATTTAATTTTTAAAAATTATGATATTTTTCTAATAACTTTGTATTTTTAAATGCTTAATATTTACTACGTAAAGTAATATTAAGGCCTATCATATCCTGTATGATTGAACATGTTAAACATGCTCATAATCTCCTTTATATCTTATAATTAAAAAAATGAGAAATTATCAATGGTATCCATGAGTTTTGGCACTTTATCAATGATGCCCCTTATCTTTTTATTACCAATGGTATCCTCGTATTATTGAGCATCTTACAAACATAACCTTTTAAAAATTTATTTTCCGTCCAAAACCGTTTAACTTTTTTTTTTCTTTTATTTTTTCAATTGAAAAATAAAAGAAAAAAAAGTTTACGGTTTTGGACGATTTTGAACGGAAAAAGTTTTGAAAGGTTATGGTTGTAAGACGCCAATAACATAAGGGTACCATTTAAAAAAAAAACAAAAACAAAAAATTTAGAATACTATCGATAAAGTGTCAAAACTCAAAAGTGTGATTGATAATTTTCTTTAAAAAAACGTAGTTTCATTGATGTATCATTATCTTGAGTTATGTTGTTGATAATCTTAATTCTGTGGTGATGACTCCACCTTAGGAGAATTACTTGCTGCTGCTTCTGTTTCACGTCACACTTCTTCTCTCTCTCACTCTTGTCTTTAAATATGATCCACAACTAGCTATAGTCAAAACTCATAACACCCTATATACTTCATACATATCTTCTATCTATTATATACTTGTTCGTTGTTAGTACTTATCGGCATGGCGGATAATAATGAAGGTGATAATAGTTTACCCCCTGGATTCCGATTTTACCCTTCTGATGAAGATCTTGTTGTTCATTTCCTTCGTCGTAAAGATCATGATCATAGCAGTATCTTACCTTTTCACCCTCGTGTTATTCCTGATCTTGATCTTTACCCTTACAATCCTTGGGAACTACAAGGTATTATTCATTTTATTAATTAAATTATATTCTTATTCTTTAATTTCTTTATTTTTTCAGCAAATTTATAGTATAAGGTGGATTAAATACTCGATAATTGTATCTTTACATGCAAATGAAAAACTACACTAATTTAATTTTTTTTTTATTATATTATATGTTACACAATTTAATATTAATTAATATTATTATGTTGGGTAAATTTATAATCTTGTATAGGATGACTTGTACATGTATTGAGAAAATAACTTGCATTGGAATAAAAATATAAAAATAAGATTAAGTAGATAGCTTGAATGGTAGGCACTACTAGTACTAGATACTATCTTTGTCATTTCTAACTTAGACATTGATAGCTTGGAACGAAGCAATATATAATTATAGTTCCCTCCAACTACTTTTCATTCATTTAATTTATGACATATATTTGATATCATTATTGATGAGAAAATTCATGGTTAATATTTATGAGCGTTTAATTAAATTAATTATGTGTTAATGTATAATGGGTCAGCTTTTTTTTTTGCTTTAATACATGGGTTATAAAATGTTTTATTGGCGCAATTAATAATCAAAGCTCATGCAAATATACATGTCATTGTTATTTGTTAAAATTTATGTTAATTTGATATTTTACGTTTCTTTAATATGCATGTAAGGTTGGTAAATCAATATTCCTTTGCTGAATATAAATAATTAGCATTTTTAATTTTAAAAATAAAAAAATGAATTTTGGTAATTAATTTATTTAATCAGGAGTACCAAAGGAGTATGATGCTTAGGTAAGACACAAACCATGCAATATATCCAACCGTACTATTTGCTTGTTTATGTGCATTTGAAACCAATGATAGTAATCATATCATCATATTCTTGTGTACCAGATTCTTGATCATTTTTTGCACCAACAAAGGTCACCACTTTACAATAAATATTAAGCAACTTAAAAGTTGAAGGGCCCCATTTTCCATAAATACATTTACAAACTTGTAGGTTCATCTATATTTTTGATTAGCTAACCATGATGTAACTCATGACTTATATATTTATTAGCCTTATACACCCACCATGCATGTAATAAGAATCTATGTTAAAGTCTAGGTTCAAGTCTGCCAATGTTATGCCATATAACAAAGAAAAATGAAAGTTTTTTGGTTCGGTCTATCTTTATATATATATATATATATATATATATATATATATATATATATATATATATATATATATATATATATATATATATATATATATACTATTTGCGGATAAAGTGAGCAAGCGCATATCTCCTTGCCCTCTCCTTAGAAGGGGCACCGGTATGATTGTTAACTACTACATATCCTCTTTTACCAGATTCTGACTTATGCGAAATACTAAGCTGATAACATAATAATTGTGTTTACAGGAAAAGCATTGGAAGAAGGAGACAAATGGTATTATTATAGTAGAAAGATTCAAAATAGGGTAACAGAAAGTGGATATTGGAACCCAATGGGAATGGATGAGCCTATAATATCAAGTTCAAGCAAGAAAATAGTTGGTATGAAAAAATATTATGTATTCCATATTGGTGAACCACCTGCAGGGGTTTGGACCAGTTGGATAATGCATGAATATAGGCTTCCTGATTCAGGATCCACCAGTAGATCCACTTCTAGAAAGACTAGAGGACATCCTAAGCTAGTAAGTTTAATTCTGATGTCGTGAGCCAAAGATTTATAGTACGTTCATTTTGAATTATAACAGACTATATATAATAAGATGATCAGTTATGAAAACATGTGTACTTAATCTTAGTTATGTTGAACATAAAGCTGCATATGATATTTGCTAGTCGTAAAAAACTATTTTGTTATCACTAGCATTGATATGTAATGAAATGTTGTAATGAAATGTTGTGATATGGTCTCATCATAGAGAGAGGAAATATTCGCTTAAGACTATAGTGCTATAATTACTCTATAGTGCACAATCGTGCAATACTACATGTTGTGTTATTAGGGTAGACTTCATATAAAATAGATAGTATTTGCACTGGATCCCTCATAAATGAAAAAAATATGTGATTAAATAGGGTTTAATCAAATCATATTTTAAAGTTTTAAACAAAAATTTATGCAGATTATTCAGGTCTTAAAATATGTTACATACTCAAATTATAATAAGTTTCAAGAAATTTTATCCTCATTTTATCATTGAAAAAAATAATCCATGTATATATGTAAGTGGATATAATGAAACGTATTTTTTGACAATTATAATAAATAAGATTAAAATGATTTATTATGTGCACTTTTTATAATTGTGAATTTAAAAATAATTTTTGCTATTACAAAAGTAAGGTTTTTGACTTTCCAAACTCTAGGTGGAAGCTATTTGATAATATTAGACTAATAAACTTTTTTATTGATGATCTTTATTATTCCATACATGTCAATCATTCTATACAAGCATATATAATGTTTCATTTATATTATTTACATTCCTCCCTCCTCAGACCCTGACTTGTGAGGGATATTGGATTGATGACTATGACTATGACATTATTATATAAAATATATAAAATTGATTTTAATAGAAACTTCTCATTCTTAAAGTAAATGAATATACTAGCATAGAGATAATACTTTCTAGGTATAAGCATTTTGTAAATTTAAAGTAAATTTCACATATATATGTTTTTTTTTTAGAAAGGTGGATAAAATGACAAGTCATATATATATTTATCATAGTTTTAATGGAATATTATTGCAGGATTATAATAAATGGGTGATTTGTAAGGTGTACGAGCAAAGAAACGATGATGATGATGGTGATAATGATACAGAGCTTTCATGTTTGGACGAAGTTTTCTTATCAATGGATGATTTGGATGAAATTAGCTTGCCAAATTAAGTGTAATTAAAGAGAATCTCACTCTATAATTTGTTAGTTCACTAGATGAGAAAAACCTAAGCTCATAGTCATAGTTCACAAAATTATTGTAGAACCAAATGTGACAAACTCCCAATGTAATACTTCTTTATCTAATCATCATATTATTGGTATATTATTATTATTAGTAGTAGAGCGAATTCAGAATACTAGTATAGTACAGATGAGACATACGTACAATCATTATTGCATGCATGTGAACTCAACCAAATTACTAACTGTCATTTTTTTACATGTTATGTTGGGTTTTAATCAAATGACTCGAATCATAATAAGCTTAACAAGTCCAAACATAGACAATTCTTCATTGATTATAAGAAGGCTTTAGAAATTCTAACATCTAATATAATAAATTACTCTTGTGAAAGTGCGTCTCTTGGTGAGATGAGCTCAGAACAAGAAACTCATTTATTGCTGATAAATATTATTAATTGGACTATTTAGTGTATAAACGTGTGTCATGTATAAACGTGTGTCATGGTGAAACCCTCTCATACAATAATTTGTTACATTTAATTTACATTTATACTTATTTTCATAACTTCATCATGATTATGTATGGTGCTTAAATTTCAACTTAGCTAGGGTTGGGAAAACTAAAAATAGAAAGAGTACAAGTGAAGTGAAATTTAATGATGCCCTTTCACTAAAAGACATGTGGCATCTACAAAATCTATATACAACGGTCTATTAGTTAGGGGCCCACAAAGTTGCACACGTAGGACAAGTTGACTTCCAATTTGCAAACCCTAAAATCCAAAACAAAAAGAAGAAAAATTGTTTCATAAGAAAGAACTACGAAACCTAATAATTAGTCTAGAAGGGCTAAAGTGTGGGTAATAATTCGTATATTCATGCATGCGTATGTACGAATGGAAATAAATCGTATAAAAAATGTATAATATTTCGTAGATCGGAATGGCACGTGCTGGTAATGAGGGGGGAATAAGGTGGGAGCATTTCCATTAATTAGTAAAGACAAAGTAGGCTATCGTCTAAGGCCTCAAATTTTTTAGGGCTCAAATTTCATTTACAAGATTGATATTAACTTTACTTAAATTTAGGTAAATTTTATATTTTTACTAATACGTAATATGAGTTATAAGAGCTTTTTTACAAATAGTGAAATAATCAACAATACAAAATAAAAGGAGTTTTATAATATTTATTATGTCTTTAATAAATTTTTAAGGACCCTTTTTATTTTTCGTTCTGAAATTCAAAAATAAACAAGACGACTTGTGTGGGACCCAAAGAGCACTGTAGGGTAAAAACCAGACTCCTGCAATGCATGTTGCATATTGCATATTGGAGTTTGTCTTTGTGTGGCACTTTTATGTTTACTTTTTGATGGAAGTGTAGTGCTTGTCTTGTAGCACAATTGTTGGATTTTATAATGCATGCTTGCTGAGGATGGCATGAGATCATATGTGATGCAATTTTCTAAATTTTATGGATTCTATATATGAGATCATGATCTAGGTAGACATGACCTATTCAATATGGTTATGGTATTTTACAAATATACTAATTCATTCAATAAATACAAACATTTTACATTTCTTTATGATCAAATATTTCAATTTAAAGTATTTGGTAATGTGATTTGTGAATCATTAAAAGTATTTAAAACAGATCTGATAATTTGATATTTACTTGACCTTAGAACTAAATCCGACTTGAATGTAAAAATCAATGTGAACACAAGACCTGATGTAAACCGACCCAAAACACCTGTCCTGAAATTGACCCGATGACCCGAATGAACACCTTTATAAAATACATTTGTGTAAAGTTGTATATGATACTTGCTATTAATGTTTAATCGAGAATAACTTTTTTATTAGTATTATTACCAATAAGGGTAAAATTGCGTAAATTCAGTCGTAACAAACCTCATCCTTAATGGAGCCTAAAAATTTATTACCTTAAATTTATAGGCCCGTCTTATAGTGAAATAATTTATAACCTTATAATTTATTGATAAGTGCATATATTCATGTGAAGTTGTATAACCTTAAGATGATCATTTACAATCTTAAAAGTAACAAGTTATATAAATTATCTAATTATATAAGTGCGTCTTATAGTGAAAATGTCTCACACAAAATAAGCTAATTATATTAATATTAGGTTGAGGAGAAAAGTATATAAGAATCAAAGTGAAGAGCATTGTTAAGAAGTGATCTAAACAAAAGTGAGAGATGAAGTGTTATGATTGTATGAAGAGGTATTCTTGTAAATAGATAGAAATCCCCCACGCTATCTCATCATACAATGTTTACTCATTTACCAAAAATCCAAAAGGATTTAATTTAACACCAACAATATTATCATTTGCGAGTTTACGAACAATACTAACTCAAATGTAACGTTATATTGCGTCGATCAAAAAATAATGTTCATCAAGATGGCACAAACTTGACTTCATGGTATAACTGCGTGTGAATTTGTTTAAATTTGTCCTTCAGCTTTCGAATCTGCATGACAAAATACACCAAATTTCATACATTTTCTAGCAAAAAATCATTGACACGACAAAAAATGATTCGGGAATTACCCGTTTAAGTTCGATTTCCATGTCTCGCTTACGCTGGTCTAAAGAGCTTCTCAAACTAGCAACATCGAATACGCTATCTAAATCATCTTCGAATTTAGACAAATCTTCACGCAGTTTTTCAGGTAGCTTGTCTACTATCGGCATCAACAAAAAACAGTTGAACTGCACAGTGCAACCCATCAGTCTTTGGTTAAGTATTCAAGAATTATAATTTCAAAGATCAAATTTGCAACACAAAATTTCAGGATCCGAATCGATAGAACACATATTACGGGAGAATATAATAACGTAATCTTTCTCCTTGTTCACCAATTGAATATAACGATTCAACACTAGTAACAAATTGACTTTTATATCTCGATCAATCAGTATTACACTATCACATAATTCACTAATCTTCTTATAAATCGCGAATCATAAAAAGTGAATTATGGTCGGTTTTGGGCTATTCTGGGGTCATTTTGAGCGAATTGCGAATTCAAAAGGCGAATTAACTGTCAAATTATGTTGCACTATTTGGTAAATACAGGGTTCTAATGTAGTGAAAAGAAGGGTCAACACTCAACGGCCACCTTTTAATGGAGTAAGATAGGAAGACACAAAATAATCTAGAGCATTAATAAAAAAATGTTAAAAAGGAATGGAAAAATTACCAGAAATAATAAAACTTTTTGCTTATTTCCCTACAATAATACCAACTTTTGATACCAACTTAGTGAGTGTTTTCCTACAATATCTCTAACATGTTAAAAATCAAAACTAAGAGATTATATGACAAAAAAAATTGGTAAATTAGTTAATAAACTACAATTTATATTATTCTAGGAAAAAAAACCCCCTAAGTTGATATTATTCATGGTTAATTAAAAGTTGGTATTATTGTAGGCAAATTAACGGAAGGTTGTATTATTCACAGTGATTTTCGAAGGAATATGCATACCTTTAATTCAGCAGATGCCAAAAAATATTCTTTTATCCCATGAAATATTTGCTGCACTAGAGCATATACAATCCTCTCTGATGAAGGAGCGAGTCTCCGGTTCCAAAGGGTATTGTCAAGCACATCAGCCAGTCTCGTTTCAGTCAGCTGGCCAGAGCCATTCGAGTCCATGCCTGAGGCCAACTGGCTTGATTTGGCAGCCATTTTTTGCGAAGTCTCTATCTTTTCTTTCAGTGTTGAATCTTGATAAAATGATGAGGAAAAAAATTCTTTATTAACGAGATTTGAACTTTTCTTTGGAAAAAGAAGGAAAAAAAACAGTAAAAGCAAAGTAAGCATGAACCGGAGAAGCCTAAAAGGATAATGCTATTCACCCCCAAGAACAGATGGATCCGTGGCACTAGCACCAAAAGAGTCCAGGAAATGACGCAAACCAGCTCGATTCTGCAGATTAAACCAAGATTACAAACTCTCAAAACAAAAAGCTAGGACTAGCTTGTGGTTGGTGCTGAAGGCATAAAAACAATATCTTCAGTGTAAACATTAGATAAATTTGCTAAAAATAAATCCACCTATTATTTATAATCATCTTTAAAGCTTCTTTGTAAGTCAAAAATTAAGAATAAACAATAGTTGGGTTTATTTTCAGCAATTATACCGAATAGATGGGTTTATTTAAAAATAAACATTAGTTGTATTTATTTTCAGCGGATCGAGCAAAGGTGGTTTATTTTTAATACGTCTAATCATCTCCAAATCAATAAACAAGAAGCCTACAGCACACTTTTTTAATCGTTCATTCAGACCCTTTGAACTTCAGGACTTGACCCTTCCAGCAGAAAAGATTTCAGCAACTTTTAACATGTATGTCTATCAGCCGCACACCACGGTACAAAACATGTTCGTTATTGATAGCATTACCTTGTTGTGGAGAGACCAAGAAACATAGCGGGTTGTGCTCACCAAATCTTCCATGCACCTGTGGAGAACAGTAAATCCACAAATAAGACCTTACCTAAGCAATCATGCACATAGATACACATTATTCTCATAATAATTATACCCTTATCTATTATGACAAGAGGCAAACATTAAAATTCACATTCATTCATACAAAAATTCTTAGTAGTTACTCGTAAGTCACAAGTGGATGACAGATATATATATCATAAACAATGAGTACAAAGCAACAATGCATGGATGTCATCAAGACTCGAGAGGTCTTGGAAGGCTTACATGGGTCCAAGTTGCATGAACCCAAACAATTCAGGTTTATTGTTCACATGGCCTTGTTTGGTAAATGGCTTTCAAGTCGGATTTATATTGACTTTTGGCTTTTTGGCTAGTTGAATAGCCAGCTTTTGAGCCAAAATGAAAAGGCTAACATTGTTAGCTTTTTCAATGGCTTTTAGCCAACTTTTCCTTTAATAAACAGCCATCTGCCAATACTTAATTTTACCAAACATCTCCCAAAATAGTTTGGCTTATTCAGCTAGCTACTAGCTTAAAAGCCACCAAAAACAGCAAGGACAAACAAGCCAACAACCATTTTCCAAACCACCCTGAGCTACTTTAATATGCAACTATTTACATATATTACAAATAATGAGAATAGGCTAACATGTAAGTGGTTCATATAAACAACCATTTTCCAAGCACACAGTTTACAAGTGGTTTGTAATGTCATTTGGCTTAGCAAACACACATAGCATGTTCATGTGGCAGATGAATAAGATTCTTCACCCTTTCATTGGTGTCCGTCATATCCACGTCTTAGACTTCTGATGTCCGTCCTTTGACCTCTTAGTGCCCTCAACCCCTTGCCCTTACCGTTTCCTTTCTTTTTAGTTCTTTGTTCTCTTTTGAAGCGGTCCTCCTGTCTATAGGCCTTCAAGTTGTCTTGCTCGTGTTTTTCGCGTCTCTTTATCTTTCTCGAGTCGAGGGACTCCTTTGACCGTGCTCTCCTTTATGGGTATGAGTTGTCGCCGTCCTTCCCTCCCCAGACCCTGGCCTTAGCTTTCTAAGAGCGGGATATACTGGGTTGGATGATGATGATGATGACCCTTTCATTGGTGTATTTTTAGTTTAATTAGATGGCGTTCTTGTGTAAACCAGGTTAAATAAGGAGCATTCAGATAACTTGAGGCAGTTGCTTTGCATTTTGAGGAAGGCCAAGTTATATGGTAAACTTGAAAAGTGCACGTTCATATTGAAGGAAATTGTGTTCTTGGGCTACCTTATGACGAATGATGGAATCACACGGATCCTTCAAAGGTAGAGTTGATTATAGTCGGTTGGTGGCAAGAACTAGAGATTAAAATGCATGAAACCCAAAGCTTGTGCGTGCAGAAATTTAGCGCACAGAAAGCCTTTGAAGAGGTGAAGATCAAAATGTGTACGGCACTAGAAATGGAAACTACTACATTTCACCTAAGCCCTTTAAGATGGAGCGCAATGCTAAAGGTACAAGCATTGGAGCGGTGCTTATTCAAGACTCTTGAATCAAGAGGCACAAATAATTAAGTTGAGTTCTCTCACTGGGTGGTGGTAGGCTGAATTACTCCACGTATAACAAAATTCTATGCAATGGTTTTACGGTAGATAAATGTGCAACACAAGTTGAACATGCGACATAGAAAGTGGATAGATGTTGTCTTTAGGCCTCCCTTTAAAGTATAAAAGTGAAAAAAGGAATGTCGTGGAAGATACTGGTAGGCTGAATTACTCCACGTATAACAAAATTCTCTGTAATGGTTTTGGCACTTGATCATTGATCTCATTATCTATGTTCACATCCATTGGTTTTGCATTTAGGTCATGAACTTTTACGGTAGATAAATGTGCAACACAAGTTGAAAAAGCGACATGGGAAGTGGATAGAAGTTGTCTTTAGACTTCCCTTCAAAGTATAAAAGTGGAAAACGGAATGTCGTCGAAGATACTGTGAGCATACCACATAACTTGCTTGCAAATTTGAATGCACAAATCATTGGCATCGAACTTATCAAGGAATATCATGAATGTTATGAAGACTTTTGTGAGGTTTAGGCTTGCACATTAGGAAAGCAGGGGCGGCTTTACAATTTTATCTTATCTTGGGTTTCTGTTCCGTGATAACAAGGTCTTCACTCCAAGGTGTTCTATTTGCGATTTGTTAATTCATGAGGTGCAAAGCAGGACATTAAGAGGGCATCATGTAATTGCAAAAACGTTCAAGATGTTGCAGCACAATTAATGGTCGAAGATGCTTGAGCATGTAGGATTGCAGATAGGCTAAGGTAATGTTTTGAAAGGGTTTGAAGAAACAATTGGCATTTACGTGGCGAGAGAGGCCATGGAAAACATTTGAGCATGAACTTTATTGCTACTCTTCCAAAAACAAGACATACAATATATCAAATGTTGCAAACTTATATTTCAGAAATATTATTCGTTTGTATGGCAGCCGAAGTCCATAGTTTTGATTAGAGACAAAAAAAATTTTGTCTTTTGGTAGTTTGTGGAGGTTGTTGGAATATAAGTTGAGCTCCAGTATGTCTCATCAAGACAGATGTGATGAAGACAATGGGTTCACTACGCACAAGGGTATTCTAGATAGTGGATATTTAGATCTTGTGTGGGTTCATTTTCGCAAGGAACAAACTGCAAGGAAGCATAAATAGACACCATTATCTTGGAGCTACCGAAAAACGACCATTACATTACTTTGACTTAAAAAATTGCAGTTCTGTGATAGTGGAAAAAATCGGCCACATCAACGCATTGTAAGGATTTGAGGTTATAGCGACTGCAAGGCTGCAATAATCGTGATACTATCCGCATTAACCACATTAGCATTACTGCCAGAGCTATAAACTGGTTCTAGAGATATCATGAAGTGACTTCAATGACACAACCGCCTCAGAGAACATTATGCATGCCATTAATGGCTTCCCAAGATGTTCATCTCCTATCACTTCATCTTGACAAAGTCACAGAGATCTTCCTTCCTCTTCATTTGGAGAAAAGACTAGCATTCACCTCATCAAATGCTTTTCCAAGACTAAAGAAGGCCTAAGAAGAAGCAGCTAACAAGTGTGCATACTATTTCATCCACAGCCTTCATATACTTGACCACACGTGTCCCTACTCCCTTTCCTAGTTGACTAACACAATGACAATAAAGGCCTAGTCTGGCCGCACGACAAGTTTGGATGAAGTATAAAGTAAAAAAACAATAAGACACGTCTAAAATACCATATCAAACCATTACACATAGGTACAGGAAGAAGAATCAGTCACTAAAAATAGAGATCAAGAAAGAGCTGGTCACTTACTTTTCTCGGCATGATCTTTCCGTAGATTCTGCAAAACTATTATACGCTGAAGTAACACGATCTAAAAAACCCTCATGGCGGCTCAGATATTCCCCATCTTTCTGTAATTGACGTTCATTAAACCCAAAGTTTACAAATGCACAAACCCATAAACAAATAGAAATCTAAATTGTTCATGCATCATAATTCAAAATGCAGCTTATACATCACAGAGATGATACCTGTAGAAGGAAGATACAAATAGGAAGCAATCTCTTGAGAATGTGCAAGAGCCTATTGCCCAACTGCAATTGTATATATTTTTTAAAAAATAATGTCATTGAATAGCCTATCGAAGAAAGTAGAAACTAATCAAGAAACAAAATGTTGTTGGAAAAAAACCCACATATGATCCCACATTGAATAATTAGAGAGAGGCTGACTAACATATAACAGAGCATGTGCAAAGGAAAACACAATTTCAATTCTTTTCAGCATATACCTGATGAAGAAAAGGTTCAAATGTGTCACGAGCCTTCGAGACGGCGATCACACAAGCCGTTCTACAAGGAAAAAAAAATCAGATTAACACTGATAAAGACAAACATATGCAGCAAATCCAACACAAAACATGCCAAGATTCTATGAGTAATCTTGCATTCCATACATGATAAACAAATTAAATGTTAAACTAGCAGAAAATCAAACATCTATGTTCGAGAACATGGAAAATATTGACTACCCATAACAAAATCACGATGTGCTCACTACAGGAGAAAACTAGTGGCTAGTACACAAGTCAACAAAACCACGTTATACTTGTACATGGTTCAGACTTCATATTAAGACACCTGTCTTAATTTTGCTCTTTGTTAAGGAAAAGAAAAACATAACCGAACTTTTGTTCCATTTTCACCCATTCAAGGGCCAGTTAAAAAAGATCAAAAGAGAAAGAATCCACTAAATGTAAACTTTAGTTTGTCATGGACCCTAGAAAGCTAAAGCCCTAGAAAGCTAAAGTATTCTCAGTCGGAGCTCAAAATCAATTGCACCAAATAGTCAGATCGATTACATTAGTTGATGAAAATTGCTGATGGAATACTATCAAACTCAGTCATATGCTCTTTAAACAAACTATGTGTCTCATAGAAGGAAAACGAAAATGAATAGAGAAAAATAATATATCAAAGATAGACTACACAGACTTAAATAGTTCATATTATTGTCAACATCAATCATCTTAAATATGCTTTTTGCAAAGGCTAAACAAACAAATTCCCAGAATATTTTAGATCACAGAGGTCAATGTTCAACTAAATTCAAAGTTACTTACTCCCATGTCCCAGCCAATTTAGCCCCATTTGGTTTTTCCATGGAGACTAAGAGATTGGATATAATGGGTTAAAGTTGGGAGGTATTCAGAAATAAGAGATAGAATATAGAGTATAAAGTGGTGGGGTCATATCTAAAACTAGAAATGAGGCTAATTCATTAGACTGAATAAAATGAACAATGAGACAAATTAAGTGGGACAAAGGAGTATGATTGAAATACATACCTAGAATAGTTTGTTCCATCATGAATATCTTCAACTCCACAAGCATTCACAATTTCTTCACGTGTGATTTGAGGACATTTAGTTCCTCCTACCACAAAGCGAAATTCAGCCATAGCACGGTGATATTGTGCCCCTCCATAGAGACGCATTCCTGCATTCTACATACACCTTCAATTATTATCAGTAGATGGAGAGTAACAGAGGCAACTGATATCCACCCGGCGGAATAGTACAAGTTGTAGCATGTAGAGAGCTGAAACTTAATAAACAAAAATAACTAGTGATAACGGAAAGAGAAAAAAAATAAACAATGATGTAACGTCTTCTATGCTTGATTTATAAAATTAATTTTAAAAAAAATTTGAAGTCCCTTCTTTTTTGTAATAGTAAATTTCAAGGTGTTTGGCCTTCACATAAAATTTTCAAATTCAGAAAACTTCCAAAAAATTAAATTTTGTAGAACGTGCAAACAACGGAACAATGCAATTCCTTCTTTCAGGTGTTATAATTCATTTAACTTACAGGAATCAACTTCGGAGGAAATTGAAGACCATCTGGACCGGTGAACGATCCCCCATTTACTCTTTCATCTTGGAGTGTTTCCCCTACAATCAGCACAATCGATTTTGATGAAATCATCAGCTTCATATGATGTCTTTGCACGGGTTGCAAGCAGCATTAAATATCTTTTCTTTTTCTTTGGAGACTAGGTTTTGACTTACCAAACTTATCTGGTGGAGCTACAATGGATCCTTTCAGCAGCAATGACAACTGCAAAGCACCTACTTTTGTCAAACAGTTTTACCAAAGCAGAAGAACAAATAGTACAAAAACGTGGTCTTGTCAAGGTAGAGATGAGGGTCGCAAAACGGATTTTGCAGTCAATACGGATAGTTATACGGTTGTCTCGGCCTATTTTTTCAATAGCAGTAAGCTTAAAAAGCTTTGCAATACGGTTGTGCTACGTAATAAGACAATATTTGCACTACGGATACTTATCATATGACATATACGGTCCGTTTGGTAATCGGTACTAAATGTTGGGAATGGTAATGGAAAGTTGGTGTAATTTTGGTAGAAATATCTCTTGACAAAGTCAATGGTCATGCTTATTCTCCTTCAACAATCTCATTTTCTTCACAAAATTCATTCCAATGCATTACCATTTGAACATGCGGTAATGTATTAGGTGGTAATGGAAAATTGTGAACAAAAACTTTTTTATGATCAAACTTTCATTACCATGGGAATGGCATGATACGTATTATGAAAACTACACTACAAATCATTCCCATTACCACGAATTAATACTGTTAACCAAACGGCCGCTAGTATTCTTTTTTATATTCTTTATGAGGATACAGAAGTAACGCCTCTCTTTCCAAAAAAAATTTCAATATTATTTTGTAACTAATGTGGAGACTATATAAGTGATATTTGCCTCACTCCTAGGAGAGATTTCATACTTTCAGATATGTTTTGAGTTTCTTCCCTTCTTTGAATTGTTTGTATTTAAATGTTACATCGATTCATCTTTCTAGTTCTTCAGATTTATTTTGACATAATCAAGGGATTCATGATTCAGTTCTGCCTTTTTCCATAGACGTTATTCTTCTTAGGTTATTGCCATTTCCTTTGGGTCTCATTTTTTAAAAATAATAACGTTGATATTATAAGGATCTCATTATTGCCTGTGGAAAAAAAGAGAAACATCTAGTCTTTTAATGGCAAAGTCTTGCAAATAGAGTATACACATATACTCAGACCCGGCTTATGTGCAGAAGCACCCTGAGCAGCAGCTCAGGGCCTCACTTTGTTGGGGGCCCCAGTGAAAAATTTAGTTTTGTTAGGATGTTACTGGGTGGTGAAGAGAGTGGTGAAGAAGATGATAGTTGAGATACGCAGAGGAGTTCGAAATTTGGGTGATGAATAAGGTAATGAAGAAGACCAGTGGTGTCGAACTGACTCTGACGCCATTGAAGCCATTGCAAGTTCCAACTTCCCAACACTTGGTTTTAAGCGCTATAGTGGGTGGGGCTTTAACAAACATTAAATAATGAAAATAATCATTTGGTTATGGGCTATTGTGGGTGGGGGCTTTAACAACTTCAAACTCATTCTGAAGTGAGAATGTAACTAGAGTGTAATTTAATAATTATTCACTAATTCTTTATTATTGAGGACGTCTTATCCTGAGACGACTTTAATTGGATCAACCCAAACTATTCAAAAAAAATGCTTCATGTATAAATGTGAGTTCAGTTTTTTTTTTTAATGTTTTTTTATTAATGGACCTTTTATATGAACCTGTCTCATGGTGGAACGGTCTCGTACAAGACGATTGTTAATTATTTTTGGTGTTTAGAGGAAATCAAGCATTTTTAATTGTTTTCATACTTGTTTAGAGCAAATTGTGTACTAAAAAAACATTAATAAAAACAAAATATTTTTTATCGTTAAATAACATTACACAGTCAGATTTTCAAAGGCCCCTATTTAAGTTTTTGCTCTGGGCCGCAATATTGTCCAAGACGGCTTTGCATATACTGAATCAAGAAGAAGAAATTAATGGAAGTATAGCATTAAAACCTTTGTAAGGAACTGATCATGAAAGTGTCTTCCTTTCTCCTTCAAATTTAAGACATTCAGCATGCTGCACAAGCAAATATTTTAGCAGGTAGGAATTAGTCCACACAAAGATTAGAACTCAAACCCTAGTTTTTCGAATCACCCAAGCTCGGAATCAAATGCGATTAGACGCGAACAGGGTTTGGACGGTTCTCTATCCTAAACCGAAGTCTCATTTGAAATTTGACAAGGGTAGATTTCTCGGGAGTGAATTTCAAAAGACCCGCAAAAGGCACAAAATTTAAGGAAAATTTCTAAAACTATTTACCTTAATTCTTCATCAAGTTCATTTACGCTTCGTGTTGCACTTCGATGCTCCTTTTCTAGAAGCGGAATGATCAATGGAACGCTATTTATGTACCTGTAATAAAGCAATATCAGATACCAGCTGAACATATTACAAATAGTTAATGATTAATTTATTAATGGAACTACAAACCTCTTCTCCAGCAATTCTTCTAAAAATCGTCTGAGGCTGCTTATACCAATTCTGCTCCTTTCTTTCTCTGCCAGTGACCTGCCGAGTTTCTCCTCCAATGATGAAATATCTTCCGCCTCCCTCAAACTAATAGCCTATGGAGATATAGTAGGAAATAATCACTAGTGAAAAAATGGTCCCAACCAAAGTGAAGAAACGAACCGTAATTATAGAAAATTAAGCATATCCATTTTCAATTTCAAGATTCTAGAAAGGGTTTGAACTGGCTTGGTTCAAACATTGCCCAAACCCAGAACTAGTGTCACATGATTCGCTAATTGCCTTTGAATTGTGAATTGAAAAAAGAGAATTATGGTCAATTTTAGGCTATTTTTGAACTATTTTGTGCAAATTGCGAATCCAAAAGGTGAATTAACTAGCGAATTATGTTTCACTGCCCAGAAACCATGCATAGGGAAAAGATGAAAAAAAGATGGTCACTCCTCAAGGTGACGTCAATCTGTGTGACAGCTACGAAAGCTTCAAATGAAACAGCATGCATTCTAATCAGCATCAAAACAATATTCATCTCCTCTCCTGTCCACTCCAAAAGGCCAAAAAAAAAAAGAACTCTTTAAGGCAAAGCGGAAAAACTGGTTATGAAGAATATTGTTGTGAACTTGTGATACATATAAACAAGTTTCTAGACCTGCTAAACTAGCAAACTGCTACATAATATAAAAGCAACCAGAAGCAGATTGCAGAGTGATCATAGATGTGAACTGCAATGAATTAAATATATTCAGGTGAGAATTCTAGAAGGAAGCGGCAGGATAGATACGGGAATATCACTTGAAAGTTCATTCAGTTGCATTGATCATAAAAATGATGGCATGTAAAGACTAATGCGTACAAAACAAGCATAATATACCTTTTTAAATTCATCGTTTGATCTGTAAACAGAATCAGGAGATGAACCAACTCTTCCCGAAGGTACTGAAGTGAAAAATGGGGAATCGCCTAGTATGAAACCATCAAGGGTACAAGCTGGTGGAGAGAGGAAAACCTCCACATCAGAAGCCCGTGCAAACTGAGGAATTTTTGTATCAAGCTTCGTTGACACAATTACAGTCCTTGCAAGCTCTGGATCAACCTGCGTGCATTGTCAAAAGCATATTATAAAGTGTAGAATCACTTTCACTTAGATAATTATTCCAATAAAATGTTAAAATCGTTTTTCCAAAATTTCAAGTTTTGATGGAAATTGGCAACAGCAAAAATTATTTAGTAAAGTGAATTACATTATTTTCCTTTCCTTTCCTTCCCTTCCCTTCCCTTCCCTTCCAAAAAGCTTATCCAAATATAGTGTAACTGTCTGAAATGGAACCCAAATATACTCTTTATTTCAAAATCATAGTCAGCTCTCAAAATCATGCAAACCATAGTGACATGGAATCGCTCAAGATGACATCCCGATGTGGAAGACCTTTCGTAAAAAAGTATTTTGGCCTTCATTTACAAAATAAAGAATATAAAAGGGAGGAAAAAAAGGACAAAACCTAGAAAACCAATATAATTCCACTTAAAAACAATTTCTGAAAGCAAAAAAAATCATTTTATTTATTTTGTTTTCAAATATATTTTTTATACGTAATCTACCTCGTACCCAATCGTTACGTAATCTACCTCGTACCCAATCGTTCCCGAGTCAATCAAGGTTGCGTTCCTTGCACCCATTCCCCGTTCCTAACTGAATGTCATTCCAGGTAACAATGCGAACCCACAAGCATGAAAAATCACAATTTCTACATCTAATACTTTTATTCTTCAAACAAGGTCTAGCATATTCTTGAGAGCATAAGAGAACAGCCATTAGGCCCATTAGAATGACTTCCCTCCCTAAGAAAAAAAAATCAAAACATCCAACACTCACCTGCATTACCACCCTTCTTGTAGTCGCAATGCTCCAATCACTGCAATCTTCAAGGCATAAAATAATGAACTCCTTATGCTGCATTTTAGCCCGAACTAGTGACTCAACAGCTGAAGCTTGAACCTGCCAATGAAGAACGTCATCACGAAATCGAAATGAAGATGATAATAAGACCCTGATAATTTTGGACCAAAAAGATAGACCTGTAATGAATGACTCTTTCGAGCCGGGGCAGGAGCAATGAGACCTGGGGTGTCTATAATGGTGAGGTTTGGACAGTACTTATATTCTACTCTTATAATTATTTCTTTAGAAGAAAACTGGCATGGCTCACTTTGAAGCCTCATGTTCTCTGCTTCAATGAATGCCTGCAAAGAGTAAAATCACCATATGAAATAATTTGGAACACATTAACATTTTTAGAAACACTTCCTCAATCCCTTTGAATTTGCTACAATTAACATATTTCCATCGGTCTCATAAAATTTTCCTACATTTCCTTCTTAAAAAATGAACCCACAACAACCCTACCCCAATTCTCATCCACAAACTCAATCTCAATTTCTCTTTCACCTCAACAACAACAACAATGCCAAAAGCCTTAATCCCAAGAGACAAGGTCAGATACATGAACCAATAGACCATTTCAAGAGGTCCTCCGCATGGATTTTTCACCACATATACACATTTCTTTTTTTAATTATTATTCCACTAATCCACCACTAGAGGTGTTCATTCGGGTCATCGGGTCAATTTCGGGTCAGGTATATTGGGTCAGTTCAAGACCGAGACTTGGTCCACATTGGTTTTTGCACAATTGTGATTTCATTTTACGTCGAGTTAAATCGGATTCGATTATAAGGTCGGGTGAATATCGGGTTATCAGGTCTGTTTTGAACACTTCTACCACCAACCTTTAACCAAGAACTGTACTTCTTTGCATTTGTAGCAAACTAAACAACCCTTGGGAATCCCAATGACTCTCACAAATTCCTTGGACAATAAGCAATCTGAACAGAATCATACAATATCTAAAAGTCATCATAAAAGAAATTTTCGCTATACAGAAACCCAATTTCAAAAACCCTTTACCCAACATTTCACATTATCATACACCAAATGCATTCAAAAACCAGAATTTAACAAACGAAACAAAAACAATTGATGGGTCTGTAATAAAAGTGAAAAGAAAATACCTGAATTGCCTCAAGTGAATTTTGTTCCATAAGAGTAGGATCAGAATCGGATACAAGAAAACAAAGAGGGGATTCACAATCAGGATTATACTTCATATGAAGAGTAATGGGTCGACGAGTCTTGGTTCCACCACCAACATGGTTGAATTGGAAACCCATAAGAGCTTCAACTAAAGCACTTTTACCATCAGTTTGATGACCCACTACCAGAATTGCAGGAGCTTCAAAGGGAGTCTCAAATTCTTGAGCTAAACCATGAAGTTCATTGTATGCTTCGTATATTTTCCATTGTTTCTCCATTTCTTCTCTTGATTTTCCTCCCTCCATTAAAAGCAGGAAGCTTGCTACTTTTGTAATCTGCTTGTAAGTTTTGTGCGTTAGTGGTAACAAGATTGTGAAGTCTAGAATGTTGACTGTTTTGGATTTTGGATTTTGGATTTTGTTTGCTTTTACTTTTTCTCCATTATCTTCTAGTTAATGTTTGGTTGTTTACTATACTCACTAGTCAATCCACGTTAGGTATATTATTCGGGTCATCGAATCGATTTCAATTTGATTGTTTTGAATCGGTTTGAAATCGAATTTTGTGTTAATATTATTTTTTACATAATTGTAAATTATTTTTTAAGTCAGGTCAAATTGGGTTCTGTAACAAAATCAGGTAAATTTTGAATTGTCGGATCTGTTTTTAACACCTCTATTCGACCCATAAAAAATTGCAATGCTGACAATTGGACCAAGTATTAAGAATATAAGAAATAAGAACCACTAAATTGTGTGCGTATTGATCAAAAGCGAGGAAAAATATGAGAGAAGATGTATAGATAAGAATTAAAAAAAATAATAAAAATATTACCTAAAATAAATTGCAAAGTTTCTAATACTATGTTTGGAAACAATGATTTCATTTGAAAATCTAGAATTGGCTCAAATTTCTTGTTTGACAAATCAAAAATTTGCAAATTTGGATTTGGATCAAATTCCACCATTGTTTTTAAAGTAGTTAAAGTTAAGAATTTGATAATGACTATTCAAATCTTGTCATTCTCAAATTCTTCATTTATAATTTCATAATTGAAATACTTATTCCCAAATACTACATAAAGAGATTCTAAAACATGAGATAAACATAGCAATATAGTAATATTAAATGTGCTCAATCTTTAAAATGAGAAGAAATTAGTAAATCTTCTAAAGCATGTAATAATAATAATATTAATGTGCTCGCATGAATAAACATAACATGAGATAAACGTAGGTTTCATCCTCTTATAAATACAACTACTATTCATTCATTTAAAGGGTAATAAATATATGCTATTTACTCCTTATCATTAGCATATAATTATCTTGCATCATTTATTAAACATTTACATACAAAGACCACAAGTTCTAAACAAAACCCTTAATAGCATCCAAGCTATGGGCAACAATGCACTTGGAGTTGGGAATCTAAATACCCTTTTCATACAAAATTGAATTAGGCATCGTTTGTGTCCCCCCTACAGGCAAAGGGTGAGCTTACATGTGTTAATTTGATATCATTAGAAGTGGTCTTACTCCAACAACAACTAGATAGAAACGACAAACCTCACTGGTACGCGATCATCATACTTAAACTCATGCACAAGTCTGATTTGTGCAAACTTAATTGTGTACCATCCAAGATAAGAACACCAAATACACTATTTTCTTCATCTCATTTAATTTGTATTTTTTTTATAGTTGTAATTTAGAAGGCTAATAAGAGCAGAAGTAGTGAGCTAAAAGACTAATAACGGTTGAAATATTGCCCCTTAAAGGTGCACTAATGAACATAACCATTAGCAAGTAACCAAATGAATTTAGCCTAAGAATTAAAATACAAAGAATGACACCAAGCTTAATAAGGTTCACTGAATGTTGGATAAATTCTTCATCTAGGCTAGTGTATTGAACTTATGTGTTTTAAAAATCGAAAGATAAAATAGATCAAGCATACAAGAAAAGATTACATCATATAAAGATACATATGGGTGAGAAACTAAGTAAATGGAGAAGAGAATTACAAAGATAGAGAAGGATATTAATTAGAAGCTCAAGTCTAATGCTTGGCTTGGCTCAATTTACAACAAAAACAAAAACAAATTTTTATAGGCAATTTGAATAAGCACTCTTCTGCTCAAACGAGTAAGTTTGTGTCTACTTATTATTACTTGCTTCTTCAAGTAATATTTCGGTCTCTTTCTTCTAAACGAGGATAATGCCACCAACTCTTCTATGCTTCTCTCTTACATGTCCAAGTTATGAAGATACGTTTTTTTTTTTTTTTACCAACCTAAGTTTTAGCTTGATTTTGTTACACTAATCTTTGGAACTAAAATCTTTTCTAGTGTCATATGTCATGGAAATCACCCATGACCAAAGAGTTCAAAACTTTACTCAAATTAAACTTATATATGCGTAAATATTAATATTAATTTGTAGTTGGTGAATAAGACAACGTTAAAAGTAAAACAACTTTAACGTAAAAAAATGATTGCAAATAAAGAGGTTCTTACTTCTTATTATCAAGATGGAAGAATAGTGATTGATTGTGTTTTAAAAACAAAAAAAAAGGCTTTAGATGTCACAATTTCAAATAGGCAAACCTATGTGTAATGTGTATGACTTCCTCCAACGTTCACCTTACTTCCCTCTGCGTTACACCGGACGCCAGTCAAGTCATCACTATTTAATTTATTTCTACTATTTTCTTTCTTTAATTTTTCCTTTTTTATTTCTTTAAACTTTTAATTTAGTACACCTTCCATTTTACTTTGTTGGTTACACTTTAATAAAAATTGTGATAATTTTTTATTTAAGGTGTAACTAACAAAATTGAGACATACTCCCTTCTATACATGATATTAAATGTCTTGTTATCTCTTTTGGTGTATTCATATTAGATGTCTTATTTTTTTATTTGATAACTTTTTTTCTTTATGCATGCGGGTGGACGTGAGTCAGATACAATTAGATTTAGATTTGAATGTTAGTTTTTTTTTAATTGGACTTGCACTTGGATTTAGATTTGGAAATATTTAGACCCAGTCCCTTAGGGTCTAAATTTTAATGTAAAAAACTATAAAAAATATATTATGTAATTTTAGTCCATAAGATTATTTAAACTTATTTACATAACAAGGATTTTCTAACACTTTATAGTAATTGAGCGATCAAATATATAAAGTTTTCCAACATTTAAGTTCTAAAACGAAATATATCAAGTCTTTTGATATTTATAGTACAAATACAACCATCACATTTCAAGTTACATAAATCGACAAAGTCTCAAATCACGCAATTTCCAAGGTATAACAAAATTTCAATCAAACAATGCAAACAAATACACATAATAGTTTTTACATACTTTTTTAAAAAAAAAACAAATGCAAAAGAGTATATGTGTCGGATCTGGATCTCAAAAGTGTGAATCTAAACCCGGATCTGGACCTAAGTTCATAATCTCAGATCTAACCCGAACCCTTAGGGTCCATAAATAAGTAAATTCAGACCTTTAAATTAGTGTTGGATCAAATCTAGACCCTTCAGATTCAAAACTCATAGTCATCCATAGTATGTACTCATAAAATCTAATTATTTATACAATTATTATTAAATTATTATTTATTTTTTTCCTATGTGGTCCTCATGTGATTCCCTCCTTTATGAAAACAATAGTTAGTGCATTAAAATAAGATATATAATTTGAATATGAATTTGTATAGGTGAGGTACTCATGTTGGTTTGGTTAATATTTGGTATGACGAAAGAAAAAAGATGCAGATGCAAAAACTTGGCTTAGCTGATTCTAGAATCGCAACAACTAATAAAATTTTGACAACTAATTGGTGTTGCGTATGACAAACAATCACTAATTATTCAATTATAAATTAAATTGATTGATTTTGAAAGTTATGCTATTTATTTATAGAGGTGGCCAGTAAATACCAGTTATTTGTAAAGTTAATAAATTATTCTTATGCAGTAGAATTTGTTTGGGTGTTAGTTTTGTGATTTTAATTTATCTTTTTAAATTCGTTTATTATATTATTATTTTTTGTCCTTTTATGGTAATTTAAAAATCACGGTGATTGGTCAGGAATCTCTGCTTATTTTTTTTACTCTATATTTTGTGTATTTTTAATTTGATGATGATTTAAGGGGATGTTTGGCTAATATTTGTTAGTCGTTGATCGGTTTATATGACACGTATAATCAGCTAGTAGCATTAATTTTTTTGTTGGTTGCTATGTCAATTGTATAAATCAGTTATAATGAAGAGATTTCATAAAAATTATTTGTTGCTTATTTATTAAGTAAAATTAGACTAAACGAGAAAATTGAAAATATATCCACATGATTTTTATGGTTTTGACTTAAAATCAAAAGTTTCAGAAAATTTGTTTTATTATAGATGCTACATTTCACTTTTTACGCATTCCAGTGTGTTATTTTGTTTTTTTATATCTTGAATTATACAAATCTAAAAATTATAAAAAATTAATATTACGAAAGTATGCCATAAGACAATTCAAACAAGATCCCACTTGACTATATTATTACTTATATATTAGTCGCAATATACAAAATAAGTTTGAATGATAAATAGTACACATAATTAAAATGTAGCGAATATTTCATAACGAAAAAAATATTGAACAAATTTTATCAATTTGATCTAAAAAAAAAAGTTGACAAAAATGTCATTGGCAGACAATACGATTACTGTTATAAAGTAGCAAAAAGTTTACATGATTTGTTAATTTAATCTAAACCTAATGCAAAATATACAAATTTAGAATGAGTAGTTCAACCTAATTAAGTGAATGGATCGACTCGCCTTATTTGATTATAAAATGTGTAAGATTAAGGTTAAAATTTAAATTTAAAAAGTCATGTATATTATAGGAGTATTTAATTAAACGTGTCAATTTCATATCAGGTCAACTCATATAACCTAAACTTAATCCGTTTAATATTTATCTGTTTTCGTAGTATGTATATATAATATATACAATTCATAAACTGAAAGTTGAAAACTCATGCTGTAAAAGTAAAATGTAGATTGTGGTTAATTTATGCTGAAAAAAATTCGAGTATCTACTAATTTTTCATTTTCAATTTACAGTTCTCTCTCAATTTTCTTATTAATTTGTTCACATGTATGTAATGTCAATTAAATTTAACTTTATTTTTAATTTTGGACTATAAATATTAAAAATTTGAAAATTTGCTAAAGTATATATTTTGATTTGTAATTTGCTTACTTTGTTAACTAAAATAACTTTTCAAAAAAAATAATTACTATTAAGTTGGATTGAGTTTATCCAAAATAAACAAGTTAAACGAAATTCATCTTTACATAAACGAGGTAATTGGGTTCGAATTGGATTAACTTAATTTGTTTTTGATCAGGTTACGATTGTGATTTTCAACCTGATTAATCAAATAATTTAGGTTCAGGTTATAGATTGTTCACCTCTTATATATAATGACACAAATAAAACTCCACATTGACATATTCAATTATATTAGTGCGCTACATTATTATTTGTTTATTTTATTTTATTTTGTATTATGAAGTAATCTAAGAGAAAAAGAAAACTATAATAGACAACAAGAATGAAATCCAAATTTCTTTTGTGAAAAATAACAATAAATGATTGAACCGAAATAAAATTTAGTTTTGAAAAAAAATTTTTGAATTTTGAGAATGTAGGGGTGGGTTTAATGGGAAATGGTGGATGTCAGTGTCTCCTGACTGCTTGACATCCAACAAACCTTAATCTAATCACAACTTACTTACATGCAATATTATTATTAATTTGAATAATAATAAAGTCAAGTTACTCATCTTCTCTCATTGGTTAATGCATTAAGTGCGTAAGCAAGCTATTAATTAAATTTAGTTAAGATACGACAATTTTAATGACGTTGCCCATGCGCTTTCTCTTAGTCCCACGTGCTGTTGCTACCAATTAACAGGACCACTACTAATTTACTGCTTGTAACGACTGATAATTAATTTACATATTCATCAAATAATTTTATTAGCTATTTGACCAGTTAAATATGAATCATTTCTATAAGCAGCGTGTTTAAAAAATCTTATTTATAAAAAGGTGATGTTTCAACTAATTAATTTATTAGTATTAAATGAATTGACTATTAAACTCTCTATTTTTGTTAAAATAAATTAAAATTATCCATTAAAATTACTCTGATCCCTAGGATGAGTATTTTTTAGATGTTAGATTTTTTTTTTGTTCTTTTAAAATAAATTAGATTTAACTTTTTTTCTATAAAAAGTCTAAATAAGCTCTTAAAGTTGTGTGTCATGTTGTCATTTGTAATACAAAAAAGTCACCAATCATCTATCTTCAATCAAATTGGGGGAAATTTCCATCAAATGCAATCAACTTTGGATAAAAAATTCCATCAAATAGATATAATTTGTTGGTGAATTTTTATTTAATTTGTGTTTGATTTATTCATTTAATTAAATTTGAAGGGAAAGAAGAAGTTAAAGTTCGTTTTCATTGTTTGATCTTGCAGAGAAAAGGGAGGGGAATATGTGGTAGGTGGCACGGGTAAGGGAAGGGAAATGGAGGGGATGATGTAAAAGTTAGAGGGATTAGTTTGGTTTAGAAAAGGAATTTGTAAACGCAAATGATTTGCAATAATGAACACTCCAATATGGGCTTATGAACTATGACTTAACCTAAACTTAGAAAATTAAAAGACTCTTACAACCTACGGTTTAAAATGGCTAAAACAACTTAATTACAACCTAAGCCTTACCAATGATTAATTATAAACTTGTAACTTCTTAGTTTAATGCTAAAATAAACAAAATGAACTAAACAACTAGGCTTTTCGCATGACATGCTCATGCCTCCTAAACCTTGGGTGTTTGAATGTTGGTTTTTTTAGTGACTTTTAGATTGATTTTTGGTTTGTTTGTTGGTCAAATAATTAAAAAAGAAATTTAATAAATGACTTTTAAGCCAACTAAAATGCTGATTTTTAAGCCTAGTTACTTCAGTTAGTTTTTTTTGTTAGCTTTTGACTTATTGATGCACTTTAAAATAAAAACTTGGTGGCAAGTGGTGCTGAGAGAGGGGAAGGGGGGTTGGTGGCGTGAAGAGAGGGGCTTTATTTTGTTTTTTTAATATTTATTCCAAAGAGCTTTCTAAATTTTTATTTTCTTTTTGTTTTAAATTATTTTAACTTTTTTAAATATTAACAACCAGTTATTTATTTGCTACAACAGGTCGTGAAGGAAACTGGTAAATCATTTAGAAGAAATAGTCATAAAAATTGAATCTTTAAATTAAAAAAAATCTAAAATTTAAAAGATAAATACTTAAAGGTGAGATATTTAGAATTAAAATTTTTCATCATTAACAAAAAGATGTGGACTAGTAACCAAGGGAAGAATTGATGGCAAACAAATTGAATTTACATTAATGGACAAAGTCAAAAAGCTTATGCAAGAAATTATTCCAATTTCTAAGTAAGCAACATGCATAAAAGAAAAAATCAAAATATTTTCCTACAATTACAAGAAGTCACATGATAAAGTGAAGAGAATGATAAGAGTAATCGGCAACAAAAGAAAAGAAATACTGTGTTCGTATTCTTGATTTTGTCTTTATATAATATTTATTTTAGTACGTATTACTGAATTTATCGTAATATGAAGTATTTAAATATAATCATATTTATATATCCCCACTAAAACTTGTAATTACATTACACAAAATAAAAGTATTTATGTAACAACTCGTCTTGTATAAAAAATGGTAAATCAAAATGTATGAGTAATAAATTAAATTTGATAATTCATATATCTATCTCCATCTAGGTATAAAAAGATGGAAATATATAATTAAAAACTCTATATAAACATTAATTAAGTTATATAATGCTAAAAAATAGTAAATGGTTCACATTATTATTAGAAAATGTACCAAATTTATGTATTTATATCAGTTTTTTAATCTTTTGAAATTAACGCTTTAATATTATTGTTAATTATTATGTATTGACATCAGGTATACAGTATAGCCTATGCCATAGTCCATAATGTTGACAATTAGTGGATGCTTCTTTGAGTAAAGGAAAGGACGAAAAGAAATAATGAATATAATTATATTCTCCACGTAAAATAAAATTAAAAATGATACTCCATATGGTATGATGACCTCAGTGTAGGACCTTCATAAAATAATTAGTATGCAATTATTTAATAAATCATCATGGTATCAACTTATATAGTGTGACATCAGCACTTTTATGATCATTAGATCATGTTGGTTCAATTACTTTCATTTGAATTTATATCTTAATTTATAAATTTAAACATAATTTCCTTTTATTCATTTCATTTTAAAAATTGTTAATATTAATTTTTAGAAATTTGTAAATAATACTCTCAATTACTATTTATTGACTCAAAATATCTCAAAAAGACTGGTTGAAATTAATATATATTATGTTCAAGGTTAAGTATCACAATACTTGGGGTATATTCTTTCGTTTTTTTGTTTTTCTCATTTACTTTTTTGACAGTTTTAAAGCCAATTTTAAACCTCAATATCTCAAAATACACATAATAAAAAATTATATAAAAAATACATAATAAAAAAATATATATTAAGATGAATCTAATGAGATCTCATATAAATATATTTTATTTTCTAAATATGTCTCAAAAATATTGATCAAGTTTCTCTTTCTTAAAGTGGAATATTTTAAAGGAAAAAAACATTAGAGAACGGAGAAAGTAATAATAGTTAAAGTATTTTGAGTTGGTGAGCAAAGTATTTTTTTTACAAATTTTCTTAATTTTTAAATGTTCTAATCATATTAAATTGAAAAAAATTAAGACTTAAATAAATATATTAATAAATGTAGCGGATAGGGGATACAGACAGATCACGATTTTTAATGAACAAATTAAAAGTAGATTTTAGAAAGAACATCTAATGAGTAATACTAAGTGATGAGCAATGACTAGTTGCCAGCAATAGCATAAGAGTATTTTGCTAAATTTCTTTTTATGAAATATTTTTATTGTTTTTTATTTTTTTATTGATTTCTCTGGGCTCATAAATAAAGAGTAAATATTAAAATCGAGTTAGAATAATGCGATTAAACGAAAGTGATGAGTTTATTTCCAAAAATAGAAATAACACAAAATGAAAAGCACAGCTAAAAATGAAAAATGATAAAAATACTAAATGAGAAGGATAAAAGGAGTATACTTTTCAATTCTTTTTTTCTATCATCCACACAATTTAAATAGTGTCATGCAATATAAATATACAAATTCTTTATTAAGCCGTCTCACTATGAGACGGCTTAGTATGGACTGCCTAATTTTAATTTCTTAAATTTAATGAAAAAATAGTTTTTATTTAGTTAATTGCTTTGTAAATTTAACTTTGGGCTGCTTGTATGGGTTAATCTTATGATAAGTTGCTGATTTATTTGCAGCTAGTAATCTTGAGAGACTATTTATTTGAGAGACGTATCTCAAGCTCAGTACATTAAAGATTAATGTCTACTTATTGTATTTTTAATGTTTACTTACATTATCCTTAATGCTTACTTACCGTATCCTTAATGCCTATTTTCGATATCGTAATTCGTAAATATCTACTTACATCATTCTAATGCCTACTTATAATATTTTAAAAAATATATAATGAGCTGGCCCAATTAAAGACCGTCTCTCACGAGAATTTGTGATTTAAAAATGCCCTCCATATCAATTTCACTTGTGGTTGTAGGTCATTAGTCTCGTTATAAGAGGAATCTTCATCAAACTCTCATCGGTGCTTCCATTGTTCTAATATACTTGCAAGTTGTATTGTTTAATTTTTCACGTAGTGTAATAATGTGTTAGTTTAATCGTTCATATCTATAGTTATGTATGATAAAAATATTAAAAAAATTTAATATTAATAATTTTTGCATTGAGACGAATCAAACAAAATTTAATATATTTGACTGTTTTTTAACTCATAGATAGATTAAAAAACTATATACAAAATATGGGTGATAAATGAATAATACAATATTTATAATGTTACTAGTAATTTAGAACGGAAGAAGTATACAACTTCGTATTCAAGTTGTTAGTCTCATTTGACCGGTGATATTGTTTATTGCATTGACAAATATATTCGGTCAAAATAGACTATTGGGTGAATAAAAGGGTGTATAAAATTTATGCAATATACAAATACGATAATTTCTTAACGGGTATTTCCTCCGTTCCAAATTACTTGCAATGTTTGTTTTTTTCACGTTGTTCAATGTACTTATTTAATACTTGATATCTCTAATTATGCATAATAAAAATTATAAAATTTTGATAATAATAATTTTTGCATTGAGATAAATCAAATAATATCTCACTTGATTACTTTTTAGCTTATACATTAAAAATTAATTATAAATTAAAAGAGGTAAATAAATAATGCAAATATTACCGTAAATTAAAACAGAATAATTATAAATTATTGCATCAAAAAGTGGAAGTAATGTAAATTACAAATACAACCTTATCAATCATCATTCTGGAATTGGATTTTTCGCGCGTCACACTTAAGAGTTGCAGACAAAATAATTCTCTTTTTCCTTTTCTATTTTATTGGGCAAACTTTTTATTTTCCCTTTTATTATTTGGTTTCTGTATTACGATTATTTATTTATTTTGTATTTTAATGAAGGAAGCAGACAATTCCATCTCAGCCACTTATTAATTTTTTAATTAATACTTCCTGGAAAGCGACAAGTTCCACACTCCCTAAACTATCTCCGTTTAAATTACTCTTTTACCCTTCTTGCCCATGAATTGAAACGACAAATATTAGAAATGGTAGAAAAAGACATTTATTGTACAATTTTAAAAATTAATAGAGATATTTTTGATAAAAGAAAATATTATAAAGTTAAAAGAAACGAATAAAAAATATAAAAATTATGGCAAATTCGTAGTAACAACCTCTTAATTGTACAATTCCAGTATTCCACCATTTACAATTATAATATATACTTTCTTCGTTCTGAAATACTCGTTACATTAGACATTGTGGTACTATTTATTTTTCAAGTTTATTTTATATATTGCAATTAATTTGTAAGAAAAATACAGTCAAGTGAAATCTTATTTGAATCGTCTAATCGCATACTTTCATAATATTAATTTTTTATAATTTTTAGTTAAGCCTAGTTTAAGATATAAATTATTAAAATTACGTGTTAGATTGCTTAAAAATAAGAAATAAAATGTAAAAAATAGTAAAACACAGAAAATATTATATATGTATTAAAATATAATTTTCTAACCACTTTCTTACTTCATTATCATTTAAATGTCAACATCAAAATAATAGCAACTTGTAGTATTCCATCCTTTCCCAATCCTTAAAGTTCGCCACCCATTTTCATTTTTTCGCCACCCCCCTCCCCCCTAAAATTACGTATTTGCCCCTATAGTTTAAAAAATTACAAAAATGCCACTCCTTACAAATTTCTTATTTATAATAATAATAATAATAATAATAATAATAACAACAATAATAAAATTAAATAATAATAATAAATAAAATTAATAATAATAATAACAGTAGTAATAATAATAATAATAATAATAATAATAATAATAATAATAATAATAATAATAATAAAAACAACAATAATAAAATTAAATAATAATAATTATTATTCAAAAAAAAAAAAAAAGTTGAGTCGCCCAAAATTGGGCGACTGAACCATCACAGGTTTGAGACCTGAACAAGCCATTATTTAATGATTATTAATTTTTTATTATAAATATGATAAAAAATTAATAATTATTAAATAATGACTTATGCAGGTCTCGAACCTGTGACCTTCACGTTAATAATACAACGCTCTAACCAACTGAGCTAATAGACCACATTAATCTATAAATTATTGTTATTAGTATTAATATTATTATTATTATTATTATTATTATTATTATTATTATTATCCAAAAAAGAAAAAAAAATAAAAAAAAATTGAGTCGCCCAAAATTGGGCGACTCGACCATGGTTCAGTCGCCCAATTTTGGGCGACTCAATTTTTTTTTTTTTTGAATAATAATTATTATTATTTAATTTTATTATTGTTGTTTTTATTATTATTATTATTATTATTATTATTATTATTATAAATAAAAAATTTGAAATGAGTGACAAAATTGTAATTTTTAAAAAATCAGGGGCAAATTCGTAATTTCATTTGGAGGGGGGTGGCGAAAAAATGAAAAGGGTGGCGAAGTTTAGCAACACCCTTTCCTTTTAATATGGCTGATTCGCTAACCAAAAATACATTAACATTTTTTAGAAAATTGGTTAGATTATTTATATTTTACTAAATACTCCAAGTTCAAAAAATACATTAACATTTTTTAGCAACTTGGAGTATTTTCTAACCACTTTCTTCAATTCCGTTAGACTATTTATATTTTACTAAATGCGTTATTTTAATTATTTATATTATTAATTATCTATAAAAAAAATTTAAAATTATAAAAACTTAATATCAAATAATATGCGATTAGAAAATTTAAACAAAATCTCACTTAATTTATTCGCAATGTATAAACTTGAATGATAAACAAAACTACCTTTTATTCACTATTATTGTTCTATTTATTTTTTGAACAATATCTGCCAATTATTCATAATTTGTGATTTATTCTTAATTTATAAATCTTGTTTAATTCGTTTTAATATAAATTTTATTGAAATAGTACATGAACAAACATATCAAAATCAAATACGACAATAATGGTAAATTAAACGGAGCAGTGTTTTAGAATAACAACTACTCTTAGCTTGTGAGAGAGTGTCTCTTAAAGAGATGTCCTTAAACCAAGAAACCCACATTCTTATTTCCTCTCTAATTTGTATAAATAAATTATTTAACTTATATATCTAATACGTCTCTTAAAAAGACGATTTCTTACAATAATTTGTGTTAGAAAAGAGGTGTATCAATCAAAATGGACAAAAAGTAATTGACAAGGGGGCAAAAGAGTCTTCTAACACTGATACCATGACCGTCCCATCCCCCAAAAAGAATGCGTTGTCTCAATCAACCAACCCTATAAGGACATTTTCGAAATTTCACAAGATGCTTACGTCAACAAATAAGAATCTGAGCCGCTAAAAGATTCAATTGCTTCCGTTTATTCATTCATTTTCCACCAAAAACAATCTCATTACTTTCTCTCTCTTCTTTCTCTCTCTTTCTTTTCCTCTCTGCTTCAATGGTTTCTCTGGACCGATCTGCTAAACTTCATAGATCCTGAATGTCTCTTTCTTTTCCTGGTAATCTTATTATTAATCCTCTTTTTACTCCTTTTCTTTCTCCAATCATTTCTTTTGATTACGATTTGCTAAATCATAATTATTTAATTAATTTATTTTTTTGCTTGATTTTTAGGTATTTTTTTTGACCAGGAGAAATTTTATTGCGTTTACTGAATATCATTCCGAAGGTAAAATATGTATTCACTGTTCAGTTCTTAAATGGAAAAACTAGTATAATTTATAGATTTATCTATTCGTGTTAATTTTATATCTATAAAAACCACTCAGTTTTTGTTTGCTTATGTCTAATTTTTTTTTATTTTTTATATTTTTGAGTAATTGCTTTATGCTCATATTTGATCAGTTATTCCGTGATTTTTTTTTATGCAATATAGTTCTATGGAAAAGAATCTTTCTAATATCTTGATAAATTTGATTATTTGGAACTCACTCAAGATAATTTCATTAGTTGTACTGCCTGCATAAATAAGTTTAAGAATTTTGGTCACAAACTTTGACAATGAATTCTCATCAATTTATATGGAAAAATATATTTAGGTAGTATCTTGATAAATTCGTCTTAATATATATTTTTTAAATATTAATTTTTAGAATTTTTAAAAAATCATAATTAAAATTATTTGACTTTTAAATTTGCATACATATACGTAAAAAGTGAACGAGAAATAAAAAGAACAAATGAAAATTGGATGGAGTATTAGTTAATCTAAAATAGTTTACTAAAGGGTAACCTAATAATTCCAAGTGTGTTTTTATTTAAACAATTGAAAGTATTTTGAGAATATAAATTTAATTTTAGAGGTACTCAAATAGTGTTTAGAGCTACTCGAGTAGGGTGTATTCAATCGTATTTTAATTAAATATTCTATTTTTTTATACTATTCACCTATGAATTTTTGTTTGCATTTTATCATCACTCTATAAACTTAAACATAGTTAAATAAAATTTTATTTAGATTGTATCGATATAAATTTTATTAATATTAAATTTTTTAAAAAATTGATATTAATATTTCAACTTTTCACCCATCTGCTATGAATAAATATAATTTTGGATTATTTTTTAATAAATCAACCGTTGACTTTTGTTTGCTGTTGGCATACTAATAGGGTATGCTAATTGAAACTAAGGCCAAAGATTGAATTATTATAAAAAGAAAGTTATGCTGCTAGTAAACCAAGGGCAAAAGTTGAATTATTAAAAAATAATTCAAAGATGAGATTATTCACAACAGCTTGATGTAAGTTTCGATTATTAATATTAATTTTTCCTAAATTTTTTTAACTTTTTACTAATCAAAATTAAGAGGTATTTTTGACTGGTGATGAGTATAATTATATTTAATAAATTTTCCTTGTTTTTAATTTTTTGAGACAATGCAGTTTTTTTCACTATTTATAGGCTTCTTTAATAAACTTGGAGATGAATTCGCATGATAATAGGCGGGTTAATGATGGATTTTATTTGTGATTGACTGAAAAATAATTAACTTCAAGATAGATCTGAATTTATAATTGTGCTAGTTAAAGTATCACTGTTAATTTTAGATGTAATTATACTTATTTTTGTTGGGATGTCACTATTAATAATATGTATATATATGCCTAACAGTTTATTATGCGTGTTTAATTTGGGGAATTTATCAAAATATTGATATTGCTTTGTTTATTATGCGTGGGTTTCTTTGATTATGTTTGTTTTTAATCGTCATAGTACCTTGAAATTTTAGCTAGGAACTCATAATAGACCCCTTTGATATCCTAATAATACTATATAAAAAAGTATTTTTAAAAATGGTATTAAGGTTAGAAAAAATTGTTTAAATCTAAGAGACTGGTGATAGTTCAAATTATCATCAATATTTTAAAATTACAATAAGTACATTGATGAAAAAAAATCATTTTTAACAAGCAAAAATCAATTTTGATTATCCAATACGAGTTTTTATAGGTGAACATCAAGAGAAAAAGATATCAATATTGTAATTTTTTTATAGAGTCGGATGACATTATGTAATCAAAAGGTCATCCATCCCAGTCTCAAAAGCAACCTCTTGTAGACTTGCATGTAATTTTTCTCTCAATCACACTTTTGTGGTAGGACCCTTTTCCTGACAGTTACTATGCAGGGATATTTTGCGCATCGAGGTGCCCTTTAGTGAACATAAGGTTTAATAATTGGGTAATAGTATTTCAACAAGTTAAATTGATTTTGGTTATTAAATATTATGTGAAGCCAATTAGGAAATAAATTTGTCATAACCCAATTCTAATATTAGTTGAAGGACAAATATATTAGGGATAGAGGCAGACCCAAGATTTAAATTATGGAGGGGCCACATTAGTTGCCATATATTAAGAAGTTCATTGTTAAGTACTTTTGCTTATGTGCGTACATTTAGTACATTTCTTTGATTGGCCTCTTAACATATTTTTTAAAAAATTATTTTTTTCACTTAGAAATATCATTTTTTATTTGTTGAGGCCATGGCACCCTTATGCCCTTAGTATGTCTATGATTGACTAGAGATATAGGTAGGTGTGTCTTCTTTTTATTTCGTCTATGCTAATGAACGCTTCTTAAATGTCATTAAGTTGCTCCTTAGAAGCCTCCATAAAAGCTGAAATATTTAAAGCGACTCTTTTGAGAGAATAAGTTATTTTACCCTTTTGAGTTATGTTGTAAACTCACTGTTGGTGCTTGTATAATGTGTCTTCTCTTTGCACGTTAAACGTACACATGAACTTTTGCCATTGCTTTTCATGTCATATTGTATTGTATGTTGTGTTAGTTCTTTGACTTTGAAATTTCTGTTTCAATAACAGTTCGTTTGAATAAGAGATGTATAGATAGAGTGGGGACTATTCACTAGTTCCCTCATTTATTTAAGGGTTGTAAGAAAAAGAGGGCAGGGATCCATTTTCCTTCCTCTTTAATACACCATCATTCCTATATTAGAGAGATTTAGAGGGAAAACAACTCATGATATCAAAAGCTAACGTGACAAGAGGTCACAGGCTCGAATCTCTACCACCCCTCATTTAAAGTGGAATTTTTAGCACTAGGTATGTGGATGGTCTGTGCTGCATTCACACTTTTAGCCCAAAAGGTTCTCGGGTGAGGGGGCGTGTTAGAGTATATAACATATCCCGGGACCTGCACCATCAGCTTAATCTTTTGGTTGAGTTGGTCCCTTGACAGTATCGGGTTAATTATAGATGGTTAGACAGTCAGTTGAATTGGAGAAAGAAAGACTAGGTTAGTTAAAGTGAAATGAAGGAAGCATATTTTGTTGTCTCTTTTTTCTATAAATACCAAGAAGGCGAGAACATACGTGATGTGTATAATAAGAATCCTATGTCACATATTTTCTGTGAGGATTGACGTTATTCTATCTTATTGATTTCATGAGTAACCAGCATGCATTTCATTGCTCCTATACCAGAATTTAGAAATTTATAATTGATAAGAGGAGTCAAAGTGTGATTTTGTTTCTTTTTTTCTTTTCATAAGTATGCGCTTTCTTACTGTTTTGATTCGTGACCTTTCGTCTTGCTAGAGGACTTTTCTATTGGTTTAAAGTGTTGTTTCCCTCTTTGTGTTTTGAATTTATTTACTTATATTCGGCTAACGTAGGGAATTTTTTGCTATGCTAGGTTTAATGAACTTACTTGCCATGGGGCGCGTCAAACCTTTGCGTGTTGGGAAGGCAAGTTTTAGTATTAGGTTTGTGTTGAACTCAGCCTGACTAAGGCTGTTGCTTGACCAGTGTAATTTATTAATATGGATAGGGCAGACACTTCAGGTTTTGTAAGTGGTGGACGTTTCTTGTTGAAAGCTTTAGCTGTCATTGGTTTACTTTTTGTGCTTGCAATTGAAGCTTGTGGCTGAGACTATACTTCTAGTATTTGTACTTTCCGCTTTTCTTGAGATATATGTTGTTGAAGATGGATATGAATGAAAAGGGTGCATATTTCTCTCGCTCTAATGAATTTGCTAGAAATGACAACTTTGGGGATACCACTTTGCGGCTGGACTGCCTTGGCTATGGAAGAAGCAGTGGTTCCCAATTTTTGGATACACCCATGAATTCGGATGATGGTTGCAGGCTGGTTCTTGGATTGGGCCCGACACTGAGGGCATATTCAGAGGATAAACAGGAAAAAGGATCATCTTCATCGTTAATCCAAGGGTTGTCGGGTGATGGTGATTCAATCTTGAAGTTGGGACTTTCTGATGAATCTGAAAATATGTTTGGGTCACTGGAAATTTCTTCAACACATACTGGTATGAACTCACATGCTGATCCTCAATATGTTATTCCCTTGATCGATGAGGGCTCCACGTCTGCTAAGCTGTCAGGTGGTTACATTCCATCTCTTCTTTTGGCACCTAAAAGTGCTTGCAGTCAACCCCGTGTGCAGATGTGGGATATGTTTGATCTTGGCTCTAAATCCTCTTCTGAACTGTCTCAGTTGGGTTCTGAGCCTTCTAATACGACGAGTTGTACTCTGGGTACGATATCGGAGAATTCAACTACTCTTACATCTGTGGAAAATAGACCACTACATTCGAAAAGATGTCGTTTTATGGGATGTACAAAAGGAGCTCGTGGATCGTCGGGTTTATGTATTGGTCATGGTGGTGGGCAGAGGTGCCAAAAACCTGGTTGTAACAAGGGTGCAGAAAGCCGTACTGCTTATTGCAAGTCCCATGGAGGAGGCAGGAGGTGCCAGCACTTAGGATGCACTAAAAGTGCTGAGGGAAAGACTGACCACTGTATTGCTCATGGTGGAGGTCGTCGATGTGGGTATCCTGGAGGTTGCACCAAAGCAGCACGTGGGAAATCGGGGCTTTGTATTCGTCATGGTGGAGGTAAAAGATGTAAGGTGGAAGGATGCTCAAGGAGTGCTGAGGGCCGTGCTGGTCTTTGCATCTCTCATGGAGGTGGAAGGCGTTGCCAATTTCCAGCTTGTACGAAGGGTGCTCAAGGCAGCACTATGTTCTGCAAAGCACATGGAGGGGGAAGGCGGTGCATATTTGCTGGCTGTACGAAGGGTGCTGAGGGGAGTACTCCATTGTGCAAAGGACACGGTGGTGGTAAACGATGTATGTTTGATGGTGGAGGGATCTGTCCGAAAAGTGTTCATGGGGGCACCAACTTCTGTGTTGCTCACGGAGGCGGAAAGAGGTGTTCTGTTCCTGGGTGCACAAAGAGTGCACGTGGGCGCACTGATTGCTGTGTCAGGCATGGTGGTGGGAAGCGATGCAAAGTTGAAAACTGTGGAAAAAGTGCCCAAGGCAGTACCGACTTCTGCAAAGCCCACGGGGGTGGGAAACGATGCTGCTGGGGTGATGGAAAGTGCGAGAAATTTGCTCGGGGTAGGAGTGGACTATGTGCAGCTCATACTAGCATGGTTCAGCAACGAGAAAATAGGCGAGGAATGATTAGGGCTGGCTTGTTCCATGGGATCGTTTCAACGACCTCTTCCGCTATAGCCAGCAGCCAGGACAAGAACAATTCCGCATCTTTGGCGAGTGTTATATCTGAATCTGGAGATACATTAGGACGGCCAGCTAAACGACAACATCTCATACCCCCAGAGGTTCTGGTTCCCTTGTCGATGAAGTCTACCTCATCTTATTCCGTGCAAACAATAACGGGTGATCAAAACAATCGATGCAATGTCGATAATAGAAGAGGAAATTTCGAATTCCTGATTCCAGAGGGTAGAGTCCACGGTGGAGACCTGATGTCATTGCTCGGAGGAAATCTTGGTAATGCCGTGCATGGGATATGATTATGAACTGTAAAGAAACAAGGTAACCCCCTTTGCCCTTTTGAATTTTTCTTGTAATTGTGTATAAAGCAGTAAGTTATATGAGTATGACCTCTTGTACAAATTAAATAGTTTCTTTAAAACCATTGTATTTATTGTGGTGGTGACATTCACCCTGCATTCCTTACCAGAGTGAATGAATTGTATCTGTAAACTGTATGTCACTTTTTTTTTATCTTTTAATAACGTCACCACCTAAATTTGGACATCGTTTGATTTTTTGTGTACGATTCATTCATGGGCTGTTATTATTACGTTCAAGTTTGGTTAAATTTTCTTTTATTCTTGTTTTATACAAGATATATGTATCACTTTGTGGTGGGGTTTCTCCTTCTCCCCTTCTTGCTTCCTACGGGCATGTCTATTCAGGTTGGATCTATTAAAAATATTTTACGTCTGTCTTTTTGAATTTGCTACAAAAAGAAAATCGAAGTGAGTATTTTTTATATAGCATATCTATTCAAGTCGGATCTATATGCGTAGTAGTTTCTTATGGAACGTGTCATTTTAATGTGGTTATCTACCGGTGGCCTTGGACAAGTCTCAAAGAGGACAACAATGGTGTTATTCTTTTTCTTTTTTTTTTGAAAATGAAAATATTATACTAGAGTCCTATGGACGTTGAAAGTTCTAACCAATTCTATTCATCTTTGTTGTGATTGTGACGTGGTTCATTCATAATTTTACTTAGTTTAGCTCATGTTGGACTCTTAATGGAGTTATGGAGTATGGGATGAAGAGATTAATTCTCAATTGTTTGTCCTGACCAAATTAAACCAAGACTTTGAAAATCATCAAAGAAGTTGTCTCCATTGACTTGGAGGCTTGGAGGATATGATATTTGTTGTGATTGCTTAGAAATCATGGTGGAAAAAGTGAAGATTGGAAGTTTGCATTTTGGTGCAAGTTTATGAGAAGTTGGTATGACTTGTTTGAATAAGCAAAATAAGGCCATTAAATTTAGCCCTTGTGACATTTTGTTTGATTGAGCCTTCACACTTGATTGAGCGCTCAAGCGAACCAAGCTTCAAAATTTTTGCTTCCGCTTCGCTTGATTAAGCAAGCCTTTTGACCGGTCGAGTGAATTCACCTTCTATTTTGTGCACGCCTTTGTTAATGCTTTTGGACCTTTGTATTATTGTCCCTCCCTACCTAAAGAGAACGTATTAAGCTTTTTATTAAGTGTATTCTTACCCTTGGACACAAAACACGTTACCCTTTGGAATACTCTCTCCATTACCTACCCTATATTGTTGCTCTACTATTGCAATTTGTTCATATTCATCTTATACTCGTCCTTAATTAAATAAATAAACATACACTAGCCTAAGTAAGATGTAAGTTGTAACCTTAATTTGGTGAACCACGGATATTTATTGTTCGTTTATTTTGTTTATTGCGCCTTTTATTTTAAAGCGCCTTTTATTTTAAGGAAAAATTACTTTGAATAATACGACCTTTAACTAATTTTCTTATAATAATACGAACTTTTGATTAACCATAAATAATACAACCTTTGATGTGAGTTTTCCACCAACATCCATTTTAATTCATTACCTGAATAACAAGTCAATTTTACCAAAAAAATAAATCAAATTAAATTAAAAAAATCTCACCCCTTCATTTCTTCTCACATGTGCACCACTCTACACAACACCCTAGCACAACCTAACTTATCCTCCCACTATCACCCCACCATTTCTTTCCATCCTTCGTCACTACAACCATCATCTCCCTCTTTCTACCATTATTGTTCTGAACACCATTAGCTGGAACCTACAAGCCCACCACCCTTGGAATTTCCTTCCCTTTAAGCCTTCACTATATTATTGATTACAAATATATCTACAAAATTGCAATTTTTTGACCTATTTAGTTACAGGGATCATTATTTGGAAGCTATATTTTAATGATGGAAGCTATATTCCCTGATAATTGTATGTTTTTTAGAACAATTAATTAAGAACTTAATCCCCTATTTTGTAATTAATCAGAGATTAAGTGTTGGTGGAGATCTATCTTTGCTATCTTGTCTAGCTATGCAGTAAGATCGTCTGAGAAGATGGTTGTTCCTGTAAAATGCAACAAGGGGTTAGCAGGGCTCGAAATGTTTTTTTGGGGACCTACTTCGACGCCCAAGTTAGTAACAGTTTGAGACAGATTGCCTACCTGGAGCATTGTGGCTGCAAAGTGGATTACTACTTAGGACTTATTTTGACGTGATGTCTTTTGTGATTAATAGCTAGCAAATGCACTTTTGTGGATTATTTATGTCAATAGTAATTACCCTCTTAGATTTATGTTTGTGCAATCATAATGCTTCTCTGAAAATCAATGTGGATCTTTGAAAATCAAATGTAATAACTCCTTCACAATAAATTACTTAGAGTTCTTTGTCTCTCTCTTAGTAGTAGTTATTAGTTAAAAATTAATTACCAATTCTTTCATTTATGAGCTCCTTGATGTGTATTTATAGTCTATATTTGTGCATGTAGAACATACCTTTGTTATTTCAACAATCCTCAAAATTCCTTTGCATGCCACTGTAATTGTTTTGGACGTGTCAAGTTCTTTTTTACTTTGGTGATTTTTCTTTTATTTTTCATGGCGCTCTTTACTTCTTCTATTAACACCTGTCTCACTAGCTTATAATGATCTTCTATAATTGACAAGTGTCTTCCAACCGCACGTGACCTTCCCATGCACTAATATTACTGATATACGTTCAATGCTCCTTCAATACTCCCAGATGAATGTTGCCAGATTACCCTCTAAACTCAGTAATACCTCTCAGATTAGTATTAAATTAATCCTCCTAAATAATTTTCTGTCATAATTATCTCTGACTAATATTTTACATATACAAATTGTATATCTTTTCTGTCATTATTACTTACCAAATTATTCTAGTTCATTAATTACATCAATCACCTCATTCCTCAACATTTCATTTTAAACGCTTCCACTTATAGATCAAGTTGAGAGGAAGATGTCAAGATGATAGTAGTTGCTGAGAGATTACTACAAATTAGTTGCTTGAGAATTAATATTAGTAAAATGTGGATATTTCTCCAGCTTGATCAACGAGTGAATTTTCATGTGAATTCTTTCATTTTGCACTTTTAAATGTAACACATCTGATAAGAATATAATTTGTCGCCATTTAACCTTTTCTAAATTTTAATTATAACTTTTATGAGCGAATATATATGATTTTTACCTATAAAATAATAAAGTACATTTGGAAGATATTTTCAACACAAAAAAATAGAGGATGTACAAATCGTTCACCTAATAATAGTATTACAAGGAAAATTTCAATTTTTCCCAAACTCTTCCATTTAAGCTGGTTATGTATATAAGCAATCTATGTTAAAATAATTTAGAAAAATCTAAGATTTTAATTAAATATAAAAATATCTAAATTAAAGAATTAAAAAATAAAAATATCTAAGATAATATAATGAAAGATCCTAGAAAAGTAATTAAAAAATAAAAATATCTAAGATATTTTAGTAAACTTGTAACTAAACTCAACACTATAAATACCCATTGATGTAATCAATTTTTTGACAATGAAGAACAATATCCATTCTACATATTCACTCATCTTCCTCTCCAAATAAATCTATTCACTATTTTACCATCTAAAATTTCCTACATTTTATATGAATACATCTAACACAAAAGTAAATAAAACTCCATCATCAGATTCAAATTCAAGTTGTAACATTTTTTAGGGATATGAGTAGTTGGAGGCGCCTTATTCATATTTTAGACTCTACTGATACTCTTTCGCTTTCTAGTTGGTGTTCTTGTTTTTGCCTATGCCTTTTATATCTTTTTATTCGTTTTTACCTAGTTTCTATTTATTTGTATGTTTTCGTTTATTTATAGGGGTGTTTTTGTCTGTTGAGATTTTTTCTTTTTTCTTTCTTTTTGAGGATTCATCTGTAGATCTTTATAGAGCCGAGAGACTCTTTGACCGCACTCTCCTTTATGGGTATAAGCAGCCATCGTCCTTTCTTCCTAAGAACTTGATCATAGCTAATCTTATAACCATGATACACTGGATATGACGATGAATGTTGGGTAATAGTGTAACAAACTCAAATCTAAAGGAGCAGTATTAAAAAAGAAGTACAATAATGCATGTGAGCTGCCTCTGAAGGTCAGAGCAGTAACTACTAATAGAAGTTCTTCCCCTTTTGTTGTTCTGTTGTAGTATTACTGTACTTAGTATTATCAGTTACACTGAATAGACCCTACATCAATACTAGTACTAACAGTACCATTCTTTATGAGGCTGTGCCATTAAATCCTTGCAGAACAGACAATGACTATATATTTTTTTTCTATTATTACTAATTTTTTTATCTGGAGTGATTCATCTTAAAGTATATAACATATTTTAGTGTCTTAGTAAATAGTATATAATAGAGTAACAGACAATGGCTATTGTATCTATTTGCAGGTTTTTCTCGTATCGAGGGTATAGTTTCTCTGGTCACTACCTTCCTTTAATTGTTTTTCCTTCTTTCTCCAAAAAATGATCATATTTAACTCTTATGAGTAATTGAAGGAGTAATTGAACCCCTATTGGAAATCCGAAAAGACAGATAAGTTTTCAACCAATAAACTATCCTATAATTCTCAACAATAACTATTAAAGTCGTCGTTGTCGTCATCATCATCTCATTGAGTTTCTGTTTTGCCCAAGACAAAGTCTGGGGAGGATGAGAAAGGAGAGGTCGTGATTGAAGGGAGCCTTTCAACTCGAGTATCACTTGACATATAAAGTCCCTCAAAGGAAATGTCTCAAAAGAAAACAAAAAGAGAACGCATAAAACACAAAACATACAAACACAACATTATTTAAAAAGACAAAATTAGTAAAATTGTAAGTAAATAAAAACGACTAAGACGCAACACTAAAAAAACTAATGACTTTAATACAAATGGATTTTTTTTTCTTCAATTTTTTTTAATAATTAGTTTGATATTTCATTTGAGGAAATTATTCCGTTGAAAGCAAAAGAGAAAAGAATTTCCTGTAAAAAGTACGTACCATCAGGGATCAGAAAAAATAAATAAATTCTAACAGTAGTATTAAGTTAAACCTATTACCTTTCACACATTTAAACCTATAAAAATGACTTTCCCTTTTATGTATCTCAAACCAAACATGGCACAAAGAATTACACTTACACATAATAATAATTCTTCTTAGATTAAAAATCTGTTCTGTTCTTCAAATTACAAATAATTAATTACAAAATGAGCACAAAAGGGATAAGAAGTAAGGTAAAAATGAGAGGATTTATGTGTCGTCATTCACCGGTAATGTGTATGTCTGATGATATAAAGTCAGTAATTGTGCCGGGAAAGAGTAATTATGGTAGAACCTCATCATCTATGCTTTCTGTTCATCATCATCATTGCCATGGAAGAATTAGGGTTAATAATAATAATAATAATCATTTAATTAAGTATTCTAAGCTTGTTAATGATGATAAAGAAATGGAGGTTTTGCTACCTTTGGGTGGAAGAGATCATGATGAGGGAGATGATGATCACCGATTATCAGTTTCTCAACAGAAACAAAAGCAGAAGCAGAAGAAGCATCAAGTATTGGAAGTGACTTCTAGGGCGGCTTCTACTCACATTTTTCAGGTATGAAAACAATTAAACAAATGATGGACTTTTTAACCTGCTTTTTCTACTCCCTCCAAAGTCCAACCCATTTTAATTGTCCCAATTGCTTGGGCACGATTATTAAGAGTGGTGTGGGGTCCATTAAAAAGGTGATAATTGGGTAAGTAGTAAAGGGTAAATAGTAAAGGGTTATTTAATTAATTAGTTTGGGTAAGTAGAGTATATGGGGGTATATTCGTAATTATGTGTGTGAATTAAGGGTATTTAGGTAAAATGAAGATTGACAAAAATAAAAATGTGACAATTGATATGGTTTTGCCAAATAAGAAAATGTGACAATTAAAAAGGTTTAAAGAAAGTATTTTTTATCAAATTATGCATTTTCATAATAGCGAGCTTAAAAAGTTAGCTTTAGATTAACCAATTATATTCAGTTAGTCAAATCAGCTAACAATGTGTCAACAATTAAACCTTCATAGCAACTAGCTTAAGAAATTGTTTTTCCAATTAATACATTCATACCAGCTAGTCAAATCAATAAAATTTATATTGACCTGAAAATTTTGTTTTAGTATTTATTTGAGTGTTCATGGCAAATAATCACGTGTTAATTGTTACATATTATATTTTTCATATATTTAAAGGTCATTACATTAAATTAAATACTCCTTCCAATCAAATATTAATTTGAGACTTCATGAAAAATAGATTAATCACGTGTAATTGTTATAAATATTAAATACTTTCACTTCAATTTCTTGTTTGTATTTAATCATCTTTTAAATACTATCTATATATGGTTTTATTTTTGTTGAGTAGGTCAAAACATATATTTTTTTCCTTGTTAAAGAAAGGCATGACAAGTAAATTTCATGCTTTTAGATATTTTGAAATACTCTCTTTATTCATTTTTGTTTGTCTACTTTATTTTTTACACGCATTTCAAAGTAAATTTAAAGCCTCAATATCTCTAAGTACACATTATAAAAAATTTTAAAAATTATATATTAAAAAACTTTGCATCAAAACAAATCTAACAAGAACCCACATAACTATATTTAATCTTAAATATATACTTTAAAATCAAATTTAAATTCCTCTCTCTTAAAAGGAAAAAACCTTAATTGGACAAAAAAAAATGAACCAAGTATGCAAGGCACACATGGTCCAAGTGCAAGCCTAATTAGCCCAGATGCTGACCAAGAGATGGAAGATGGAAGATGGAAGATGGAAGATATGATGAAGAGCAGCAAGAAACCACAACAGAACAGACAGAAATCACAACAGATCAGAACCACCAGTTGCTGATCGAACCTGCTGACCAGAAGACCTTGCAAGGCTTGGCTAGATCAGACCTGAGCTGCTTAGGGGACATGGAGGGCAAAAGCAGAATCCCCATACATGGACCTTGCTATCATGGCCCAAGATCCCTTCTAACAATCACAGGAGACCCACAAGAAAAGAGGTTAAAGGTCGTGTAGTCAGCAGATAGGCTGACAGTAGCCAACAGACCTGTATTCTCATTGTTTTGCTATTTTAAGTGTGCACAAGATTGGCACATGACCTATTAGAGCCATTATAGTTTGTTAGCCTTATTCCTTGTATTTTTAGACGTGGTTGATGACTCCCTAGGCTTATAAATAGGAAGCCTTAGACATTGTACAAACTCAGTTTTGAGATTTTCAGAAATAAAACACATTTGTTGTTTTCTTCAAAACATTGTCTATTTTGTTGAGTGAATGTAAGTCATACATTCAAACCTTCGATTTGTTAGTCATACAAATTCAAAGCTTATTCTGCATTCTACAAGGTAGTCAATCCTTGGGTTGCATTGTCCAAGATACGAAGGAGCTGAGTGCAGCCATAGGTAGGCAGTCCACCAACCGAAAAATCAAGAATCAGATTCTTGAAGTTGTTTCTGTGCATTGCTGTGAAATCATTCAAGTCATCATTGTTCAAGCCTTTGGTTATCATACTTAGGCAAATTAAGGTGTTCAAGAACCCCCTTAATTTGGTGCAAATTGGTATCAGAGCTTTGTTCGTAGAAGGGCAATAGAAGACTCACAAACACACAACCAAGACAGAAAATTAGAACATTTTCGAATTTCTGAACATTACACATCTGGTGAGATTTTTCCAATATCTATTAATTACAGCCATAAGTAATCATAGTGTGAGTTTTTTGTTGTATTTTGTTAAAAGAAATATTTGTTTTAAGGATAATGACCATTGTGTTGGGTGCATACAGCAGATTTCTGAAATTTCTGTCAGAAAGCTAAGTTTTTGTTCCCTTTGTTGCTGATTTTGTGTTTTTTTCATGTTGCTTTTTATTGTGATTATTTGTTATCATGGATGCAAGAATAAAAAATGTAGAAGAGTCTTTGAGACAGATTACTCAGGCCTTGACTAATGTAGGTCTGATTCCCACAGACAGACCCACTGCATACACAAACCTACACTTCACACCAAGGAATCAGGAGGATAGAACACTTAGGATTGACATTGCTAAATTTGATGGTTTGTCACAAGACCCTGAAGTATACATTGAATGGAAGTCAAGTCTAGATAGGTACTTTGAGTTTAAAGAGACCCCACTTGACAGACAATACAAATTGTCCAAGATTAAACTCACAAGACTAGCAGCCATATGGTTGGAGGGATTGCAAAAACAGAGAAGAAGGGAGGATAAACCTAGGATAGACAATTGGGAAAAATTGAAGAAGTATCTTAGGAAGAAGATGTCCCTTCAAACTTTAGGCAATAATTATACTTGCAATGGAATAACCTTACTCAAGGAAATAAGACTGTGGCTGAATATGTGCAAGAGTGGGAGAGATTTTCTTTGTTATGTGATGTTAATGAGATTGAGGAAATGAGGATAGCCAAGTTTTTAGGAGGATTGAGGGAAGATATAACAGAGAAACTAATGAGTACCCCTAACCTGCCTTCTGCTGAGATGTGTAGCTTAGCTATAAACTACGAGAAGTTTGCTGCTAGAAAGAAGACTAACCATCCTACACTAAGCTATAACAGGAATCCTAGAACCCAACCTTTTAAAATACCAAACAGAACACCTAGTACACCTAGGAGAGAAGGGTCAGACAGTCAAGGAAAAAGCAAGAACAAAGAGGATTTACCCTTAAAGGAAATAGTATGTTTCAAGTATCATGGGCGTGGGCATTACAAGAGTGCTTCTTCTAATGCAAGAGCATTCACTATACAGGAGTGGAGAGAAATCAACAATGACAATAGCATTAGAACCATGCTAGTTGCACAGAATGGCAAGGAGGAAGAAACTTGGCCTTCTATGAAGGAAGGAAAGCCAGATGGAACCTATAGGGTGAGTGATTCAGGAAATTTGCATAAGTATGAAGATAGTGAGGAATCTGAGTATGAGGAAGAAAGAGAGAGGGTGCTACCTGAATACAACCTTGTCATTAGGAGGAATTTTCATACTACACCTAAGTTAAGTGTTCTGACCAAAGGGAAAATATTTTTCAAACTAGGTGTATCAAAGACAAGACCTGCACACTTATCATAGATGAAGGTAGTGAGTCTAATTGCATTATTCTAGATCTAGTCAATGAGCTGAAACTTAAGACTAAACCTCACCCACACCCATATAAGCTTAAGTGGTTAGATGATAAAGCAAGTGGAGCTGTGAGCAAGCAATGTTTAGTAAGTTTCATGATTGGGTCCTATAAGGATAAGGTGATGTGTGATGTGTTGAATATGAGTGCTTGTCACCTACTACTTGGTAGACCATGGCAATATGATAGTAAGACCACACATGATGGCTTTGCTAACATCTACACTGTGAGACATAAGGGAAAACTCAAGGATTTAATTCCCTTACCACCACACAAGACCATACCCCCACCTAGTAGCCAAACCATGCAACTTATGAATAAGATAGCTTGTGTGAAAGAAATAGAGAACCAAGAGGAGGTATATTTGATGTTTACTAAAGAGGACAACCAAGAACTAGAAATTTCTGTTGAAGTTAAACCTTTATTACAAGAGTTTGCAGATGTGTTTCCTAAGGAGCCACCCCTAGGACTACCACCTATTAGAGGAATTGAACACCAAATTGACTTAATACTTGGAGCAGATTTACCTAATAGACCTGCATATAGAACCAACCCTGTTGAGAGTGAGGAGTTACAAAAACAAGTTGAAGAACTTCTACAAAGAGGCTATGTGAGAGAGAGCCTTAGCCCCTGTGCTGTTCCTACAATTTTAGTACCTAAGAAGGATGGCACATGGAGAATGTGTGTTGATAGTAGAAGTGTGAATAACATAACTGTAAAGTACAGGGTTTCCCATACCAAGGATTGATGATATGTTTGATGAATTATCAGGTGCTCAATGGTTTAACAAGATTGACCTTAGGAGTGGGTACCATCAGATTAGGATGAAAGAAGGTGATGAATGGAAAAACGCCTTCAAGACTAAATATGGGCTATATGAATGGTTGGTAATGCCCTTTGGCCTTATAGGAGCACCTAGTACATTTATGAGACTTATGAATAAAGTTTTAAGACCATTTCTAGGAAAATTCATTGTGGTATACCTAGATGACATACTTGTGTATAGCAGACAACTTAGAGAGCACTTAGACCATTTAAGACAATTGTTTGAGGTATTAAGGAAACAAAGACTTTATGGTAAACTTGAGAAATGTAATTTCCTTATGCAAGAGGTCTTTTCTTAGGTTTTATCATAGGAAGGGAAGGAATAAAGATAGATCCCTCTAAAGTTAAAGCTATAAAAACCTGGCCTACACCTGCTACCATCACTCAAGTTAGAGCTTTTCATGGGTTGGCATCTTTTTATAGGAGGTTTATTCACAATTTTAGCACCATAATGGCCCCTATCACAGAATGTATTAAGAAAGGCACATTTCAATGGACTGAGAGTACACAACAAGCTTTTGAACAAGTTAAAAATCTTATGTGTAAGGCCCCTGTGCTCAAACTTCCTGACTTTTCAAAGCCTTTGAGGTAGAATGTGATGCTTGTGGTATAGGCATAGGAGCAGCGTTGATCCAAGGAGGGAGACCTGTAGCATATTTTAGTGAGAAACTGAGTAAAGGAAGACTCAACTACTCTACTTATGATAAAGAATTCTATGCTATGGTGAGAGCTTTAGAGCACTGCGCACATTACCTTAAAGTTTAACCCTTCATAATTTACACAGATCATGAATCCCTTAAGAATATCCATGGCCAGCACAAGTTAAACTCTAGATATGCCAGATGGGTAGAGTTTCTCCAAACTTTTGATATTTTAACCAAATACAAGACAGAAAAAACTAATGTAGTTGCTGATGCTCTTAGTAGAAAACATAACTTGTTAGCCATATTAGATGCAAGAGTCTTGGGATTTGAGATGATAAAAGATCTTTATGCTTAGGACAGTGACTTCAAGGAGAAGTTATTTGCAACTTGCCTTAAAGGACCACAAGACATGTTTTGTATTCAACAAGGCTTTCTTTTCAAAGAAAATAGACTATGCATACCTAAAACAAACTTAAGGCAATTACTAGTCAAAGAGGTGCATGAGGGAAGTTTAAGAGGTCATTTTGGGATACAAAAGACCCTAGATATGCTGAGTCAACATTTTTATTGGCCAAAGATGCTTTGCACTGTTGGCAAACACATACTTAGGTGTGAAGCTTGCATCAAGGCCAAGATTACCTTTCACAAAGGGGAATACATGCCCCTACCTGTTGCCACAAAGCCTTGGGAACACCTTAGCATGGATTTTGTTATGGCCCTACCTAGGACTCAAAGGGGAAAAGATTCTATTATGGTTATAGTAGATAGGTTCTCCAAGATGGCACATTTTGTTGGTTGCAACAAGGTGGATGATGCTCAAAATATAGCTAGGTTATACTTTGCAGAGATTGTGAGATTGCATGGGGTACCTAGGACCATTGTGTCTGATAGAGACAGAAAATTTCTTAGTTGTTTCTAGAAAACCCTATGGAGAATGTTAGGCGCAAAGCTTTTGTTCAGTACATCTCACCACCCTCAGACTGATGGGCAAACAGAGGTGACTAACAAGACCTTGGGCTCAATCTTAAGAACCTTAGTGAACAAAAATCTAAGGGATTGGGATCTCAAGCTATGCCAAGCAGAGTTTGCTTACAATAGAAGTCCTAGCTATAGTACAAAGCATTCCCCTTTTACTACCTATTTCTCTAAACTTTGTTCCTAACAATGACATGTTACACAGGGATGCAATGGATCAGGCCAAGGAGATGATGAAGCTGCACAAGATCATCCAAGAGAACATTCACAAAGCCAATGCAAAATATAAAAAGAAGGCATACAAGGGTAGCAACCCCAGGCAGCAACTGGAGGAAGGAGATTTTGTGTGGGTGCACTTAAGGAAGGCACGATTTCCTCAACTAAGGAAAAACAAGCTCATGCCTAGAGCCATAGGTCCTTTCTAGATCTTACGAAAGCTGGGAGACAATGCATACAAGGTGGATCTTCCTGAGGAATACAACATCTCCAATACATTCAACGTAGGTGACCTAAAACCCTACACAGCACCTACAGAGTTGAGGACAATTCTTCTTCAAGAAGGGGGAATTGAACCAAGTATGCAAGGCACACATGGTCCAAGTGCAAGCCCAATTAGCCCAGATGCTGACCAAGAGATGGAAGATGGAAGATGGAAGATGGAAGATATGATGAAGAGCAGCAAGAAACCACAACAGAACAGACAAAAATCACAACAGATCAGAACCACCAGTTGCTGATCGAACCTGCTGACCAGAAGACCTTGCAGGGCTTGGCTAGATCAGACCTGAGCTGCTTAGGGGACATGGAGGGCAAAAGCAGAATCCCCATACATGGACCTTGCTATCATGGCCCAAGATCCCTTCTAACAATCACAAGAGACCCACAAGAAAAGAGGTTGAAGGTCGTGTAGTCAGCAGATAGGCTGACAGTAGCCAGCAGACCTCTATTCTCATTGTTTTGCTATTTATAGTGTGCACAAGATTGGCACATGACCTAATAGAGCCGTTATAGTTTGTTAGCCTTATTCCTTGTATTTTTAGACGTGGTTGATGACTCCCTAGGCTTATAAATAGGAAGCCTTAGGCATTGTACAAACTCAGTTTTGAGATTTTCAGAAATAAAACACATTTGTTGTTTTCTTCAAAACATCGTCTGTTTTGTTGAGTGAATGTTAGTCATACATTCAAACCTTTGATTTGTTAGTCACACAAATTCAAAGTTTATCCTACATTCTACAAGTTAGTCAATCCTTGGTTGCATTGTCTAAGATACGAAGAAGTTGAGTGCAGCCATAGGTAGGCAGTCCACCAACCGAAAAATCAAGAATCAGATTCTTGAAGTTGTTTCTGTGAATTGCTGTGAAATCATTCAAGTCATCATTGTTCAAGCCTTTGGTTATCACACTTAGGCAAATTAGGAAGTTCAAGAACCCCCTTAATTTGGTGCAAAAAAACTGATGAAGTAATAAGAATTTGAGTTTGAAAATTATGTGATAGCATTTTTAGACTTTTGGTAATCTACTTTGTTTTTATATATAATCAAAATTATTAAAAAAAATTTCTTTATGTTAATAAAACTTTTTGGTTAAATAAAAATGATGCATATATACTATATTATGCAGGGGTGTTCAAAAAAATTTGGTTTGCAAAATCCGACCCGGATTATCCGGTATCTGATTTTAAAAAAACGAATAATTAACCCAATTTGTCAAAAATAGGTATTTCGAACCGAGTACCCGGTTTATAAATCGGGTATTCGGGTGGATCCGGATATAATTTTTAGTAAGACCGGCTACCTGATATCCGATTTTGTGTTTTTTTTTTAATTTTAAAATGCTTCTAGCTAACCCTGGGTATTTAAATCACTCATCTAACCTAACTTTTCACTCTCTTCCCAATCCATCAGCGCCATATCTTCACTCCATCACCATATCTGACTCTCGCTTCACCTTCTTCCTCTCTTCGATTCTTCGCCTTCAGCACCGTCACCAACTCACCATCACCATCTTCACTCCATCACCATCGTCACCAGTTCAAGTGGACAGTCGACAGTCGCCTTCATCTCCATACCAGTTGACATACGTCTCGTCTTCATAATGGACTTCTGTGTATAAGAGGTAGAAGGTATTCGTATGTGCAAGAGAGGAGTCATGTGAATGTCAGTAGCATCACATAGGAAACCATTCTGATGAATATGATCAGATTAGTTTTTATGTAGACTTCTATTTTATGAGAAGAGGTTCTATTTAAGATTTGGAACTTCATATTTTGTGTGCAAATCTAGTTCTTGATTTTATATAGGAGTTATCATATGCTTCCTCCATTTTTTAATACTTGCAAGGCACTTATTGTTACACTATTTATTTAAAAGAAATAAGAAAAAAAAAACACATGTTTTAGGAAATAAACAAAACTGTGTATCCGGTTTTCGATCCGGATTAAAATTTTATGTATCTGAAAAAGCGAGTACCTGGATTTCCGGATCCAAGTCGACGCCTATCCGATTTTGAACTACCCTAATATTATGAATATAATATATATAATATAGCCATGATGATTAATTTCGGCCAAATGCATATTTTCGTATTTTTTAATGTCGTTTTTGTTAATTTAAATCGAACAGGTTGTGGTCCTAAGAGTTTCTCTACATTGCCAAGGTTGTGCTGGTAAAGTGAGGAGACATTTATCAAGGATGCAAGGTAAATCATTGTAAAACTTGAGCAAATACCTATGTGTAAATCAAAATAATTCTAACAATATTTATATTATTCTCCAGTTTCTTTAATAACTACGCTTTCTCTAAAAATCTCTTAAGAGAGAAATGTAGTTTTTAGGAAAACAGAGGCAATACATGACACGATATTATATTAAAAATTTAGTATAACAAACAAGATCTAAATAAAACATCCTGTGAATGAATAACTCAAATTGTTGTTGTTGAGTTAAGAACAAAATCACATATTGATGATGATGTACTCGAACACTTGGTGGGGCAAGTTATGACTTGCATTGATGTGGGCAATGATAAGGTCAAGGACTCTCATCCATAAGACTAGGTTAATGTGAAAAATGTGAAGAAATAGGGGTTGCTCAATCGAGCAGAAAGTTATCTGATGCTTCGCTCTATAGAGTGGATAAGTTGCTTAGTTGGGCAAAGTTGTCAAAAAGTTTGGTTTTTATGCTCTCATGTGTGAATCTTTTTGGGGAATACTAGCTAGGTTGGCTTCTTATATTTTTTGGGCTTATATAAGGGGCTCAATAAGAAGTATAATTGCAAACAATATTGTTTTAATGTTTGAGATGGATTAATAATCCTTGGAATTTTGGAGGGGGAAGAAAATAAGTGAGGTAAGAAGGTTTACATCCCATTATTTGATGGTGAAATGATAATTTCAGTGGGAAAACGTCAAATTGATGAAGGTATTGATGAAGCTCTAAAGAGACAAAGCTCACTAGTATGGATAAGGAAAAGTGATTCTCCATTACTCCTAATATTAAGTATAACTACTTAAAAGGAGACTAAGCTTAGTTTGTTTTTGGATAAAATTCAAGCAGTTTATTCTTCTAAGTCTTTGACAAATAAACTTTAGGTGGAAATTGTATCAACATGCAAAGGAAAATATATAAGCATTTAAAAATTCCAAGCTCTGGACCGGAGGCACTTACATTTGAAAATAAGTTAAAATATAGTTTAATGTATGCTTTTTTTTTGATAATTTTACTTATCTATTTTAAAAATTTCTGCAACACACAACTATTTTGCGAACTGACCCAGTACAACTTACCGCCTACCTATTTATAGTCCAGCCCAAAATAAATTTATTCAGCCCAACTTAAATTGATATCACGATAGTCTAACTCAATGTTGGCTGTTGCAGCCCAAACCTGAGTCAAACACATACATCAAACCAAAACTGAAACCCAACGAGAAAGTATAAATTAAAACATTTGTGAAACAGCTACACTTATGACTTATGAGAGATTGTCTCTCAAAGAGACGATCTCAAAATAAAAGGCTCACATTTTTATTTTCTCTTTAATTTGTATTAATTGGCTAAATAGCCCATATATCTAATGTGTCTTTCGGAGAAACCGTCTCTCATAACAATTTGTGTTTTTGAAACAATAGAGAAGTTTTTTATTTTGTATTATATTGTTCATTTAGCTAGGCTCTTGAGAGATCGTCTTTTTGGGAGACGTATCTTAAGCCCAGCCCATTAAAGATTAATGTCTATTTATCGTATTCTTAATGTCTACTTTCAATATCTTAAATATCTAAATACATCATTCTTAATGTCTACATATAATATTTTATAAAATATATAATGGATCGGCCCAATCTTTCAAAAAGATTGTTTCTCACAAGAATTTTTTTTTTATTTATTTTTTATTATAAGGTAAGTAAATAAACGTAAGTTGACGGAAGAGGACGGCCAAGTCAAATTGAGACTTGAATCCTTGCATGAGAATACTTTCTATAACAACTAACAAGACCCGATTCATAGAAATTTCAAGACCATTACAATCGCTTCCTTAATGATTTAGATCACCTACGCAAAAAAGTTTCATCCATTTTTCACAAAACTAAGATCAAACTCTATTTTATTAATTGTGAAAATTCAAATACTAAATAATTATTCCCAAAAATTTTGAAACCCCATATTAAGCAATTGTTTTTATGTTTATAGAATTGGTGAAATAGACCCGAACTAAAAATGACTCAATAATTTTTTTCTGTCAAAAAATTTTGACTGGTTGTTTCGACAAATTTTTTGACCAATAAAATGCTTTCAATAATTTCCTTAACTATCATAATGATTCCCTAAGAAAGATTTGCCCTACTTAAATGATTCATTTAATAATAAGTCATTAATTAATTAATTTTTTTCATAACAGGTGTTACATCTTTTAGCATAGACTTGGAAACAAAAAGGGTGACTGTTATGGGGAATGTTTCACCATCAAGAGTACTTGAAAGCGTTTCCAAGGTCAAGAGGGCTGAGTTCTGGAATTGTTGATTAAACTTTGATTTTCTGTCTAATTATCCCATTTTATTTTTTTCAAGTTTTATTTAATTAGTTTGCATTTACTACTATTATAACTAATCCTTTTTAGTTTTTATAATCCATTTCAAGAATGAGCTTAAGTCTAACATATATATATCAGTTGTTCAACAATTTGGAAGATTGGTTTTTGCTTTATTAATTTGGATGGATCCAATTGGCTGAGATATGAAGGATAAAGAATTTTTTCATTTGACTTATAAATGGGTATTTGATGGAATTCATAGTCATAGTTATCAATTCAGTATTCCTTATAAGTTATAAATTAGGATTCGCAGAGGAGAAAGATAGTAGACATATTATACCCGTATCCCTCCAAAGAAAGAGCAAAGACAAAAGTGCACACTAAAATATGTTATTCATAGATGTTGTGGGACTATTTTAGTATGGTTTATGTCCAATTTGTACTTTGAAGTGAAATATGTAATTACTTACTCCTAGTACATTTGATGCAAGGAATAATTATTTGGTGTCTTTGGGAATGATTTATAGTTAATTTTTGGATAATGATGCTAGAGATGCTATTAGCCTATTAGTAGGTTAGGGTTAATTTCAAATTGTAAAATATAAGGTAAGTTTCAAAGGTTTGCAAAACACAAAAGATTTTGCAATGTTTGAAGTGGAAGATGAAAGTTGAGAAAGTTAGCTTTTCAATGCCTTATTTTAATAATCGATTAAGAAATGAAAAAAGTTTGAAATTTATTGTTCACGTGAAAATCAAAATTAATCGGTAGAAACAAAATTTGGATGTGTTTATATGCTTTGTTAAAGTAGTTAATGAGTACTTGAATTGTTTGTCTCAATCATGTTACAAACAAAAGTGTTTTATTAGGATTTTGTGGCTTAACTTATGGAGGTGATATAGGAAATCAAAGTCGAGGTTCATATTTATTTTGGGTGATACAATATATAGTTGGCTATCTTATGTGACGATAATGTCTATAATCGAAGTGGTTTTCTATGGCTATTGCGGAATCCTTAAAAGATAGCAATCATTGTTATTAAAATTATTATTGGAACACGTACGATACACATTGACATGTAATATCTCCACTCGGGATGAGATAGAGAAAGAGTGGTTGAATTTGGTGATGAAGACAACAATAAATCATTGTTATTAAAATTATTATTGGAACACGTACGATACACATGGACATGTAATATCTCCATTCGGGATAAGATAGAGAAAGAGTGGTTGAATTTGGTGATGAAAACAACAATGAAATCATTGTTGTTAAAATTATAATTTTGTTCCACGATTCAACTATTCGGAAACAGATGAGTGATTTGAATCGTGAGAGGAATAGTCATGCAAGATGGGAGAATCTTACAATTCTAATTGAAGTAACATTTTTATTATTAGATAGGGTAAAAGAGAAACTTTTAATTTTTCTTTTTCCTTAAATTTATTGTAGCTTTTAATTATTAACTTTCACAATAATTTTTGATGCATTTCATAACCCAAGAGTAATTGTGATATAAAGTTGTGATTTAAAAAATTTCTAATTTTTAATGATTTGTGATAGTATAAAGGGCTCAAAAACAAGTAATTCAATCTTATTCTGATCAAACTATATTATATTTAATTTTACACACTTGTTGATGCATTAATTTAATTCTTACTATCTCTAATTCTAAATAATTAAAAATTATAAAAACTTTGTATAAATAAAATTTATATTTCAATGAATCAACCAAGATATCACATCACTATATTTTAACTTATATATTGAGAATAAAATACAAATCATGTGTTATTGATGAACAATGTCAAAAAACAAATGGAACATTTCATTGGAATAAGAGGAAGTATCTAAGTATTTAATATTCCATAATTTAGAAGGTTTTGTACAATCAATCACCATGCAGATGTTCAAAATTAGATCATGTTCAAAGCAAATCCGTCTTGATTATTTGACATTTTTCCAACTGTGTATATTGAACCCCACTTTAAAAATAAGCTTATAATGATACAAAAACTAATAACAACACAAAAATGAATTTACAGCCAATTTAAAGCACCTAATCCAAAATTGAACCGAGGGAAATTAAAAAACACATGTAGTGGTACTCCGATCCGATGGATCCATGCACAGAGAATCGAAGTGATCGATGATCAAAATAACAGCAGGCAGAGACATACATGAAATAAAAGATGAGTCTAAGAAGAAGACAACATGATAAGAGACAAATAAACACATGGCACACAAGGGCTGGCGGAAATGGCTGGTGCCTATGATGGATCGAGCAGACTGATATATGCACGTACCAATTGGCCATTCTCATCTTTTTTTCTGTTTTTTTGGGTACAAGCAAGCTACCTATTCGGGCTCATCTCCCCTTTATTATTATTCTTTTTCGTTTTGATCGAGAATCTCCATTCCCCTTTCATTTTCATTTTTATAAATTATAATCAATATCATTTGATTTTCTCATTGATAGTAAGTTAACCCAATATTAAGAAGTGCATGCACATTGTATTTTCCGATTTTATGTTGCTGTTGACCGTAAGTATAGTCTGATTGAACAAGGTACTTGATCCGACAGTTTCGATTAACTTGGACCCTAATTGATTATTCAATATTTTTGATAGTTTTTCAACACTTTATAAGTCATTGGACCTCATTCCATCGCAATATGGTTTTTGGACGATATTTCCTTAACTTGACTTATAATTTTATGAAGTGCGTGTACCTCATATTTTCCTGATTTTACGCTAACATCTTAATTTCGATTAATAATGTAAATTTTGGACAACTCTTGCTCAGGTTTAATTTTTTCTTTTTCATTAAAAGTGATTACTGAAATCATGTTGATAGGTCTTCTGATTTTGTCCAAAGTCTGCAAAATCATGTTTATAAACAAAAAATTATGATTGGTAATACTTAGTGACTAGTGTTATATAATTGGTGCAACAATTGGTGAAACGTTGCACTAGAGGTGTCCATGGCTCTTCAAAAGCCACTAGAAATATGTTGACTTCTGTCCCTAAAAGTTTTGATTTCAATTATTACAGATTTTTTCATTTCTTTGAATGTTAATTGTTAAACATTGTTTGTTAATTCATGGTTAATGGTTATACAATACTTCAAACCATATTTGTAGATCAATTTAGGGGTTTTTTGTTTAATTAGTGGTAAATTTCAAAATTTAGGGTTTATATTTATTTTCTAGGAATTTATTAGAGTTTTAATTGATTAGTAATTTAATTCTACAATTGATTTAGGTGCTGTAGTGGGGATTCATTTGAAGATTCTGATTAGTGATTCAAATTAACTCCTCCGATATCTACCCATTTCAAATTCTGTATTTTATCCAAAACTATCTCCAATTTCTCCAATTTCAATCACTCTGCCATCATATTCTCCCATTTGGAGTGCTATAATGGGATTCATCTGAAGATTTTGACAAGCTTAAGGTAATCGATCAGATTAACTTAAATTTTGCTGAAGCAAGGAAATAGATTGAGGCAGCTATGGAGTCTAAAGAAAGTATTTACTTCAAATCTTCAATAAAGAAGTTGAGTTTGCTAGAGTGGCAGTTAAGAAGGTGCAAGTTATGTTTGATGAATTGTTGGGGAAGTTGCAGGCCAAGAATAAAGAAGCTTTTGTAGTTTCCGTATATGAAAACTCAATGTAGACAATAACCCTAATTACCGTATTTAACATTGACGATTTAAATTTTTTTATATTATAGATATCAATATCGACATCATTTAATTATATTCTAGATCCGGCCCTGTCTATAACTAATTAATATCTATGTTGGATGCTTCTTTAAAATAAAAGATAATTAGCACACCGATTTATATAGTCTTAACAATATAATTTTTAAAATTTTTCACAAGTATTATAAAAGGATATTATCATCAATATGTATCACAAAAATGCTAAGGACTAACCTAGTTTATCATATACTCTTATAATTAAAGGTGTTCATTAGGGTCATTGGATTGATTTCAGCTTAGGTGTTTTGAGTCAGATCAAACTTGAAATTTACGTCAATATTAATTTTTGCATCATTGTAAATTTATTTTGAAAGTCAAATCTCTTATTAAAAATCGGCTCAATATTATATGAGATGTAATAACACCTGTACGAATAATATTGAGTTGTTGACAAGAGAGGAGAAAAACTTACAATTCTTTTAAAAAAAAAAAAAAAGACAAAACCTAATATAAATTAACCCCACTTTCTTTTTTTTCTCTTTTCAACTAGCATAATTTTGTTACTTCTAATGTGAACCACCATGAATGCCACTTGATAGGCCCCACAACAACCAGCTTCTCATTTTTTTTTGGCACCACTTTTGAGACTCCACCTCATAGTGAGGTTGGAATAGTAAAGTTGGACGGCCATAAACGACACATTTTCGTTGTAATAAGGATAGTTAGCATGGATTAGATTGTGATTGTCTTCTAGCATTTTAAGTAAACAAGACAACTTCAATTATCTTAGTACTCGTTTTGTTAATATGCCCAAAAACAATACTATAGTACTCCTATAGCCTATTGGCTATCTGGGAAAACTCTAGTGCAGCTATTACATGCTTAAATTATAAATTAAAATTTTAAAAGCTGGTATGGTAGAATTGGTAGAATGACGTTTCGGTGTTAATATTTCAGATTTAAATTTTAATTTTTAATTTTTATATTAGATTACTGATATAAATCTATTTTTTATTACTTAGAGTCATATGAAATTCTTTTTAGTTTTACACTTTATTTCTAAGGATAATTCTATAAGCAATTAACACACCTTGATAATATTCGTCATCGTTATTTATTCTTACATACTGATTTTAAATGATTAAAATGTAATTTTAAATATTTAAATTAGCAAAAGACCTTTAAAAAAGTTTAAGTATTTTTTATCGTAAATTAATAAATACTTTAAGCTTATCATCAATAATCTCAAGTTTAAAATTAATGTTTTATGAATTTTTATTTGATTAAATGTATGTAATGATTAGCTTTAAAGTCAGCTATTATAAACTTAACCTTATTTTTTTGTAGTCTCAAACTCAATTAACTTTATTTATCAAGAGTCTTGTGAGCAATTTTAAAACTTATACTACTTTAAAAATCTTACGCTAAATTTTTATTATTTATCAAAATTGCATTCACAAATGTTGTTTTTCACGTCACCAATGTTACTCCAATGAACAAGGATCATAACAAAACTGATTTCCCCTTTTTGAGCAAACTCATGTGTAACACACATAGATGATAAACCTAATATGCCAAGACTAATTTCTTTTATATATATATATATATATATATATATATATATATATATATATATATATAAAGATAATTAAAATAAATTAAATAAAAATAATAAAATAGAAAGAAAGGAACAAAAAACGAAAGGAAAAGCTTTAAATCAAAGCTTTTATGTATCTCTCATTCTGTGTTAGGATCAGTAAGAAGTGCTGCAATAAGCAAGCATGGGTTTTGGAGAAAGGCTGTTGAAAAGCTAGCTAGCGAGGGACTCAGGGAGTAGGTCTGTTATTATTATTCTTGACTACTTTTTCTTTTTTTATTTTTTATAAAAGTAATTTTGACGGAATTATGCTTGACTGTTAGCGGTGGGAATCTCTTAGGAAAAAACTGCTATATTATGAAAGAAAGAATAATAAAAAAGGACCACATGTACATAGTACCAGTACTTTATGTATACTTCATTCATTCTTTAAAGTATTTTACTCCTTCCTATTCGACTTATCTGTCCCATTTTCTTTTATGGTCAAGTCATCTTAATTGTTCTATTTTTATTTTTGGTATGGGTTTTTGACTTTTATACCCTTAATAGTTTTATCCTATTTTCAATTATACCCTCCATTACCCATACTAATTTTCCTCCCTTACATTAAAAACCCATAATACCACTCTCTTTTCTACCCTTAGGGTCTCACTTTTGACTCTCCTTAAAATCCGTGAAAAGTCAAATGGGACTCTTAAGGTGAATAGGAGGTAATATTATTTTATAAGAAAATTTAATTTTAAAAATTCTATATTTGGCTCGTTGACTTTTAAAAATTTCTGTAACATCCTTAAAATAGGTAGTATTTTTGAAAACACCTTTAATGAAAAACATGAGCCAAAACCTACTCATTGGAATGTTACCGCCACATCTATTTCTAATAAAATAAATGTAAGGCTTAACGACTAAGAAATAACTTAATAACTTTAAATCCAACAAAGGGTTTTACAACATAAGAAAAGACTGAAACGCAATCTATGTCCATATAAAATTTAAACAACTTAAGGTAAAATTTAAACTGAAATACGACTCTAATAAAAGCTATGTTTCTAGTGATCCTCATTCCATGATTCTCATGCAATCAATAACCTGCAACATAAGAATGCAAAAAAAAAACAAAGGAAAAATTCACAAAATCAGAAAATTGAGTAAATCCAACTCCATCCCATAAAACGATAAAATTTGAAAATGATTTAAGAAAATAAAATATAATCAAATTAAAAATAATTTTAGAAAATATTATATAGCTGAGTTTAAGAAAAAATAATTTGTGAAAACAATATATATAATATCACGTAAACCAATTTATTAATTTGATATTTAATAATGACAAACACATAATCAATTTTTAATTTGAGGGAACGAGAACGCCAGTAGGCCGAGGCTTTACCCCTATACCTACTTCATCAAGAGGTCGTCACCCCAAATAATTCAAGACCAGCATAGTAGTTTCAAGGAACCCTAGTGTGCACATCCCTTCTACTTGGATCACAACAAATAGAAGGAAGACCAAACATCGTATCAAGTATCAGAAATAATATATCTGTCGGCAGCTGTACTAACCAAACAGGACAACATGTTCATCACCCTTATACTTGGATCACAACAAATATAAGAGCTTAATTTCCCTCGTATTACACTTTACGTGATTTAATATATTTTAGTAATTAGTCGCGTGCACACAAACATATAATCAAATTTACATTATACATTTTATTTTATTATCATAGGTTTTCCCAAGAAAAATATATCTCAAGAATATTCAATTGCAATATTAATATCATAATATTTTTCTCCCAAATTCAATCGCATTAAAAATCATTATTAAAATAATAATATAACTTTCATCAAAATAATAATATTATAAGTATTTATCTTTCAAATCAAACCATATTTTATTTCGTTATCAAAATAATAATATAAATTTTATAAATTTTATCAAAATATTAATTATAAATTCAAGTTTGACAAAAATAATAGTAGATATAATTTGAGAATATATAAAACATAATATTATACAAAATAATGTCATATAAAATCATGCATTCTATTTAAACACATTAATTATCACTTAGCACATAATATTAATGGGATAGCCCTAATTAGATGGACATTGAGAATTACCTAATCACGCGATCCTAGACAAACGTATGCTCCTAATAATCTTTGTCTACGAATTCGATGTCTACACGATAAAATAATATATCTCAAATTAATACCCCGATCAACCCAATCGAAATAAATAAATTAAAAGACTCTCGATTTATATTTTATAATTTATTTAAAATGACAAATTTTAAAATGTAGTTAAAATTTTAAAGATTAGTAGTAATAGTTTTAAAAGAAAAAGACAAAGTTTAAATAATAAAAGGATTATAAAAAAAGAAATTATATATAAAGGTGCTTTAGAAAACTTAAGAAATTTGGTACTGGTTACCAATACCCACGAAAAGAAACAGGGGAAAGAAGAGAGAGGAGGAGAAAGGGAGAGAGAGAGAGAAAGAGGGAGAAGGAAGAAGGTGCTGGCCGGCGGGGGCTCCGGTGGCCGCCGTCGCACGCCGGGGTATCCTTGTGACCGTCGTATCGCCGGAAAACTAAGGTCAGAAATACTTTTTTTTTTCCATTTTCAAATAAAAGATGGGTGTTTTTTAATTAATAGCATAAATTTTTTTGGGTTTTGAATAAAAAAAATTTCTAACAAATACATGAAATTCATACCTTTAATATCAAAATCTTGCCTTTTCTTGATTAAATTTTAAGCAATTGGAAGATGGAGAAAGTAGTTTGTAGGAGAGAAAGAAAGTGTGAGTAATAATGTGAATGAATTAAGGGCAATTGGTTTAATTTATAGTGAATAAATGAGGTTAATTATAAGATTTAGAGGGAGAAGTAGGAAGTTATTTGTTAATGGGGAGTTATTTATTTATTTTTTTTAAATTTCTGAAATCTGTTTTTATAGATTTATTATTACTATTTTATTTATTTATTTATTTATTTATTTATTTATTTATTTATTTATTTATTATTATTATTATTATTATTATTATTATTATTATTATTATTATTATTATTATTATTTTTAAAAAAAGTGGATGTTACAATTTCACCTTTCGATTATTTTTAAAAAATTCGATCTCATTACTGCGTTTTCTTTTAAAAATCCAATTTTTGGGTTCTTAATTAGTTTAGTACTGAATTTTGCAAGTAATCTAATGAGGTCAACACTTTATAAGAAAACGCAGTATAAAGGTCGGATTTTTAAAAAATAATTGAAAGGTAAGATATTTAATAGACAATGAGTAAAAGGTGAGATTTTTAAACTTAAATTTTCCTATTTTATAAAGAATATATTTAGTGTAGCAAAAGTGAGAATCATAAGCATCAAAAAAATATTAAAATTTGTAGAAAAATATAAAGAGCATAATTATTATAAAAATTAAATAAAGTCTATGAAAAATATATGGGAATTATAAACCATATATAAAATTGTTAAAATGAAGTTAGCAAAAAAGTTTGGGACAATTAGATTTAAAAATATCAATATAGGGATGCACAATGTTAAAATATGTCCAAAATTTCGGGTAAAAATAAAAAAATTCTTTAGGAGCAACAATCTAAACTGTTCAAAATGACAAATGTGAATAACTTTAAGAAACGGAGAAAATAGGTAAATTTATATGACGTGTATGGAAAAGTTGGGCAAATGTGTGGACTAGACGAGTGTGAATGAATATTAAGAAAATAATGTGGATCATGATTAAAGATGACTATTACACATATTTAATGGAGGTGTTTGGCAAATAACTGATAGTTGGTAGTTGATATCTGGTTATAGTGGTTAGCTTGACCAGCTGATTATATTATTGGCTTGACTAGCTAATTTTGAATCCGCTAATATGACGAGTTTGTTCAAAAACAACTTCTTCATAATAATAAGTTGTTTCAACCAACTAATTTACAAAAAAATTAGCATTAGTCAGTTTGACCACAAAAATCCTTTATTTATATTAAAATAATCTAAAATTTCTTAATTAATTATTTTATCAAATACCTTCAACAAAACATATATTTAATTTAAAAAAAAGTGTGATAAATTTGATAATACTTCCTTTCTCTTCTCCCTATATGAATATATGAGTTGAGCATATTTTATCTCTCTCCACTTTGTATTGGTTGGTGAAGAATAATGTATACGGTCAATTCAGGTCAAAAAGACACAATAATGGGTCCCACACATGAAAACTAAAAAGGATTAAAAAGTAGGGGGACCACCCTCATGAATATAGAAGAAGATCTGTCTATCTTTTGTTTTATGTTGGATGTTTCTATGTTGCCTCTTTAACCCTCACCATCACCTTTCCCAATCTCTCCTAACTACTCTTCTTTCTTATAATCAATCAATTAATTTTACTCTTACTAGGATTATGCAGTATATTAATCACTCATTATAGAGCTTACTTGCCCTAGTCAATTTATTCAATAAACTTCATTTTATTTCAATATATAAATTTAATTTAATTTATTTTAGTTTATTTTATTTCAATATATAAATAATATTAAATTATATAAATTAAATACAAGATTCTTTTTTATGTATAACCCTTAAGGCTGTATATATCATTTTACTTTTTTTATTAGAGTTATTTTCATTTTAAAATGTTAATTATGTTTATATTTGAATAATTATAGTTTAGACATGAAGAAAAGTGACGTTATCTTCAATTAGAAAATTGTAACAATAGCAATAATTTAGCAAAATATGACAAAGTTAAATACAAGGAAAAAGAATTATCTCGCGAGGCAAAGTTAAGAGCTTCAAAAAAGGTGTTCGTCAAACTAGATTTTATAGAAAAGAAAATGATATTTATAGGTTGTCCAAGAGAATGACAATTGTGTACACTAAAGTGTATTAAGATTTAAAAATGTAGAAATTCTAGTTTAGGATGGAGATATCAATCTATCATGGGTCAATGAAAGGTGTTTTTTAATGAGTTATTTAGTAGAGAACAAATAAATGATTAAAAGACATACTTCTATTTATTACCCACATGAATGAAAATAGAGAATCATATGATGAATCAAAAATCCTAAGGTTAAGGGGGATTTGAAGAAAATAAAGCTAATGAAAATGATCAAGGCCAGATGATATACCTATTAAGGCTTGAAGATCAATGAAGATTATAATTGTGTTATTGAGCATGACTAGGAGGACATATAAGATGACAAACGAGTTGAATAAAAGTATTCAAGTATTCATATAGAAAAAAATAAATGTAAAAGATTGCTCCAACCACTAAATCAGCGACTTAAAAAATGACATACAATAAGTGCTGCCTAGAGAAAAAAAATTCTTTGAAAAGTTTGATTTATTGCAAAAAAAGTTCGATAACAAATACACATTGAATGAAATGGATCTTATAGTAAATTTTCTAAATTGTAATAGGGCTTACTAAATATAAGATAAGAGTCTAAAAAATTATAAATCATATAGGAATTAATACAAATTTTTCGTTTATATATATATATGCAACATTTTGGCTCTACATGCTTTTATTGGATTATTTTAATTAAATTTGAAATATCTTATAATAAAACCATTTATGATAAAAGTTAGCCTTCGTATGTTTAATAAGTCGTCAATCAAGTGTAGGTAATTCTGTTGAAAAAATTGGATGGGAATGAATGATGATAGATGAGGAAAGAAAGGTCTCTTTCTGCTCTAATGTTTTTTCGGTATGTTAATTTTAATTTTAATTGTGACTTGAGTGCACTAAATAAAATCTATGTATTAGTGAGAGTGTATATTTAATATGTTATTTCAATCATTTATATATTACGAAAGTATTTGATTAATTGTAAATGGTTTAATATATAAATGATTAAAATAACATATTAAATTACGTAAAAAGTCAAATGTAGCAAGTATAATAAAATAGAAAAAAAATTCTTCTTTTGGTATAAGGTGCTTATCAAGCTTTGAGTTCAAATTTTGAACACTGTAAATTAGAAAATTAGGCCCAAGTTAAAGAAATTGTAAATAACATGAAAATAAATAAATTAAAAAGCACCTTGTTTTGTATGAGACCGTCTCATAGTGATTATTTTAATTGATTATTTTAAAATCGTAAGTGTTCGTTTTAAAGTTATAAATAATCACTTTAAGACTATAAAAAGTGGTTATTTTAAAATTATAAGTAATTATTTTAATATTATAAGTGATCATTTTAAGACATAAAGTATATATTGAGCCAATCCAATAGAAATAATCTCATTATGAGAATGTCTAATTAAGAATTAGTGAATTAAAAGTGGTCATAAGAAAACATTAAAAGCAAAATGAAGTGGGATGATAGTAGAAGAGTGTATATGTGGCAATCACAATAAATATTTATTTAGTTAATAATAAGAAAGACTAGTTGAATAATTTTCAAACAAAATAAAATAGGTAAATAAGTCATTTAATTATTTAGACACCAAACAATAGCTATATTATAAACAACTTTTGATCTATGCATTAGGTGCATAGGTCTAGACAATAAAATAAATAATTATTTAAAATTTTATTTGAAGATATTCTCTTATATATTTTATATTTACCTAATTTAGAAGATATCTATTAATAAGTTAAATTAATTACCAACTATATTATCGATTTTAAAATATCAACTTATTGTAAGAATATCATGAATAACACAAAATTCAAACTAGCATATTTACTTTTTGATATGAAGTAGGAATATACAAATTTGATGTGAAGTAAGAATATATTTACTTGCTTGATTTGCGAACAATCATGTAAAACTAATAAAGAAAGAATCAACTTTTATATAATTGTATTTTGTTGTCAATTTAAATAAAAATCATGATTTACTTACAAATTAAAAATGGTAATTCTTGATATCTTTTAATTATACAGTAATTGTGGCCATAACAACGAAGATAATAAGCTTCCATAATCAATCAATGTATTCCAATATCAAAGGAAATATAAAATTTGTAAAAATCAATTAGATAACAGGTTTATATATATGAAGAGTAAACTTTTAGGTTTATTAAGAAAATAAGATATCATGTAATACATCTATTATTTTAAGATAATTTTTCTTAGAAGTTTTGGATATAATTTTTTTTTAAAATCAACTCGTGATATGTAAAATATTTTTAATTTTTTATTAATTATTATCAAAAAGATTTGCTAACGTATGTACCTCAAGCGTTGGTTGATAAGGATAGAAACCAATTTAAATAGCAAAATAGAATATACGTTAAAATTTAAATTATACATGTATTGTTGATTATATTACCTAATATAGTTTAAAATTAAAATTTTATTACTAAATCGAGTATTAAAGTATATTATAGGAGTATTATTTTTATCTTTTGCTTTGTTTCCATACTTTCAGATATATTAATATTATTATTTTTTGTAACGAATGCCTCTGAGACTTTCATTGCTTTTACCTTGTCAAAAATATATAACCTTTTTACTACTATAAATGCCTACAACATACATGAAAACATGTGGATTTTGCACTCAAACATCCCCATAACGTTCAATAATAAGGATATAAATTTATATTAAGTACAGTAAACTAGAATATTATATTTTAAACTTTAATTATATGAATATACATATACTACATTATTACATAATATAGCATAAAATTTAGTTTATAAATAACCATTTTATGCGTTAAAATATATGTCATTTTTATCTTTTAATTTGTTTTTTAATTTACTTTTTCAAAATTTGTTATTCTTGAAAAGTGATAGTTACACTCCAACTAAGAAAATATTCGATTATCACCATCGCTATTATAAATAATTGGAGCTCATGACGACTCCAAAATACTTGAATGACAAGCTATGACTTCATTTGAAAATTCGAAAAATAAAATTTTGAATAAACGTAATATATATTAATGAAATATATACTAATTTTAAAATATTAATGGGTTAAACTGTTAAAAATAATAAATTGACGTACAGACTTTGTGCATGCGAAAACATAACTTTAGTGAATCCCTTACAAAACTAGGAAGTTAGTAAGATACTTCCCGTAACTACATATAGCATTTTAGATTTATCATGTACCAAATTAATTCTTTTTTGATATATTCAAAAGTAAAAACTCTTCTATATAAGTATATAACTAAATTCAAAATCTGCTTGATTCAAAAAAAAAAAAAAAAAAATCAAAATCTGCTTTTGGTCCAAAAAGTATTCAAGTTCATACTTTATGCTTTAAAATATTAATGATACATTAATTAAATTATCACATATTAATATAGTATACACTATAACAACCATGTAAAGTCATTTTAACTACGTTTTTTTTTATGCATTTTACTTTTTTTTATATATTTTAAAGTAAATTTTAAGTCTCAAGTTTTCTAAGTAAACATCATAAAAGTTGCAAAAATGATATATTAAAAAACTAATTTAAAAATCTCTTTCCTAAAACGACATAAAGAGCAAGAATTATTAATAAATAGCATCAAAAAAACATAAAAAGATAACGATGGAACAAAGACCATATTATTTATTTATTTATTTATTTATTTGTTTGTTTGATTAAAGGACTGAGTGAAAATTGAGTAAAACTTATTAGAGAAAATAATCTCCAATAATATTCTAAGGGAGATCATGATCTCCCCTAGAATATTACTACATAATAGATCTCCATAGAATATCATTAAAGATAATTTAATAAGACCAAGTGAGATTTGATTCCTAAATTATATTTAAAAATGATAATATTTACTCCAATTAAAATAAAATTCAGTTATCGAGGGACTATTATTATTTAAAAAGAGGCGTATGATGGTTTACAACTTTAGATTAGAGGGGAGCAAAAAGTAATACTAAAGGAAGGAAAGACTAAAGAATGGAAATCATGGGGATTATATATGTACAAGTGGGGGGACGTGGGGTTTGATCTTCCTTCCCATTCCTCTTAAAGAACTTCCCTTTCTCACTAGTCACTACTTATACCAAACAAACCCTATCACCTTTACCCCTCCTTCCTCTTCTTTCTTTTTCTTTTTCTTTTTCAATCCCTAAAATTACTCCTTTTTATTTCTCTTTATCCTCCTACTTTTAAGTTCTACTATCAATTTTCTTTGCTTCAAATTATTTTCTACATGATTTATATATTATGTTTATATTAATTTCATGTGGTTATTTTTTATATTTAATTATTAATCATGAGTATGCCTGGCTCCCTGTATGCCATACGCAGAGCCCATCGAATTATCAATGGCCTCCATGGATGGCGTATGAGGAGCCAAGCATACCCTTTTATTTAACCTTGTTTATTTTTACTAATTATTATTGTTGTTATTTTTTTTTTTATCATTTGCTTGTTTAATTATTCTTTTTTCCTTTTAGTTATAATTAAGTTAATATTATTTTTTTTTGATTATTACAGTTGAGTTTGTGTGGCTGGATGAAATTGACAAATAAACTGGGTATGTGACTTTGAAGTTATTGGTAATTTGGTACATGTAAGTCACCGTTTTACATTCAGTATTAACAAGACGTTTTTTAATTATGAATTAATTAATTAATTTTAAATAAATGGTAGTAATGGAATTAAATTTTTAATTTTATATTTAAAAAATATATTGTGTTAATTTCGAGAATAGACTTTGAGAAGAAAATAAATATTTAGAGTAGGATAAAGATGATTATAAACTTTAAATAGTTTTACAAGTTAAATTATATTAAATTTTAATTATCATATAAATTTTAGGGAGAAAATGAATTATTAGAGTAGGACGAGATGAATATAAATATAAACTTTAAAAGTATAGTTTTTTAATTTAACTAATTTAAATTATTATATTAAGTTTTCATCATCTATTTTACATTTATAACCCGAATTAAACCTACTATTAATTTGAAATTATAATCATCAGCACCTGCTGTATATAAATTATTTATGCAAACTCCGACAAAATGTAAATGATCAACAAGTAGCACGTCAAGCTAAAAAGGCAAAAATGTGTTATAGATTGTGCATTGGTGTTTTAAAAATTAAATTATGAATTTCTCGTATGATTCTTTAATTTTATAATTAAATAGTTTTTATTTTCAAAAATAAAGCTGCGCAATCTGGAAACCTTGATTGTGTATTTGTATTTTAGACCCTTAATTTTTAAGGTAAAAATTTAAATATGCAATTAGGATACATGGTTGTACATTTTTCTTGTATTAATTACCAACTTCTTTAGTTTATTGGCTTATATGATTTTTTAATGCACGTATTTAATAATATGTACTAAATTTCTCAAAAAATAATTTTTAAAATAATGTTTATAATAATCTAAGTCGCATTTAGATCAGTATTAACAAATAACATCTATATTGCTATTCCTAATTACATACATGTATTTGATTCTCCAAAAGTCTTGCCACATTATATTATAGCAAATCCTATACCTTTTAAATTAAGTAAATATCTCTTAATTTTCCATATTTTCGATATTTAATATTGATATATTTTATTATTATATATTTACGTATATTTAATACTAGATATAAAAAAATTTCTATATTTAAATTAGAATTAGATAGACGTTTATGTAGGCATTAAAAATAAGATAAGTAGATATTAATTTTGAATGGGCTGGACTTTAGACACATCTCTCAAAGAGACAGTCTCTCAAAAGACTAGCTGCTCCTCTTATAATCAATAATTAATTTTAGCGGACTTGTGTGCAGTTAACTCTACTCTTGTTTCCCAGGACACATATTTATAACTTAGTAATGCCTCTCATTAGAGAATGAAAACCAGAAATTCTCACAGTTTTACAAAGAATATACTCTTTTTGTTTTCATTAATCACCTCAAATAGAATCTTTAAATTCCTCGGATATATTAAATTTTAATTATAAATTCTTATCAATCTATCTTTATCAAAAAATTATTCTTGTGAGAACATGGTCATACCCAAACACACACACACATATATATATATATATATATATATATATATATATATATATATATATATATATGAAGAAATTTCAGTGAAAACCATTTTTATATGAGAATCGTGAGAACCAATATATCTGACAAAAAAGTGTTACTTTTCCATTACAAATGTTTTACTTTTAGGCAAAAAAAGTGTTACTTTTTTCTTAAAAAAAGATGATACTTTTATTTTTGAAATTTTTTTTGACAATAACACTTTTTTGCTAAAAAGTAACAACTTTTTTTTTAAAAAAAGGTAATTATTTTTTGCCCAAAAGTAACACGTTTTCTGTAAAAAGTAACAGTTTTTTATCATGTAGATTGATTTTCATGGTTCTCATATAAGTTTGGTTTTCATCGGAACTTGACCATATATATATATATATATATATATAAGGATCAATGATTATTGAAAAATGAACGATGAAGAATGAACAAGGATCAATGATCAATGAAAACTGAACGATGAAGAATGAACAAGGATCTATATATATATATATATATATATATATATAGGGGAGAAATCCATTGAAAAAAGGTTGAAAGTGAGAAGGGTAAGAAGGACTCTACACCCTTGATTTCACTAACATGAAAAAAAATCTATGGTCACGATTGAGCCAAAAATTCATAATTATAAAAATAACTATGTTATACAGAAAAGTAACTATGAAATAATTTTTAAAATGTTCTTAATTTATATCATAATATTTTTTTTTGTATATATAGTAACCAAACAAAATCAAACAATCTTCTTATTTGATCTTTTACATATATATATATATATATATATATATATATATATATATATATATATATATATATATATTAAATATGAATTTTAATTAATAATTATTAAAAACCTACAATTTAATTGAAGTTATTTAATTTTTAAATTTGCGTTATGATGCTAAAAAGTAAATGACGAGAAGAAAAGGAAAAAAAGGAATATGAGTTCATTTTTATTATTTTATATAAATCAAAGGTCAAATCTTATCCGAGAATATTTAATATTAGACAAAATGATTAATAATATATTTGAAAGAGTAAATTATGATACAAAATAAAAGCTACTACATTTAATATAATATACGTTGACTCATAATTTAATGATATATTAGCTTATATAATTATGTTTATAAATTAAAAGTTTAAAATATATTTTTGTGTACTAAATAAAATTTATTTTATCCTTATTGACGAATATATATCTCAACTCTCAAGGGCATCCATAAGCAAGGTCCTTAGTATTGTTATTAGTTATCCCATCTATATCAACTTCAAGCAGAGATTAAAGATACTAAAGAGAAGGATTTTTGCTGCACTGAGCTGCAAAACTTGCTTTAATTAAGGTGACCACACATATTTTCTCGACTTAGTTGTCAAACTATCCGAATATTGTAAGCTTGATAATTGTATATGGTACTCTTAAGACTCTATAATATATTTTGGAGTTTTAATTATCAGTTTACGCTTTTGGTTGAATTAGTTTTGAACATGGTATCAGAAGTCAGCATGATAAGAGATCTTTGAACCTCAACCATGCACCCCTCATTTAAGGTGGAATATTAAGCGTCAGGTATGAGAAGGGTTTTGTGCAGCATCCATACTTCTTTATGTACTCAGTTTAAGTTTTTGGTTGAGCTGATTATTTGACCAGTACTTCCATTTAACAAAAACTCCCTTTGTTTTCATATGATTTTCTCAAAACGAATTTACGAACTTGTGTTAAACTTTAACCATAACTTATCTATCTATATAAAAAACATATTCATGTTTGTAATCAACTAACTAATTAGGTGTACGATTTAATGAACCAAAGTTTTCTCAAACATTAAGTAATTTGAATTCTGACTGTAAAGCTAAAATCTCAATTTAATGTAATATTTGCACTTTTTACACTATTTATCGGTTAAGTACTTTATTTCAAGTGTACGTTCTCCAATCTGTTAGAAATTATATTTTTAAGTGGAATTTTTTGTTAGACTCATCTCAAAGTATAATTTTAAAATATCACTTTTTATAATTTTAACATATACATAATTAAAAATATTAATAATTTCAATATGATATTAGATTGCATTGAAAACCCTAATATTACATTTAAATAGTAAAGGAGAAAATACATAATAGGAGTATAAGAATTATTTAGATATATGTTAAATTAGGTTGGAGTTATTATGAATGTCAATAATCATCAAGGAAAACAAGAGGTGTACGTACTTTATAAGTCAAAGAGTATATACTATCCTAAAATCATATGACAATGAGAAGAAAGACTTTAATAACTTATAAAGTACATATATTATATTTAATTTGTAGATGTGGAATAAATCATCTCAACAAAGTATAAGATAAAAACTAATAAAAATACATATAAAAATGTTGATGCTGGGGAAGGGCAAGAGACAACATAGAAGTTACAAGACTTTACAACTAATGCAGAGCACGCTTTGTCTGTCATGAGCTTAGGGAATCTAATTCTTCTTCTATACAGCGCTTCTGTGTATCCACTTCCTTTTTCTTTATACTTCACTAACTGGGCAATTATAAAAATGACTATAGACATTGCTATTAATTATAATGACATTATTTTAAGAAAAATATTAATTTTAATAGCAATTTCAAAAATACGGAAGAATATTGACGTAAAAGAGAAAGTACATTGTCTTTTGTCAAAGCTTATTCTACCTCTCATTTGGTATTTGGTAGGAGGATGAATAGCCTAAAAGAGAAAGTCCATTGTTTTACAGAACTAATTATGAACTGCAGATGTTTGTAATCACCAATTTACCAGTCAAATTTGGTTTAGTCTAATTTTGTTCGACCAATCTTGCTTCTTAGTTTAATAATTTAATTTTTTCATTTAAAAATGTCTTTCCCGCCAAGTTGTATTTATAATATTAATCATATCTTACTCCTATATCTGCTCAATAGATTCAAATGTTACTACAAATAAATTTAATTCACCATATTTAAAATTTCCAGCGTGCTACAATACAATTAAAAATAATAATATTAAAGATTAATCCTGTTTAACTGTTTTTTTTAGATTTTTTTAAGCCAATAATCTTTGTTATGCACATAAAAAGTGGCTTCTTAAAAGGTGTTCTCCTTTCTCATGCTGATACAAATAAATTCATAATAATTTTTTTTTGTTGTACAATTTTATATTGTTTTGTTATGAATTAATAAAAATTTTCCATTATCCAAAAAATTAAAATATTAAAGATCAACCTCTTTAATTATTTATATGAATTTAGAGTACTTTTTGATCTTAAAATCAAATTGCAATGCTTTCATATTTACTTTTTATTTTTTAAAAATGTTTCTACATTTATTTCACCTTATATATAAATATTTATACATTTAGTTATCAATCGGATTTTATCACGATTTAACATGTACCACCTTATCCGGAAGCAACCTGGGTTCAAGTTATTTTAATCTCTGTCTTTTTTCGGTACTCTATTCTGTAACAAATAAAATATAAAATTTTAAAAAATATTCATTTTTTAAAATGTTTTTTTAGTGATTTTACAAGCTCTACACCTTTGAAATGTCTTCTTTAATCTTCAAAAAAAAAAAAAAAAAAAGTGTTGTTAAAATTCTCTACCAAAGCATTCATTGCTACAACCAAACATGATTGGAAGTGAAGAGAGTACTAATTAAATAGTATGTTGATCACCAAGAATTGTTCCTCATGTACTAATATTCATTCATAACAAAACAAATGAACAAAACAAAATTTTCCTACTCCATTTTTTAGTCAAGCATGGCATCACATACATCCAATAGTCAATACACCTTTTTTAGACAAGCTCAAATTAATTGCACCACACTTTTATTTGAATTTTAAATTTTTTTTAAAAAAAATCTCATTTTAGATGGTTTTCTTTTAAAAGTTTCACCTGTTTTTTTAATTTTCAAAAGCATATCAGAAGTTATTATATGATCAAATATGCTCAAAGGGATGTCTAATTCTTGAATTTAATTGAAAGTGTGGCACAAATGAAAAATTAATATGTTTTCCAACAACGAAGTGCTTTAAAAATAATGTCATTCATACACTCTCTTTAGTGGTAATGCATGGAACAAATGATTAAATTAGACTGAGAGTTATAAAATTTGGTTCAACCTATTTAAAATATATTAAAATAATAAATATTTTTAATCATATACAATCACTAAAAAATACTTCATACATACCAAATATAAAAAAGAATTTTACTCAAAATAATTATTTGAACTGAACTACAATAATTCTTGACAAGCATAGATTTCGCAATAGTTGAAACGCGAATTCTTGTATGAGACAATCTCATCGTGAGATATGTGTCATACTTGGGTAAAATAGCCTAATAATAAAACTTGCAGTTTATAGACTTCTTATTTTAAGATCGTCTTACCGTGAGACGATCTCACAAGGCTGTAGTTGAAATGCTAAACTCCCAAAGCACTTTTTCTTTCTTCTTTTTTAAAAACACATATTTTGGGTTGGTTACTCTTTGCTTGGAGGAGGGAGCAAGCACACTTACAATATTTGGGCTTAGCTTTTATTTAGATTAGCTTTACATATTTAATGGGCTATTTGCGCATTACCTTTTTGCAAAAATTTGAAAAAAATAAATTTTTTTAATAATTTTAGTAAAAAAAAAGCTTTGACCAAATTTTATAACCAAAATAAGCGACTTTGGCTCCAAGCTAGGCTTGGTACATAATCGATGTTACTAACATCGAGTATAAAAAAATGGTCAAAAATTTAGTCAAGGTCAAAGTTGTTGTTACTAACAGCGACTTTTTGCTGCCCTAAATATCAGGAGTCTTCTTCCTCCTTCCTCATTTCACGTAACTTCGTTTTAGCACCCTAACTCACGAAAATCCCCCTCTTCTTTCCACCATTAAAATCAACTTCAATCCTTCAATTAATCTCATCAAATTTCAAATTCTTACTACTAATTAGTTCTGTCATCTTCCTACATTCACTTCAGGTATTAATTTTTTTGTTTTTTTTTTTTCTTTTTTCGAAAATTTAGTTTTTATATTTCTTCATCAACTTTCACATAAATGCAGGTTCATAAACTTGCAAATTACTACTTCTTGGTGATCTACAGCTTATTAAGGTACCTTTTTATTATAGATTTTTTAGTTCTTGTTATTTTTAAAAAATATGTCATTTATAGTGGTCATTTACACTTAAACTCTATAAATATGTGAATATGTCAAATGTAGTTGTTATTTGCCATGATCTTCATAATGAGGTTGTTTGTTCATCAATTTAATGTAGAAAATTTTTAAATTTAGTGTAGAGAATGTTTGAATGCAAATCGTAAATTTGTAAATTATATATATTTATGCAATCAATAATCAATGTTCCTTGTTTTTAAATGTTGTTATGAATGTTGTGAACTCTAGTTGTGAGGGTTGTTGAACAATGTACTTACTTTCTTATGAACTTGATGGTGATGTTGATTTTGTACGTATTGTTGTAGAAATAGCTTCATTTCGTGTGACTATTGTATGTTTTTGGAATGGTTCAATTCGATCAAGTAGTAGCAATGTTAAGTATGTTGGGGGAAGACGTAAACTGTTTGCATGCAACCCAAACATTGATTTGAATGAATTTAAACATCTTATATGCTTTAAGATTGGCATTAACACTACAAGAAGTACTGTTAATGTAAGTTTTAAATACAATCTGAGTGGAGAATTGTTAGCTCTTCCGGTTGAGGATGAGGAGGCTATAGATGCAATGTGGGAGTATTCAAAGTTTACCTCTATTCTTTCTTTAGAGTTATATGTAGAAGAGGTACCCCTAGAGAATCAAGATGTCAATGTTATAGAAACAAATGCAGTCCTGAATGTAACTTCTTCTGCTTCTTCTTCTACGCCTTTCTCTACCCAAGAAACCCAAAATCCCATTATGCCATCTTCCTCTTCTCCTTCTAATGAACCCAATCAACTTGAACTTGAAGTCTCAAATGATGATACGATTAACTTAGAAGATACAAATGAGCCTTGGGATGATGTTAATAGTCAGAGTAATGAATTCGTTGAAGCTTCTTCTGAGGACGATGTGGGTGTTTATGAGGAGGCTCTAGCTAATGACATGACCTTAGGCAACATTCCAACAATCGTTGCTCCTACACCTTATGCACTAGTTCCCCCTTTAGAATAACATGTTGAGGACAACTCTTGGAGGTCTTGGGCATGTGATACAACCTACACCGATGAAGGAGTGTAACGACCCGGTTTAAGTGACTCGGAAATTCATATGAAAATACGAATTCTGGTTCACTCTTCGGACTCTAGAGAAAAGTCTCCTCTAGGATCGTCAACGTTCCGTCGATAAAGAAATATAATTAAAACATAAAACAGTGCCAACGCGAAAGAAACAAGTCAGCGAAAGTTTTTACGTACAACTCGAGAGCCTAATGGCCTCTAGATTAACTAAAGAAAATAGACGAAAGCGAAAAGAAACCAACACAATCTCTTGTTACATAATTCGGAGTTATATCTACTCATAATCTTATTACAAAAAGGAAACATAGTCTTGATGATTACGGGTTCTAAGTCGAGCCCTCACTCCAGTCCCCACCTGAAATCAACCTACTAGTCGTCGTGTGACAACACGTAGCAGGTTCCAAATAACAATCTAATACACGTCAGAGACTTCATACAAATGTCAAACAGGTTGAATACAAGCAATGTGTTTATCCTAGCATGCATAGGCTCTAATACATTCATTATTAGATAATTCCAACTTGTAACGTAGCCCGTCCTGTTCGGGTCGTTGAATTATAAATCAAAATCCTTTTTGGAGGAATACACTTGGGAGAGCTAATCCAAAGGCAACCACCGACCTAAGACGTTGCTCGTCCTGTGCGGGTCGTCAGAGGTAAAGTATGCATACCCCCATGGTGACCGTAATGATCCAAAACTGCCATGGGAACAATAATTGTAATAATCTAAACCAAAACGTTAACCCCTTTGGGTAACAAACACATAAATCCTCAACTTCCAAGTAATTTCTTTCAGATTATTTGAGATGTCTAATCCTTATGTGATTTACAATGCCTCGATTAGAAATGAAACAACACTACTTGCACAACCATATAAACAGTATGGTCTAAGCGTGTACCTTAAAGTGCTGCAAACAAAACGAAGTTCAATCACGATAGGAATTTCACCCTCTTATGAATCGAGGTCCTAGACACCATACACACACAAAAAATCACGTATTAGAACGTGTTTACACATCTAATCCACTCCATACTATTAAGACACTATTAGGACTTAATAATTTTAAATAGTTTCACCCAAATCTTGCTAGTTCCAAAAATTCGAATTTAACCAGAAACTTAAATGGTCAATTCGGAAAGTTTGGAAAATTCAAATGGAAAATCCGACTTCGCCACTGCGTCCGGAACGCGTCAATTACCTTGGGTACTAAATTTCATAATTTCTAACATCCAATTACTATTTGTAATTATTTTAAGCGTTTAACGAGTTTTTAACGCATCGAGTACATAAAAACAACAACGGAACACGACTAACGTTTCCGGATCGCCGCCAATACCGAGGCAGAAGCTGCTGTCCGAAACTCCTATTATATTATTATTTATTTGTTTTGTATATATATATATATATATATATATATATATATATATATATATATATATATATATATATATATATATATATATATATATACATTATTCAAATTATTAACTCTTTTAATCTTATGACCAAAATAAATCTAACAAGACCAATTTCACAACTACTAAGATAAAACAAACAAGACAAATTTTTCTATCACACAACCACTTGATATTTCCATACATATATTAATACACAAAACCACATCAACAAAGCATAAAAGCCATCAAATAAAAAGAAACATGCCATCCACAAAATCCTTCAAGAAACTTAAAATTTCATAAATTATGATAATTAAATTAAATACTTAATTCTCTTAAAAAATTAAAATTTGTAGAGAATCATAAAACCAAATAACCCTTTTAAATCAAGACATATATATAAACACAATCCTTCAAGCAAATAAAATTTTGCTAAAGGATTTATAAATTCTTGGATGACTACATTACTTGATCCATACCATTTAAATTTATTCTAACAAATTGTAATTTAGTTAGAGAAATGTAGACCATAAAAGAAATTTATTTAAATATCAATATAAACTTAATTCTTAATTCTTATAACAAATTTAAACTTTGTTAAAGAATATAGATCAAAAAGTTTTCTTTTTTTTTTTAAAGAAACATAACTTAATCCTTTTAACAAATTAAATTTTATTAAAGGATTATTAGAGAAATTACATATAAAAAAAAAATACCGAATCCTCCTAAAAGTCATAGGATATCATGATACATAAAATATAATTCATCTTAGAAATCTTGTATATAAAATCTATAATTAACAAATCAACTAAACTTACCCCTTTGATCAAAAGATTGGATGGAACAACAATTTTTTTTTTCTGAGATGCCGAAACAAGAGAGCGAAGGGGAAAAATTTTCTGAATTTTTATGTTCACTTGGAAGATTAGAAAGGTGAAGAATTCAAATGATGCTTATGGGATTAATAGGCAATTAAGAAATAAATTTAATGTGCCATAATGCACATTTATGAGAGGAGTTACAAGACTCCTCCCCTACTCCTTCCAACCGGCCACCCCTTCCCTTCCCTTAATTTTTATTTTTTTTAATTATTATTATTATTATTATTTTATTTATTTATTTATTTATTTCTTTTTTTTGAAAAAGAAACACTACGCGATAACAACGTACGCGATAAAACACGTTACCGATAATTACAATTGTCCATGTAAATAATATAATTTAATAATACTTATTTATTTAATTTGTTTTATTTTATTACATTTTTTTTAACCTGATAAAATACGGGGTGTTACAAGGAGAGTTTCAAAAGGGTATGATGTTTGATAATAAGGATGCCTTGTTGGACGCTGTTAGATTGTATCATATTCGTAGGAACGTTGAGTACCGAACTGAGACTTCAAATCAAACCGTGCTTACCTTGAAGTGTAAGAGGGGGTGTGCTTGGAGGCTAAGGGCAAGGAAGATCTCCTATTCATCTACATGGGAAATTGTTACATATAAAGGGAAGCATGGGGGTTGTGTATTAAGTACTGAAAATGTGTTAGCTGGACACATTCATTTGACATCTTCCGTTATTAATAATGTTATTAGAAATTGTTTTGCTGAAGACGCATCAATTAAGGTCTCTTTGGTGCGACAAATGGTGAAGGATCAATTTGGTGTCGAAGTGACATATAAGCGGGTATAGTGTGCTAAACAGCAAGCCCTTCTCTCCATCTATGGGACATGGGAAGACTCTTATCTTCTCCTTCCACGCTTCTAGAAAGCAATGCAAGTTTCTAACCCCAGGACTGTAGTTAAGTGGTTCTTTAAGGAAGATAATGATATTGGTGTGTACGTCCGTGCTAGTATTAGAACCTTCTAGCATGTGTTCTTGCTTTTAAACCTAGTATTGAGGGGTTTATGTGTTGGTAGAGAAAGAATCCATAGCTGTGTGGTCTTGGTTTATGGCGTGTATTCGTAAGCATGTGATGCATAGACCAGGTTTATGTGTTATTTCTGATAGACATGCGGGCATTCTAGCAACCATGGAGGAGCCGGAATGGCAACCTCCAAATGCCCATCATAGGTTTTGCTTGCGGCATTTGTTAAGTAACTTCAACCGTCAAATGGGTAATGTGAAGCTGATGAAGATGTATGGTAGGACTGCAGAGCAAAGACAACCACATAAGGTCATCGAGGGATGGAAGGCTATTGGTTTTGCCAAACGAGAAGCTCTTTTTTGGATTGATCAAGTTGGTGATATGTGTAAGTGGTCAATATGTCATGATGGAGGTTATAGGTATGGTGTTACTAATACCAACTTAGCCGAAGTATTCAATAACATGATGAAGGGTGTATGTTTCTTACCTATAACTCCTGCTACACTACCCCGAGCTATGTTAATACATATGAATCCATATTCATGCCGTTGATTGATAAGAGGTCATGGTCTTAATACACCGGTGTTGAGGTGATACACGATCCAGATCACATTCGTGGACTAGGAAGACCTAAGTCAAGGAGGATCACCAACGAGATAGACGAAGGGTCAAAGAGATGCAATGCTTGTCGACGGTGTGGTAGTGAAGGTCACACCTAAGTTATTATTGAATTACAGTAGAGATGGATCACATGAGCAGTGTACTATGGGATGTCCAGGTTAGTTAACTTAATTTTTTAAATGTATATGCCTTAATACTTTAACTTTATTCTAATATAATCTTTGCGTTTAGGTGTCCGACATAAAGACTATATACACCAGGCATCCCAACTCTGCTGCGTGGCAGATTGACGCACGGATCATTCCCTTCATTCAGCGAGCAATATACTGTTTTTATATATTAAACATTAGTAACGTTTTGTATATATTAAATATTTGTAACATGTGGACTGTTGTGTATATTTTGTAATATATGTAGATGTGTGTATGTTTATCGTATTATCACATTTTTATTATGAATGAAATGATGTTAATTACTCAGAGTTTTTGGCGATGAATCATTCCGCTAAGAATTAAGTATGAATTTAATCAAAATTAAACAGACAATCATATTCAAATAGGGAAAATGCTCTCGAAGAGTCAACACAATTTCATTCATGTTCAACGAATTCATAACAAATTACATAGTTCATTCGTTTTATTTGTCTCTTCTTTCCTATGTGCCATATCATCTATTTGTCTCTTGAGATTAAATACCTCATCTTTAAGCTTTTGTTTTTCGTTTTCAAACCGTATTATTAAGACTTTCTGCCATTTGTTACCCTCCGGAGCAACCCATCTAAAGTATGTGCAACCTAATCCTTCAACCAAGTAGTAAGGACAAGCAACAAAATCACGGCCAGGATCGATGTCGCTCCAATCTGTATTAATCTCAACTTCATAACTACAATCACAAAGCTCTTCAATAGAATGATGGAGTTTGGATACAATGAAGTAGGAAAATGATGGAGTTATTTATAGAACATAAATAACAATGGCTATTTTCAACTTCATGACGGCTATTTTTCAATTTTACAACAGCTAATTTAAAATCATGCAACAAAGTCAATAAAAGTCGAACATTTGTTCGCTGTTAGTAACAACGACTTCACACTTGACTAAATTTTTGACCATTTCCTTTAATTTGTTGTTAGTAACAGCGAGTATACACCAAGTCTAGCTTTGGAGCTAATGACGCTTATTTTGGGAAATAAGTTTGAACGAAGCTTTTTTTTTTTTACTAAAGTTATTAAAAAGACTTATTTTTTTCAAATTTTCCCTTTTTGCTAAGTAAAATGTTGGGCAACAAGTATTAATCGTCTTATTATGAGACGAATTCTTATAATTAACCAATTTTTCTAATTATTTTTTTTAAAGTTGCAGATGATCTAACAGTAAATAGTTAATACTATTATTTTGGTGATGAATTAAGGCTATTTACTAGATTTTATAATGTAATACTTATGCTAGTAAACACTGAAGACTCTAGAAAGATATCATCATCATCATATTCAGTGTATCCCGCTTATAGAGACTATGAGCAGGGTTTGAAGAGGAAAGAAAAACAGCAACCTATACCCATAAAAGAGAATGTAGCCAAAGAGTCCACCGACTCTGAAAAGATATGTACCTTCTTAATAATTACTAGATTTAAGGCTCAAAGATCATTCAAACTACTCGGGATCGAATTGATTTCGTTTTAGGTATGAGCAAGGGTCGAACACCTACTCGGATCTTGTTTGACCCTGCTCTATTTATGTATATATGTTTTCTAGAGTCGGGACTGCAAGGCTTTTTTTGGTAAATATATATGCTAGCTTATTTAATTGTGTCCAATCAGTTTGAAGCAAAAATAGTATTTTTTGAGATACTTCTACAACATTTTGGTGATGAAGATACACTTATCGAATAAAATAACGCTTTTTATAGTAAAGAGTAATACTTAAATTATAAAAATTATCAGCGTATACGTTTCGCTGTTGGTGCTTCGGGGCTTTGAAAAAATGAAAAGTAAACATTAGCAAATGAAAACTAGACCTTTTATTAGAAAAAGAGACTTCGATAAAAAAAAAATAATAATTTGTACAAGATTGTAATATTTCTAACAAAAAATTACCGTGAATTATATAATCTTTTAACTTATTTCTTATAATAATAATAATATTTGACTAACCATTATATCATATCATCATATGATACTACTACGATTTAATAAAAAGCTTGAAAAATGACACGTGTTATATTCTAAGATAAATTGACAAGTGTAATAATATTAGTGGACTTTTTTTTTGACAGAATATTAGTGGACTTAATTTGCTTACATGTATTATTACTTAATTTTTTTCTCTTGAAACCTAAATTTAAAGATTCAAGAATATATAGTTGAATTTACTCTAAATGACGGGAATCCGCGTAAAATAATTAATTACTTTTATAAATTTTACAAATAATAATATATATTCTTTTAAAACTATAATTTAAAGTTATATTCTTATCAAAATCACGGGGTAACACAAATATATTGAAGTAAATAAATAGATAAATTATAAAATTATTATGTACTAAGGATGCGAGGACTGACGTCTAACTTCTAAGAAGGGGAGATTCGATTTGAAGAGAGGATCGCAACGTCAAGGAGCGAGAAAGAAGAAAAATCGATTGAATGAGAAGAAGGATGATGGAGAAGTGCGAGAGAAAGACAGTGAAAGGAAAACAAAAACCCTTCATCTAATAATGCAAAGAGTGTGCATGAAGACAGAAGTTTTCTCTCAAAACTATTTTTTAATGAAAATCATGGGTAGCACGCAGTACCAAAGGTTATATATTAGTGTAACATCCTCAAAATAGGTCGAACTTTTGAAAACACCTTTAATGAAAAACATGAACCAAAACCTACTCATGGGAGTGTTATCGCCACATCTATTTCTAATAAAATAAATGTAAGGCTTAACGACTAAGAAATAACTTAATAATTTAAATGCAACAAAGGGTCTTACAACATAAGAGGAGACTGAAACGCAATCTATGTCTATATAAAATTTAAACAACTAAAAAAAATTTAAACTAAAATACGACTTTAATAAAAGCTATATTTCTAAGTGATCCTCACTTCACGATTCTCACGCAATCAATAACCTGCAACATAAGAATGCAAGAAAAACAAGAGAAAAACTCCCAAAATCAGAAAATTGAGTAATTCCAACTCCATCCCGTAAAACGATCAAGTTTGAAAATAGTTTTAAGAAAATAAAATATAATTAAATTGAAAATAATTTTAGAAAATAATATATAGCTGAATTTAAAAGAAAACAATTTGAGAAAACAATATATATAATATCACATAAACCAATTTATTAATTTGATATTTAATAATGACAAACACATAATTAATTTTTAATTTGAGGGAACGAGAACGCCAGTAGGCCGAGGCTTTACCCCTATACCTACTTCATCAAGAGGTCGTCACCCCAAATAATTCAAGGCCAACAGAGTAGTCTCAGGGAACCCTAGTGTGCACACCCCTTCTACTTGGATCACAACAAATAGAAGACCAAACATCGTATCAAGTATCAGAAATAATAATACCTGTCGGCAGCTATACTAACCAAACAAGACAACTCGTTCATCACCCTTATACTTGGATCACAACAAATATAAGAGCTTAATTTCCCTCGTATTACACTTTACGTGATTTAATATATTTTAATAATTAGTCGCGTGCACACAAACATATAATCAAACATACATTATACATTTTATTTTATGATCATAGGTTTCCCAAGAAAAATATATCTCAAGAATATTCAATTGCAATATTAATATTGTTATCAAAATAATAATATAAATTTTATCAAAATAGTAATTATAAATTCAAGTTTGACAAAAATAATAGTAGATATAATTTGAGAATATATAAAACATAATATCATACAAAATAATGTCATATAAAATCATGCATTCTATTTAAACACATTAATTATCACTTAGCACATAATATTAACGGGATAATCCTAATTAGATGAACATTGAGATTTACCTTGTCACGCGATCCTAGACAACGTACGCTCCTAATAATCTCTGTCTACGAATCCGCTGTCTTTAATATCAAAATCTTGCCTTTTCTTTAATTAAATTTTAAGCAATTGGAAGATGGAGGAAGAGTTTGTAGGAGAAAAAGGAAGTGTGCGTAATAATGTGAATAAAATTAAGGGTAATTGGTTTAATTTATAATAGGTGAGTGAGGTTAGTTATAAGATTTAGAGGGAGAAGTGGGAAGTTATTTGTTAATGGGGAGTTATATTTTTTTTATTTTTAAAATTTCTAAAATTTATTTATTTATTTATTTATTTATTATTATTATTAGTATTATTATTATTATTATTATTATTATTATTATTATTATTTAAAAAAAACGGATGTTTGGGAAGTGGAAGGCGTTGGTGATTGCTGAAGGTATGTAGGGTTGTGGTTGATTAATAATGAGGACTGAGGAGGTGTTTGGGAAAAGGGTTAGGGCAGGGGAGTGGTACGGGAGATGGCTGAGTGGGGCACAGTGGGGATGAGGGAGGAAAATTTGTAATTTTTTTAGGAAAAATTGTTGAAAACTACATGTAAAATCTCACTTTTGTGAAAAATCATCTAGAATAATTTTTTTGTCTAAAACTATCTATAACATTTATTTTTTTTGTCAAAACATACCTACTGCAGAATCGTGAACATTTTCGATTTCTGTCATGTGCAGGGTACGTGGCCTAGCTTACCCATTAAAGCACTTCAATAAAGCAACAACATCCTCATCATCTTCTTCATTCAGCAAATAAGAATCCTAGTTTTGGAAAATCCTTCTTACGTGATCCATTAGTCCTACAAACTCCACTTTTTAAGGCACTATCTACATCAACATTGACCAATTCTTTCTCCCCCTAGTCTATCCCTCCATGTACTACATAAAGATTATATTATCCATCCTTTTCAGGAGATTTTAAAAAATTAGTGATTTCACAATCATCAATTATCTCTTTCCTACCGTTGAACAAACTACAATTAGTCTTTCAAAAAAATTCTACCAATATCTTGACATCCACAATCATTTTTAATCCAATCAACAATCTCAAAGTAAGCAACTTCAGCAATATTGGTTAATAAATTTATCCCACCTCCTTCACACATTGTACTTTGTTTTTTAGTACCAAATAAACCCCCATGAAGTATTTTAATATTAATACCCTTCATCATCCAATTTAAGTAAAGTAAATTAAAATTTGAAAACAAAATAAAACTTATCTGAAGAAAGAAGATTAATGGAATGGAAGGAACATGGCGTTCATGGAAGCTGCTGTTGGTTGATGAAGAACAATTGGGTAATTCGAAACCCTAAGTCCCTTCTTTGTGTTTAATTTGGGGAAAATGGGTTTTGGGAACGTACGTGATGTTTCTAACTTTTAATTTTATTATTATTTTTTTTGTTATAATTAGAAAAATACTAATGGAAATATTCATAGTTCTGTTAGTAGGTATGTTTTGACAAAAAAATTAATATTTCTATGTAGCTTATTACAAAAAATTTTGTTTTCGGTGGTTTTTCAAAAGAGTGCGGTTTTTTTTAGTAGTTTCTAACAATTATTCCTTTTTTATCTTTTTTTCAATCTTCTTTTGCATATGTGACGTATTTGGCATGGCAGGCTATAGGTTATTATAAATGGAAAACACACATCTCATAGATTGTATTATTCATGATTAATCAAATTTTGATATTACGTAGGAAAACAGTTAAAATGTTATATTATATATAATAAAATTTTCAATTTTTAATGTATATATGCCTTCTTAATTCTTAGATAGATAATATCAAATTAGTAGGTGTAATAAAGTCAAGGTGAAAAGTGAATCTTATTGAAAAATGATTTTTAAAAAAGATAACTCCAAGATGGGATATTTGAAAGCATATTGTCCAAATGTAATACTTTTGATTCAATTTTAGTGGGAAGTTGCTGCTTGTACGTTCAAGTTCAAATATTTGGGATCGGTGATTCAGTGTAATGGAGAAATTGATGGAGACGTTACTAATCGTATACAAGCGGCTTGACTTAAGTGGCGAGCAACAATCGAGGTGCTTTGTGATAAAAAAGTTCCCGAGGAGATTAAAAAGTAAATTTTGCCGCAACCCAATTAGGCCGGCGTTGTTATATGGGGCAGAATGTTGGCCCGTAAAGAAGGTTTTCGAATAGAGGATGGAAGTAACAAAGATGCGTATGCTGAGATGGATGTGTGGTAATACTATAATGGATAGGATAAGAAACCAGGAGTTCAGGGAAAAGTTAGAGGTTGCACCTCTCTCCGCTAAGATGCGGCCTCTCTCCGCTAAGATGCGGGAGAACATGTTGAGATGGTTTGGGCATGTGCAGAGAAAAACACATGACGCCCCAGTAAGAAGGATCGAATTTATCATAGTGGAGGGCAAGAGAAGTCGAAGAAGACTTAGGAGAACGTGGGAGGAACAGATTAAATGTGACATGCATGAACTTCACCTTTCTAAGGACCTGACCAGGGATAGGGGCAGTTGGCGGGCACCTTATCCACTTCTTAGATTACTAAACCTGTCCCTTTTACCCATCGTTTGTTATTGTTCATTGCCTTTAATTATCGCTCTTTACCTCCTTCTTTACTTTTATCTTTAAATTTAGTTATTTGTAAGTATTCTATTTGTTTTATTCGTAAGTTTTAGATTTCTCTCTCTTTGAAGGCCTTTCTCGAGCCGAGGGACTTTGTGACCGCACTCTCCTCTATTGGTATGAGCTGCCGTCGTTCTTCCTTCCCCAGACCCTGATCATAGTTTTCTATGAGCGGGATACAGTAGGTATGATGATGATGATGATGATAGTCCAAAAGTGAGATTTTTTTTTTTTTTCAATTTTTATTATTTTTAAATGTTTACAGACTTTGATTTTCCCTACTAATTTCATTATTCAATAAAAAAATCAACTACTATAATTAAATAAAATTCCCAAAAAATACCAATAATCAATGGTTTCAATGATGAGCCCGATCACACTTAAGCAACTACTTTTCTAAATTTAATGTGGTAATGTCATATTCAAATAACTCAAATATATATTAATTCACAACCACTCTTATGAGAAATCGTCTCTTAAATTCTTATTTTTTCTTTTATTTATAGTAATTAGAATATTTAAACAATAAATCTAATGTATTTATCGAAAAGACCATCTTTTAATTTGTCATCAATTAAACATAAGTATAGAAGATTGTAAAACAATTTCTAAAAAAAATTACACACACTTCAAGTCTTCAATTGCTTTGATGACATCTTAACAACGAATTTTTAAAAATCCAGAACGTATCTAATTACAAATGTTTTGGATAGTAATGGATTTAAAAACGAATTGGATAATTGACAATTGTACAACCAATAACCAATTAGAAAAAGGCAATCGCTTTCTTTAGTTTCCTTAACAAATTTTTATAAAGAAAATTTAGACTGTTTGATGGATTATCTCCCAATATCTAAATCGAAAATCCATAATCTTCTCCCTCAAATCTCAATCTAGTTTCTGCATTTTCTGCGAGTGTGTGAATGACCAGCGCTGCTGTTCTTTTCTACGGTAGAAGGTCTCGAACTTCTAGAACTTTCGATGACCTAGGGTTTGGTTCTCTTGCTCCTTCACCCTTCTCTCCTTCTTCTTCTACATCGTCTGATTCCAGTAACAGTAATAATCAGTGTCATCGTCGTCATCATCATCATGATCATCGAAGAGGCGATCTGCATCGTCGTCACCGTCATATCAATTTCGATCGACCTGACAAATTTCGCCATTCATCAAATGTTCTGCAGCCTTCTCCTCGCCCTCCCTTGCCGGTAATTTCACCTCTATTATCTCCGATTTCTGTCAATTTTTTTTTTGTGATTTTTACTAAATTCTTCATATGCGTGATTTGATTGCTTGATGATAGTGTTTTAAGGGGAATTCCATGAATTTTATATTCGATTTGCATTGCTGGATATAACTTGATACGGGTGGTCGGTCTCCATACTCGATTCGCCGCATCGCTGTTTTTGTTATCAACCAATTAAGTATTAATCAATATATTTGCTTGACTGTTCTGTAACAAATGAGTTTTTTTTTTTTTTTTTTTTTTTTTTTTGACTTTTTAAGGTGGCCTTATGATTTGTACTTTTTAGCTTATAATAGCAGTCTAGAAAGTTTGGTCTCAGAAATTGAATTTTTATATACGTTTTAATGATGTTTCAGTTTTAAATTTGGTTTAGTGTTGGAAAATTAAGCCCAGGTGTGTGGAAAGGAGAGCACTTTTAGAATTGAAATTTTGACTGTATAGGTTTGATCCTAATTATCTTTTGTGCACTTGGTTGAATATTTGAGGACTGATAAGGTTTAGCTGCTTTTGGAATATTGTTTCCGTTATACTCAATGGTGGATCATTGAACAGGCCCGAAGGGGCTTGGACTCCCTGAATATTTTTGGGACTTATTGGATGATATTGCAACAAGATTAAATTTTTTGGATAGTACATTAAATTCATCTGATTGTGAATTTTTGATGTTTGCTTATTTTCTAGGATTGTTGATTGATATTGTAAAAAAAATTATATAGGATCTATGGTAAATGAAGCACTAATGTCAGAGGACAATTTCGTAGCAACTGCTATAAGAAGTAGGCTTTGAATTTTTAGTTTGCGATTTGTGACTATTAATTTATTTAATTTGTGCTTGAATTGAGCTAAATAAACGGAACACATATAGTTTTGAGGTTTTGACTCATTAATGCCACGAAGTTAATTAGTATACAAGTTCAACGCTACCACGTGTAGTCGTGTACAAAACATAATTGTTTTGTTCTGCATTTCGCTAAAGTTGAGTGCTGCCATATGGAATATATCTTTACTTTTCAGTAATGTTCTTCGTGCTTCTTAAAACCAAAGTGTTTGTACTCTCCACATCAGTGTCTCTTAATTATTCTGATTCTCCTATTTGCATAACTAACAGATAATTTTCAATCATTAAATTCTGAGTCAGTTTTTGATGTGCCAAATACTAACATAGACAAACACGTGTGCGCTTCAAAGAATATATTTTGTGTTACTTTCTCCATATTTGAAGGTTTGAGCTATCTGTTTTCGCGTGTAATCTAACTGATTACATCATATTAAAGGACCTAAAGTTGAAGATGGTATAAATTTGTCCATAATATGACACAGTACCATTTAGTGATGTTTTTAGGGGGGTATTCAGGGTCAGATCTGTACAAATGTTGACGTTTGAATATAAGTAGAGCTTTACTCATGATCCTTTTCTACTTTAGAAAAGCATAATCGGGCACAACAATTTTTAAAAGTGGTTATTCGGGGGTTGGGAGGTAAGGGTTAGCAAGGTAGGGGTTAGCATCATTTGAGATTTGTTCATGTCAAGATAATTTGGGATGTGTAGGTGTTTTTTAAACATAGTTCTGGACATCCTTTTAAAGCGTGATGATAGACATAAAGGGACAGTGGAATTAATATTTATATTTTAAATGTACACATGATAAATTAATTTGTGGACCTGTTGAGCTGATGTATAATAAGTAATATCTTTATCTATAATGTCCACTGGCCAAGTGTTTTAGTGGACATGCTATGGTGCCGTTGCAGGTATGTAGTATTCAATACTTGACTGCATCCCTTTGGTTCTGAAGACTATCTGGTTTGGTACTGTACGTAGACTCATCCCATGTGTGTGTCTGTTGCATTCTGTCCACATACAGGAGAGTGAAGCACATCAAGGATGTAATGACGAGTCATCCTCATGTGACATCAATAGCCAAGAAAATGTGCATCGCCTACGTGGACGATATTATAGGAATGACAACCGACTCCCCGGTTCTGTATTGCTGGCTAAAGAAAGACTTGTTCAAAGATTAAGAGGTGTATCAGTTTCTAGAAACAGGTTTGTGGCTATGTTTTACATTCACTTTGAAGGGAAGTTTATAAAATACTCCGAAAGTGTTAGATATTAGGGTTGAACACCTTCTATTCATACTGGTTACTAAGTTGTTATCCATTTATGTAGGGAGAACAGCGTATCATCTCCAAGTGCTGCCTCCAATCATGTATGGGCAGTCGATGATTTTACAGAATCACCATCACAAGCTAATCAGCAGTCTACACCCAGAGAACAAGGAAGTAAACCCCTGGGACTCACCCATGAAGCCCTCTCCCAATTGCACCACGAGATTTTCAAGGAGCAACAACCTTCGTCAAAAGCATCAAATGAATGTAGCATTTGTCTGGAGAGCTTTGTGGAAGGTAACAAGCTTGTTAACCTACCTTGTTGTCATAGATTTCATAGTTCGTGCTTGTATCCCTGGCTACAAACTTGTGGTGAATGCCCTTACTGTCGCTCTTGTATTATGCTCAACTAGCTAGTGAAGTAGACAAAAACTCCACAAGTAATCTTGTATGGTTTATTTGTAAGGAGCTCGTTTTGTTCCAGAGACAAGAGCTTGTTTACTACTGACTACCTAAGGTGCATTGTGCTTATGATTTCGGCTTTGTAATTAGTTTCTACCTCCTAATTTATGTTTAGGAAGCCTATTTCTTTCCTGAATAGTAATGTATTAATGTTGGATTTGCACAGTATGCTAATGAATAGGGTTCACTTGTTGAGAGATGTAACAGATTGTTCTACTATCACATCATGTGCCCTAATCTTTAGATGATATTTCGAGTTTGACAAACAATAAGTGTATTTTGTGTATAATTTTTTAATTTGTTTTGATGTATGAATATGCACTGGCGTTCTACTGAGTTTAATCTTTGGTTTAACAAAAGATATACATGTGTTTAGCCTAGGGGTGTTTATTAGCGGGCACATTGCATTTCGGGTACCCGAAAAGGAGAGTAGGCTAACGAATGCGAAAGCATGGGCTTAAAGGTGGCACGAAAGGTTAATGACCATGACTTGAAGGTGCACTAATAAAACATGGTTATATGCAAGTATTAAAGTGATTTAAGTAAAAAAAAGTAATGTAAACAAGACACAGAGATTTAAGGTGGTTCACCATCAATGAGGCTACATTCACCATCCTAGGCTAGTGTATCATTATGTGTTTAAAGGATAGAGGAGTTTGAAAGCTCATTACAATGTTGAAGAAATTACATCAATAGCATTTGTGCATGTGAGTATTACATTGAGTAGAGAATTAAAGAGAGTGGTAAGGATAGATAATGGGAGGCTCAAGCTTTCTTGCTTGGCTCTAATCAATACAACAAAGCACTACACATATACATAGGCTAAAGGGACAATGGGGCAGCAACTTCAAAACAGCAAGCAACAGTATGCAATTGAACAGAACGGGAGCTGTAGCTGGCTCTGGTGCACTTTTTCCAGTCTGTTGCACAGTCCTCTAGGTCCCTATGATCTCCCCTATGCTCCCATAGCTTGATCTAGCTTGTGTTAACAGAATGACATTTACATTTTACAGGGATAATATGGTAAATTATAGGCTTAATTAGGGGCATGCAACTGATGGAAGGCAGTTTTTAGTCTAGAATTTAACTAGAAGTTTTCACACTTCTAGTAGTAGTTGGTATAATATAAGACTCCACTACAAAAAACTATTGAAATAGCGATGGAAAAATGGCGATGGGATACGTTGGTCGCCAGTGGCGACGGACAGGCGAGGGCAAGAAACGTCGCCAAATGAAAAAGCAAATTAGCGACGGGGAACAGTGGTTGCTGGTTGGTCGCTAAAAGCTTTTATTTTTAAAATTTTTTTAAAAATATTTAGCGACCAGGGTTGTGGTCGCTAGGTGGTCACTAAAAGCTTCTATTTTTTAATTTTTTTCATAAAATATTTAGCGACCAGGTCGGTGGTCGCTAGTTGATCGCTAAAAGCTTTTATTTTTTTAATTTTTTTTAAAAATATTTAGCGACCAGAGTGATGGTCGCCAGTTGCTGATTATAAAACCCACGCTTTGCCCTGAGTTCTCATTTCCTACAACTCTATCTTTATTTAACTTATACTTCTTCAACCCTTATACGCCTCATTATCTTTCCAACACTAAATTTTCTTTTCATCCATTAATCTCATTCTCTATTTATTTTCTTTTCTTTCTTAATATCATCTTCATCATCTTGTGGTTACAACTCATTTTCAACTCTAAAATTCTCATCTTGTTACTAAAAGGTTAGTGTTTATTATATATTTTTTTGTATTTTTTCAATATTATTATTTTGTTTAATGCTATTTTTTTGCCCAGTTTTTGTTTCATAATGTTTTTTTTTATATTCCGAATTATGGTATAACTTGAGCATGTTTAATGTTATTTTTTTGCCTAGATATTGTTTTATGTTATTTTCGACATATTTTTATGTTTTTTTTTATATTTTTGAATAATGGCATTTTTGAAACATGTTTACTGCTAAAATTTTCCAGTTTTTTCTTATGTTCATTATTTAGTTTTAAATTGTTTTTTTTAATATTTCAAGAACAATCGAAAGGTCAAAGAGCCACAGCCTACGAAATATTTACAAGAAGCACGGCAAATGGAGTTCAATAATCAATTATGGAAAGCGGTGCAAATGGGAAATGTTTAGACTGCCTATGAGACTGAACAAATACAAAGAGAACGAGATGTATCAACCCCCTCCTCCAAATGAATGATTAAATATATGTACTTTTTGTGAATTTGTACATAAACTTTAATTTTATATATATATTTCCAGTTCTTTATTTTTATTTACTTGTTTTATGTGTATATATATATTTATCTTAATATTACAATAAATATAATATATATATATATATATATATATATATATATATATATATATATATATATATATATATATATATATATATATATATATATATATATATATATATATATATATATATATAATTAAAAAAAAGGGGCGACCAAACAGCTACGAAAAGATGGTCGCCAAACAGCTAGGAGGAGGTGGTCGCCAGTTTGGTGACGGGTACTGGTCGCCAATTGGTCGCCGGTTTTTCTGGCGAGGAAAACGCGTCCACTATGAGATTAGCGACGAAAGAAATAGCGATCACCTCGGATCCCGTCGCCCGGCCTACTTTTTAACCGTTTAGCTATGAAATGGCGACGAAATGCGTTGTCGCCAATTCGATGGTTATTTTGTAGTGCTCCAAGCAAAATAATGATGACTCATGTGACTAAAATTAGGTTCCAAGACGTGAGACACGCTAATATATTATTTTCAACAACCAAGTCAAGAACTTACATAAAAAAATATATGTGATTTGAATATTTGATACTTGACTTTAAATAAATAATTAAGTTGAACATGTTAATATATACGGTACTAGATAATATCCATATAATGCATGATTTATATAATTTTTCTATTTTTACCACTAAATTGTTTGTCAATTATGTAATCTTTAAATTTATTGACAAAATTATACTTTAGAAAAATGTATTTAATGTACTATTATATATATTTTTTATTAAATGGTAAATTTACGGTATTCGATAGATTCAATCAATAATTTATTTTATATAGCAAAATATAATTTAGAATAATTCAATTTGCTTTGTTTTTAAAATGGTACTCAGTTTAATAAATTTGTAGTATGACTAAAAATGACTTGTTAGTTATTTTTATTTACCATGTAAGCCAACAACAATCAATAAAATTCTTTCGTCTAGCGAGCTTTTATAAGGATGACAAGTGTAATTTTTCAATCTTTTTATTAAATTGTATATCTCAATCTAAGTAATAATCATTCAATTTATTCTGCTTTTAAAACGGTAAGTTAATCAATTTAATAAATTTTTGGTAGAGCTAAAAATAACATGTTAGTTTATTATATGTGCATGTCATGTAAGCCAACATTAACCAATACAAATGGAAATAATATTTGTAAAGTGCAAATTGATTTTATTGCAAAAATTACAGTCAGTCGTTCTTTAATCTTGTGCAAAATTATATCAAGCAATAAATTAAAAACAATGTAAAATTTCTACCAATAAACATTCAACCAATAAAAAAATTACACATAGCAATATTTTATTAAATTGTTATTTATTATTTTAATCAAAATTATTAATTTGTATGATGATTCAACACAATCAACATCCAACATAAAACAATATAGGTGATCTTATTGCCACTATTGAATATTGATTGTTTGTAACAACCAAAATATGTAAATGACAAGTGTATGACTAATAAGTAATAAGTAATAACTTATTTTAAAGACAAACCATTAGCCCAATTTATTATGATATCGAATAAAAAAATAGTACTCTCTCCTTTTATTCTCAATTATTATCACTTTTATTTTAGTTTGACTTTGCACTTTTTTTTATTCAGCCATTCATCATTATCATAAATCAGTGTATTCCGCTCATAAAAAATTATAATAGGGTCTGAAAGGGAAGAAAATACGGCAGCTCATACCCATAGAGAAGAGTGCGGTTAAAGAGTCCCTCGGCTCTTTGAGACTGCTTCATCATAAAATAAATCTATATAATTAATCTATTTTTTAATGATCACTTTAACATAGTATATGATAACTTTAATAGACTTAATATATATGGGTTAGCTTAATGGAAATAGTCTCACCATTAAACCGTTTCATTTAAGATTTTGCGTTTCATATATTGCAATAGTCTTATTTACTTTTCTTTCATCTTATTTGCAAACTTATTTTTTCTTTGCGTCTTAACCAATCAACCATCCACTTATTTTTTACTGTATTATCCAATTTGATTTTTCTTTCCACTAACTATTACCAATGGGTAGAGGTGTTCAAAAACAAATTCGATGACCTAAAATTCACCAATATTATAACCGAATCTGGTTTGACTCCACTTTGAAAATAATTTATAATTATGTATAAAAAAAAGGAACACAAAACCCGATTTCATACCAGCTCGAAATATCTAACCTAAAATCAATTCATTAACTCGAATGAACACATCTAGTGGTTGAGAGTATTATTTCACGTGTTACAACATGTATATATAAAAATGACGGTGTGATGGTCAAAATAGGGTATTGTTATATATCGCCACCCTTTTTCATTTTATCGTCACCCCCTAATGAAATTACGAATTTGACCCTAGACTTAAAACTTGTTTAACAAATGTTAATCGCACTTAATAACACTATTATCACTTTAAAAACATTAAATTTAAAGTTAAAACGTAATCTCGAACATTTTTATCGGGACCCTATATATATTGAATTTTCAGATTCGCCCTTGTATGATATACGAATTCAAACACGGTACTATCTCTCTAAAAACTCTCTAAAAACGTTCTTCGATTTTAAACAAGCTATTAGTTGGAATCGATTTACTATGGCTAACGAAAGCGACTATGAATCGGATCCGATACGTACTTTAATGGATTTGAATCGGTATATTTTTTTTTTTTAAAAAAAAGGAAGTCGCAAAAACTGGGCGAGTGAAGCGTGGTTTAGTCGCACAAAACGTGCGAGTGGACCACGGTTCAGTCGCACGATTTGTGCGACTCCACCGTGGTTTGCTCGCGGTTTTTGTGCGACTTTTTTTTTGTTTTTTTTTAGTATTTACGTTATTATTTAAATTATTATACGTCTTAGTAAATTATTATTATTAATATTATTATAATATTATTATTATTATTAATATTATTTGTATTTTTTTATTGTTATTATTATTATTGTTATTATTATTATTATTATTATTATTATTATTATTATTATTATTATTATTATTATTATTATTTATTTATTTATTTATTTTATTATTATTATTATTATTATTATTATTATTATTATTATTAATTTTTGTTATTATTATTATTATTATTATTATTACTATTATTATTATTATTAATGTAAGTAATTTATATTATTAACATTACTATTATTTTGTTATTATTTATTTAAATAATTTATAATTATATGTTATTATTATTGTTATTTTCTTATTATTTAATATTAATTTGTTTTATTATTATTACAATTATTTTATTATATTTTTTGTATTTTTATTATTTTAATATTAATTATTTAAGTAAATTATAATTTTTAATTAATATTAATTTGTATTACAAATATTTTAATATTAATTATTAAAGTAATTTATAATTTTTATTTATTGTTGAATGTTTTTATTATTAATGTTTGTATGTAAAATTTTTTAATGACCTAATGTATGCTTTGTTTCATATTTCAAATTTGCAGGACTTTGAAAACTTAGGAGACAACATAAATTACTCTGGTATATTTGTTACGGATAGGGAATTTGAATCCTTAAATGAATTACATAGTTGGGCCGATGTGATAGCAATAACAATTGGTTTTCAATTTACACGTGCTTTTTATAAACAAAAAGAAGGACTATCTAGAGTTATTATGTATTTAAGATGTCACCGCTATGGTAATATTAAGTGTGATTTACATAATCTAGATAATGATGCCCGACCTGGTTCTAAAAGTAGAAGTTGTGGGTGTAAGTTTTTGATTGTAGCAAGTAGGCGTAAACCAGGAAAAAAACTTTGGACGGTAAGGGTGTGTCCTGGTGAAAAAGGAAGACATAACCACCCGTTTTTAGTGTACAGAGATGGTCATGTAAGGGCAAATAGGATCAATGTAGATATTCGGGAGCACATACGACAGCTTAGTGTAACCGGCATGCAACCGGCCTTTATCATGACTTCTATTAGAGAAAAATTTCCTGGTTTTTTTACTAGTATGAATCAGATTTATAATGCTAGGCAATCAATAAAGAGGGAAGAGATGGAGGGTAGGACTCCCTTTCAACACTGTCTTTATATGGCCATAGAACTTAATTACGTGGTCTGGACAGACTTGGATAATGAAGGGGGACTGAGCAGATTATTAGTTGCAAATCCTACCTCTATCCAAATGATGCGTACGTGGCCGTATGTTGTTGATAGATACAACGTACAAAACAAACAAAAAAAGTGGCCAATATGTAAAGTAATAGGAATGACGCCAACCAATCACAACTTCTTGGTTGCGTTCTGTTTGATGCGAGATGAGGCGGCTGTGTCATATTCGTGGGTGTTCCAGGGATTGAGAGATATTTTTGGCACAACTCATACTCCTAGCATTATTGTAACCGATCGAGACGAAGGTTTATCTGCAGCTATTCGTGACGTCTTCCTAAGTAAAAAGGTTTTGTTGATTAATTATTGTCGTTCTATTTATTGAATATGTCTTAATTACGTTCAATGTTGTGTTTAATTTAGATGTGCGACATTTGTTATGCATTTGGCATATTGCAAACGACGTTGAGAACATGGTGGACAAGTTGTGTGGCGGGAAAAGAAATCAACAAGGGCAGGTATTCAGGAAAAGTAGATGGAACCCCTTGGTTGAAAGTACTACAATCGACGAATTTGAACAGAGATGGCAATCCATCGTTACTACCTGGTCGGTTAGGAACAAAAAGGTCGTTCGATATTTGGCTGGAATGTGGATTCCACTTAGAGAGAAATTTATGCGTGCGTGGACGAATGATGTTTACACATGGGTAACCAGACTACCAGAAGAGTTGAAAACCAACACTTGTCTTTCAAGTATTATCTTGGTAGCGGTAATAGCTCATTTGATACCCTGTTCGAAAGGGCAAACACATAGATTACAAACTAGCAAGCCAAGATCCGACAAGCGCTACAGAAATCCATGAATTCTGTAGTAAGGTCGTTGCGACAACATTTCTCTAGACCTTTATATCGTCATGTATCTATCTATGCCTTGAAGCAGCTGCGGCTTGAGCATAATCGTATGATAGATTTGGGTGATTATGTACTTAACAAATGCGGTTGTGTACTTCAACGCATCCATGGATTGCCGTGTGCTTGTTATCTATATATGTCCATCGATTCACAAGGTGTTTTGTATTTGGATGACATTCATCCATTCTGGAGTACTTTGACGTACATAGAGGTAGGAGATGACACCAACGAAGGAGTATGATACTCGAACGTCGATGACAAAGAGTACTTTCAATCTTTGGTCGATGAAGTCCTAAAATCTGATCCCGCAGTTGTACGACGCTTATCTCGGGTACTGGAGTATGAACTACACCCTGATGGAGCCGATATACTTGAGCCTTACGCAAGTCCACCTAGAAAGGGAAGACCAACCACAAGCAAAACCCTTAGAAGAAATCAAAGCACATTGTACTCTGCAGCAACGTTTCTTAACATTGGCATTGCTTATTAAGGTTCTGCTGACGGTACTGTTTGGTTCTTCCATTAAGGAAAGCATCGGGCGTGCATAGTGCAAATAAAGTTATACATATATGTTGGGTGAATGGAAATTATTTTGTTCAACTATTAATGAACGACGATTCATCTCCACTCCCGCCAGTCCATCAACGTTGGAGAGAATCAGTTGACAATTTTTCCAGACATATAGAAACACATTTTACTAGTAGGATTATGCTTTGGAATAAACTATGCGGGCCACGACCACCACAACGTAATAACACCGCTGAAGATGCCGTAAATTTAGATAGTCCATAGTGTAACGTGATGTGTAAATCATTATTCAGTTTTATTATAGAAATTATAGATGGGATTCAATTTGTAGATAGTCCATAGTTGTAGTATTGTGTACGTCATTACTATAGAAATTGTAGATGAAATTCAATATGTATAGTAATGTTGTAAACTAATAAAAGCATTGATGTAACCATGAATTAAATTTAATGTAAAAAGCGTTGATGTAAATAAATAAACGCATTAATGTAAATTAGTTTAAATACAAACTATGAAGGGCCATGCCCCTTAAAAAGCTTGCCATTCGGCAAATAAATCTTTAACATCATTAAGGTATACATCTAAAGCATGTCTTTCTCGAGAGGTCATTTCCGCAACAGGAGGCAGTCTCGCCAATGGAGCGACTCGACTTGGCCATTCATTCAGTAAATGAAAAAAAATAAAGGAAAAAGGGTGTGAATAAGATATTAAACAGCATCTAAATAACACAACGACATAATAGAAAACAAATAAATTTAAAAAACTAACGTATTCCAATATGCTTTCAACTGGACCAAAACCGGCACTCGGTCCTTCGCCGGGGACGACGTTTGGGTGGGAGCACACTCTAAACCAGTCAACGTAACTCGGATCAGTCTCTGATGGAACAGATGCCCGATGAAGTGCCTGATCACCAACGCGGGCACTATAGGAGAACCTACTCCATGCCTCCAAGTACATAGGCGGAGAAGCAAAGGTCACAAAGTAGGTAACGTGTATCGGGCGTACAGCCTGGGCTGGCCTCAGAGGAGGGGGGGAATAGGTTGCACAAAGCCAACCTGTCGCACTGTCCTCTCCGGTAAATACACCTCGACGATATCAAAGCAAGTGTACCCACGATGAAGGTGGTGCGTGGGTGCTCATTCAGCAATGCCCTTGGAGAAGTCATGTACGAAGTCCATTTGACCTGCATACAAGCCAAGTTAAGATATAAAAATAATCTAAAATTAAAATAACATGCATAAGAAAGTGTGATGTGATGTACAATAGCAGAGTTTCCGTCATAGAGTCCAGTATAATCCTGCAGTCCCTCAGCTTGTTGATCTCACGACCTGGCTTGGGCGTGGACCACTTCTCCGCCCTAGTCTTATTAGGCACATCTGCTCGGCGAGGATGAGGGCAGAAGGTGGGAAAGTACTCGTAGATCCATGTCTGGAGCAATGTGAGGCGGCCCGCAATGGTCTTGCAACCAGCCCTAGATACCATTCCCAGTTGGCGATACATGTAGGCCAGCGTCACCGCACCCCAGGCAATCACATCCTGATCGACGTTGACGGCAAGTATCGGGTGAGGTTGCATGCCGGTTCTGGTCTTATCCGCCAGCAGGGTAGAGCCGACAGTAGCCATGTAGTAGGCTGTCGACTGGGTATCCATAGCCTGGGACCGATGACACAACTGCATCACTTCAGCAACGTTGACGCAGCCGCTGTTGAATAAACCTTTCCGTCGTAGCTCGAACATGGGCTCCCCAAACAGATTAGTAATACCGACCTGCCACTCCCCCTCAGAAGGGTCAGCCGGTAGAGAACCTTCAATACCTATGCCCAATATGCGTTGCATGTCGTGCAACATAATCGTCATCTCCCCCATGGCATGTGGAAGGTGTTCGTATCCGACTGCCACCTCTCCACGAAGGCCGATATCAAAGCACAGTCGATGTGCTGCTGTATAATGTACGGTAGCCGGCCGAGGGGAGTAGCAGGTAGAACATCGTAAAGCGCATCGGTCATATTCCGCAGTCCGATGATCGCCTTCAACGGCTTCTTTCTACTACGGCATTCCAGAACCGGAGGCGTACACTCAGAGCCGTCAAAAATAACTTTAGCTATGTGCTCGCCATAGCTGGGTATCAAGCGCATATCTGTGGGCCCCCCGGGCTGGGGCGATGTGACCAACCAGTCCGTTCCAGCGGACTGTGAGCGCTTGCTCCTTCGTGGCGGCTCATTATCAACGAGACTATGTCCGACACACTCAGATGCTCCTGAAGAACTAGGGCCGGCAAGTGCAAATCTCCCATCGGGCCCCCGGACAACAGTCCAGTCCGTTGGGCGAAGATCAGGACCTTGGAACTGAACATCATCAGCATCATTATCATCATCACTAGAAACTCCCCAACTACTCTAGAGGCTGCTAGCCTGGTCATCAAAACGAGTACGCACTTGGTTCAGCGTACTCGACCGTTGGGCCTCACTGTGTCTGGCAGCCTCTTCCTGCCTAGCCCTCCTAGTAGAACCCGTCACCCCCCTCTCAAGAGGTCCCCTTTGAGCAGAGTAGGCCTAAAACTATTCCCGTTCAGCAAGTTTCTAAAAAAGCCCTTTCTTTTTCTGTGAGTACCAGCCATTTACTACAATTTTCGATAATTTAATTAACTATTATTAATAAATAAACATAGTAAAACGTTACGTTAAATTAAGCACATGAACAAAACGACAATAATTAATTAGCAACAATAGTATTTAACTAATCATTATCAACAAGTATAATGTAAGAACATATTTATTATTATTATTATTAATATTATTGTAATTAATTTTCTAAATTAACAATAATCATAATAATAATAATAATATTAACAAAAATAATAACATTAATAATAATCATAACAATAATAACACAAACAATAATAATATTCATAACACTAAAACAAAAACAATTTTTAAAAATAAAATTAAAGAAAAATTTACTAACAATAACAATAACAACAACAACAACATCACCAACAAAAATAATAAAAATAATATTTAAAAGAATATAAAAAAGTTAATAATAATAATAATAATAATAATAATAATAATATTTTAAAAAATAAATTAATAATATAATAATTAAAACAAAAATAAATATTTAATAATAATAATAATAATAATAACAATCACAATAATAATAATAATAATAATAATAATAATAATAATAATAATAATAATAATAATATAAATAAAATTAATAATAATTATTTTTAAAAAAAGGAAAAAAAATTTAAAAATGGGGCATTCGCAGGAAAACCATGAGCCCACCGCGGTTTAGTTGCAGGATTACACGCGACTTGACCGCGGCTCAGTCGTACGTTTTGTGCGACTCAGCTGCGGTCGAGTCACGTGTTTCCTGCAACTAAACTGCGGTGGGCTCGCGGTTCTCGTGCGACTACCTTATATTTTTTTTCGTTTTTTTAATTTAAAATAATACGATCGAATAAAAATTACCTCGATTGTTTGTTTGCGGAATGAATTTCTTAGTTTTTTCTCCAAAAATTTTATGTTGTAATTTTGTTTTTTAAGTGTGATAAAGAGTTATTTAGTGAGGTTAGAGTATATATAAGAAATTTTAAGTTCAGTGGCAAATTTGTAATTTTTTAAATTTAAGGGCAAATTCATAATTTAATTGGAATAGTGATAAAATGAAAAAGGGCAGTGATGTTTAAGGATAGGGTAAAAATACTTTATAACATAAGAAAAAGTCAACAAGAAGAAAAAGTCAAATTAAGCAAATGCCTTGAAATTCTATGCCTTCCAGTGCACGCGTAATTTTATAAACTTTCATAAGTCTTCTCCTTTCTTTCTTCTCTTTTCTCGTTTCTCTAACGCGGATTCTCCATCCTCCACAGCCTTTTTCCTTTCCCCATTTAACACCCTACATCATCCTTTTTATTACTCAACTTTAACAAAACCCCATTTAAAATTCCAAATCAAATCAAATAAGTTAATAACTTTCAAGTTCAATTTCGATTTCTTTTGTTGAATTCCAACTGTTTGTTAGGTGAAGAATGCTAAGAAGTTGTTATAGGCCATTGGAGAGGTGTTTTGGGAGAAGAGGGGATGGATTGATGTGGAATATGGACATTAAACCTCATGCTTCTGGTGATTATTCAATTGCTGTTGTTCAAGCGAATTCCTCGTTAGAAGATCAAAGTCAAGTTTATACTTCTCCTTCTGCTACTTATGTTGGTGTTTATGACGGTCATGGAGGTCCTGAAGCTTCTCGTTTTGTCAATTCTCATCTATTTTCATTTCTTCATAGTAAGTTTTTGCATAACCCCTTTTGCTTTTTATGGTTTTTTAATTTGATTTTTTTGAATTTTATTGATTTGTGATTCTGGGTTTTGTTTTGATTTTGAAAATTTGATCTGGGTTTGTGTAATTGTGTTGATTTTATATAATGGGTGTTGATTTTGTTATTTGGAGACTTTAGATAGCTGTGAATCCAGTATACTTAGTACCAACTCTGAGTAATATTCAATTTTAATAGAGTTTTGAATAATTTGCAAATTACGTCTCAATATTTATTTTTTGCCACCAGATTATCAAAGTTTACATGTTCAGTCAAAAAATATAGAATTCCGATCACTTAACCTAAAATTTTTACTACTAAAATGGTGGGAACTCAACTGTGTTTTAGCCTGAACCTGTGATACTTTGGTGACCGTAATTTGTAAAAAATAAATATTAGAGGTTGTGATTTGTAAAAATGCTAAACTTTAAAGATGTGATTCTCAAATTATTGCCGGAGCCTAGGCAGGCCGGGTTTAGCTTTCCTGGCTTTAGTTGTACATTTCAGCTGATGAACAGAATTGGGTTTTTGTAATTTAGCCTAGTTTTTGTCTTGATTGGTTAATTAACGTGGTTCCGTTGGATTTTTGATCTATTTTGGTTGGATTGATTATTTTTCTGAGTATTTGCTGCTTGTCTATGTTCTCTGTTAACCCTAGAATGTGAACTGATGATCTTTTGTTATCTGTCTTAGAATATACATCTGAGCATGGGGGATTATCAGTTGATGTGATAAAGAAGGCATTTAGTGCAACAGAAGATGAATTCTTGAGATTGGTAAAACGCACGTTAAGTGTACATCCTCGAATTGCATCTGTTGGATCATGTTGTTTAGTGGGTGCAATTACTGATAATGAGCTGTTTGTTGCCAATCTTGGTGACTCAAGAGCGGTGTTGGGTCGAAAAGTTACAGTTAGCAAAAAGGATGCTGTTGTGGCTGAGAGATTATCGACTGATCATAATGTATCAGCTGAGGAGGTAAGAAGGGAGGTTAAGGCTCTTCATCCCGAGGACTCTCAAATTGTTGTATACACTCGTGGAGTTTGGAGGATCAAGGGTATTATACAGGTAATCTTCTCTACATACTGATTGATTTCTGTATAGATGTTAGTGCTTGTATATATTGAATTGAATTTGTATTTAATCTTCAAAAAAGTCTAGTTCATGATTGGTGATTGTTGGGTTTTTGTTATAAGGATTGGTCATATGGGTATTGTTTTGCCTCTATAAGTGTACGCAATGTTTTTGGACTAGGGAGCCCAATTTTTTGCCTGGTTTTTCCTTTCAGCCCGTCTTGTACAAGATTGTCTTACGGTGAGACGACCTCAAAACAAGAAGCCCATAAGCTAAAATTTATATTGATGGGCAATTTAACCCAAATATGAGGCATTACTCACGGTGAGACAGTCTCATACAAGAATTTATGTTTTCCTTTTGGCATAAAATTATCCGTTATTGGGGTAGAAGCATACATCTCACCGCCCAAGATATGGCTTCTGCAGGAGCCTCGAAGGATGGTGATTGTGTGGCTTTCTGCCTAACGAGGATTGATAGATGCTTTTGATACCGAGCCCTTGGACAATTTTCTTCGATTTTTCTGGCTTGCGTATACATGTTTGTGGTTTGCAATAGGGATATGATTGGATCAGGATTGCATATAAAAGCTGCATTCAGCCTTATACGAGAGAATTTTGTGTCATTCATCAATCGTCACTTGTGGGTTGTGAAGTATGTGTATGTTCTGCTTATAACATTATCGCCTGCATATTCTTTTTTCGTAGATCATTACAAGCCTTCAATTCATGATATGGTTGTTATTCTGACTTTGGACTTCAATATTCCTTTTGTTTTCCACTAAAAACACTTGGTTTTTGAAATTTTTTTGTAATTGCCTATGATATTCCTTTTGTTTTCTACTAAAAACACTTTTAGATTGTATATTGTCATTTGATTCTGTTTGTGCGAATATTATAAAATGTGTTGCAATAATTTGGGTAATGCTTGTATAGATCAGAACAATTAACTACTATATATATAGTAGTTAATATTCTTCGTGTTCGTTCCACCAAATACCTTTGCATAGTATACTCTCTTGTGGGTCTGTTTAACAACGATTAGAAGCGTAAAGTAAAAGGCATCTGATCTGTTTGTTTTATCAACTTGTCTTTCAGGTATCGAGATCTATTGGAGATGTCTACCTGAAAAAACCCGAATATAGTAGAGACCCTTTGTTTCAGCCATTGATCAACCCCATTACGCTAAAGCATCCCGTTATGACAGCTGAACCATCAATACTTCGAAAAAAACTCGAGCCAGAAGATTTGTTTCTAATCTTTGCGTCTGATGGCCTTTGGGAACAACTGTCTGATCAAGCTGTTGTCGAGATTGTTTCTAAGAATCCCAGATCAGTAAGTTTATTCTATTGCTGTATAAACCACTCCTTAAGTCATACATGCTTTAATAATCGTCTCGTCACATTAACAGCGTGTAGGTTAACAGGATCTATTTGGCAAAAAGTTGTCGGCCGAATCTGTTGGTTGGTTGGACCAGCTAAAATAAGCCACCTGTTTAAGCCAGCCAATTGTTATGGAAATGTTTAGAAAAATTAGTTAATTGCTATTGGTTATTGGTTGTTTATTACAGTAAAAAATGGGTCAAAAAACCAATATGGTTTTGGTTTAGAAGTCGGGTTTTCAGCGGGTAAAGTCAAATCCACACACTTTTTTTGACAGTTTGACCAACTAAAAAGCTAAAATTCAAAAATCATCTACTAAGCCAAGTAAAAAGTCATTTATTGAACACACCCAAAACTCGTGTTTACGAAACACGAGACAAGGCTTTCCTGAATGACTTCAATGAGTCAAAATTAAATTGAAAATTCGACCATAATTGTTATGGTAAGAGTCGATAACATGTACAAGTGCTACATCAGAAGCTATCTGAACTTGGGAATAATTTCTAAACCTCTGATCAATTTTGATGCTGTAGGGAATTGCCAAGCGACTAGTGAGAGCTGCCCTTGGAGAAGCTGCAAAGAAGAGAGAGCTTAGATACAGTGACATTAAAAACATCGAGAAAGGCATAAGGCGCCATTTCCATGATGATATCTCGGTAGTGGTACTGTACCTTGATCATAACAAGATCAATGGTGGAAATGCTAGATTAAAACCGTTTCCTGTTGGCTACACCAACGCACCTACTGACATTTTCTCGTTCAATGCGGATTCAATGTAAATGATTTCAAAAGATGAACCAAAAAGACCCCTGAGAATAAGTATAAATACCGGCAATTTACAAATATTGGCTGGTAACTAAATAACTGTAGTAAGATATACTTATGGAATAACAGAACTTTTAGTGAGGGGACTGGGAAAATCATACTTCATAGTGTTGTAGATATTAGGTTACAGAAAGTCATATTGGTTTATTATTTTTGTTTTTTTTTTTCTTACAAAAGTAACAATATGTTTTTGTATGGAAAACTTAGTTGAGTGTTTTACTGATATACTTGTTTTGCTAGCCTAAATTTACTACTTGAATTATGATAACTAAAATTTATAGAGTTAATATCATGAAAATAAGTAATTAAACGATGAAAATAAAATTTATTTCACTTGATTATATTTTTCTTAAGCATTAACTGTAATATGTAATAAATTTGAATGATGAACAATACTTATTAACATGAATAACTATTTTTATGAAAATATAAACATGAATTATACAATGACTATTGCGTGTTACTCTTTTAAACAAAAATAATATTTTTAAAAATTTTAGGCGGAATTCCAAGCCGTCACTCATGCGGCTCATGCTTATTAATTGACCCAATAAGATGCCTATTGTTTGATATAATGAAACCTATCTAATTGATATTAAGTTTGGACTATTAATATTAAGATAGAGCTTCCATTAGAGGATCTAGCAAACAAATTAGATCTAGCACCTTCAATCATATGGAGAATGGTAAAGAGGATAGTTTTTTTACAAATTTTTGGAGGAAAAAAAGCTAGTAAAATTTCACCAAAACATAAGCAATGGAGCAATCCTTCAAAAAAAAAAAAAAAAAATCAATGGAGCAAGCATGGTTACTTCTCCTTGTAAAAGGTGTGATTATTTGGTTTATTGAGTTCGCATGCATGTAGCTTCAACATCATAGCTTTACACACTAATTAATTTTCCCTCAATATATAATTAAACACCGTAAATCCTGTTCTTTTCCCCTCAAAAGCTTATCCGACGTACCAATCTGAAACTAATGCGAAATAAATGACTTTAGATTAAGATTTTTGACGTAATAAATTGTTGACCCGACCTTGTCTGTTTTATCAAATGAATTAGTTTAAGGTAAAAATCTTAAATCTAAAACAAACCTGTAAAATCCATTTAATTAAACAAATACTTTCGAATCAAATCAATAGACATAAATAAAACTTAAATCATTTAATATTTTTCTATTTTTCATACTTAAATACAAATTAAACAATAAATTAATGAAATGTTTAAATTGAGACTTAAAAAATATGATGTAGTCTATATTAAAAACCATACAATTGAAACATAAATTCTAAACGGGTTAAGTAGTTAGCAATCAGGTCGACCTAATCTATCAAAGTTGTGATTTTCGACCCAGTTAACTAAAAAGGTTAGGTTTGTGTCAAGCACTTTCTAACCTGTTAAATATGACCCAAATACGAATTCAACCTTATCTGTTTGACATGCCTAATTTTAGGCTTTTTAAAATATTATTCGATAGGCCGAAGAAAAAAACAGCTAGATAATTATTAATTGAAAAAAGTGGTAAATGCTAAATGAATTACAAATACAATCTCAACGTCTCATACAATGATACAACATGATACTATGACCATCCAGAAAAGAAAAAAAAATAATAATAATTAATAATAATAACCCATAAAAATTTCACAAACAAAAGAATCCAGCTGAATGTAATAATAATAGAAGTATATAATCCAAAATACAAGATGGAGGGCACAAAATGACATATCCAATAATAGTAACTATTGCCATAAAAATATCTCAACTACATCGTCAAAAGCAGCTGATTTTCTCTTAGAATAGCAAACCCAATAGAGCAATTCCAGAAATTAAGCTTCCAATAAACTTTGACATGGACCACATCTTTTCTACTCCATTCTGCATTACCAAAACAAATTTCATCTCTTATCAGCTTCAATTATATTTTGGCCTTTTTATATAATAAAAAAATATATGATGCCTTGACGGGTCCAGTCGGGTCAAGTCAAGCTCAAATGGGTAGAGTCTGTTTGATCTACTCAAGCCTAGCTCGGTTTGTTTACAGTTTTGTACTTTTAAGAAATAAGCATATTAGATTGAGCAAAATACGGTATAACAAATTATATGTTTACGTCAATTGTAATTAAACTATTAATAATTATAAATCTATAGTAATGTACTAATATATTGTAAGAACTCAAGTAATAGAAAATAATAATAAATGCCTGTATAGAACCTGTTTTAAGTTTTAACCCTTTTATTTTTTTAAAATTAAAGGCCTGCTTAAAGCTCAATTTAAAGGGTCGAATCCGAGAGTGCGTTGCACAACTCTAATTTAATTTATAGTAAGCAAAATATATTCTGGGTTAGGAAGAATTTGCGGTATGATATCTCAAATCAGATTAATTTTAGTTTTTGTACCTGTAAATATCTTGACAGATGACAATCGATTTTGATCGTCTTATCAAATTAAAAAAAAAAATATTGTTATTGACAAAACTTGAATATGGGTTCAGTATGATCGCAGGAGTATTTAAAAAACAGCTGACTTTTCATGTAAATATACAGAAAATAGTGGGGCAGTCTGCAATAAACAAAATCTTACAACACTAAATTACAGCCTATAGCCAATGTATTTTCTTTTCACGGGATTTACCTAGGATGCATTCAATATACACAAGATATAGTTATAGGTCAGACGCATTGTAAAAGCTACTTCTAAGGGAAATCAATCTTGTGCCTTTCCTTTAAAGATATGGAAACAAATAGTAAGCCATCTCTAGACTAACGGGTCGATTTCGAATCAAGTGTTTCGGATCGGTATAAATCTGGTATTGAGTCAAGTCAGATTTGGTTACAAGATCGGATAAATATTGAGCTATCAAATCTGTTTTGAATATCTCGTCAATCACGCAATCGAGCGGTTTTTAGATGTGATATTTTGAATCTGATCAATTTAATCTTTTCTCATTTCGATTAATTAGATTAAATTTGAACATCAATAACTAAGAATAGGTCCTACTCCTATGTAAAAGACAAGATTTACATAAATTAATCACTTTTAAAACAAGACCAAATCTAATGATTCTGCATAATGTTCATGACAATCTATGATCATTGTTATAGCATCCAAGGTAAGTTCACATGCCTAAGACTGTTTCTTTTGTGATCATTAGTATTTTTATAACATGCTCTCTTATTTTAGATGGACCCACTCACCCACCCACCAGAATTAATTGATTAAGGACTACTCAACAATAACAGATATGATCATTATTTATCTATTCTTTTGATCCATTAGGTGCAGAAATCAATCACAATGTCTCAAATTATCTATTCTAAAAAACAATGTGGAAAACAGATGGATCTTAAAGCTCTCACTAATTGAGTATCAATTTGATAACCAATGTCCATTCTCATTTGACAATAGTAAGCCTATTTGATCGTCATCTTATCTAGTGTATTTCGCTCATAAAAACTATGATCGGATTCTGAAGAGGATGAAAGACGATAACCCATACCCATAAAAGAGGATGCAGCCAAAGAATCCTTTTGCCGATTTCATGGACTTAAATCTAAAACATGTGGATCTCACACCAAATATTTTGGATCACACTCAAAGGATGCAATGGGTAGAGTTTCAAATTTGGTTGATTCGGCGGATTTTAGTTAGATGTATTGAAACGAGTTGATTTAGGATTTTGTGTATGTTAAGGAATCAACTCAACTAAAAGCTTAAGTTGATGGTTGAGGCCCCATGATATATTATACACACTAACACGCCCCTTAGACGAGAGTTCTTTGAGCTAGAAGTGTAGATACAGCACACTCATTGCTCATACCTGGCGCTAAATATTCCACTTTTAATAAGAGGTGATTGAGATTTGAACACGTAATCTCTTATCACACTAATTTCTGATACCATATCAAAAAACCAACTCAACCAAAAGTTTAAGCTGAAGGTTGAGGTGTTAAAATATGTCATATAATCTAACAATTTATAGGACAAAATCTTGTCAAACTGATTTGATATTTATATGCAAATTAACTACTTAATAATTTCGGTAAATCGAGTCAAATTTAAAAATTTGGGCCACAATTGAGCAATCACACCCTACTACATTATTAACATATGAAATTGATCGTTGTTAAATTATTGTACAACAAAAAGAAATAAGTCGGGATATTGACGAATTATGAAATACTAACCATAAAGTAGTGACAACTCAATTGGGTTGGGCCAGCATCATCATTCACATCTATCAATTAGAGTAGAATTTACTCCTACCCCAAGACAGATATGCCTAACAAAATTTTATTTTGGTAAGATTGTAATATACTTCTTCCGTGATGTTCTCATTTTTCTTGAGAATATCAACGGAACAGAAGAGTAGCAAAATGGATAAATGGGATGGGACCCAATTGTACATCCATGAATACGACTAATGCACTGCAACAACTAGGCCTCTCAGTCCTTAACAAAACTGTTATATTATACTCCTATGATATGATACTCTTCATCCATTGAATTTTAAGTATTTTTAATTTACATTTTTCTTTTAACTTTATTACATATTTTTTTTCCGATTAATAGTCTCACATTCTCTCTTTTAATATCTTCTACAACCTTATTCATTCATCATAGCCGATTTAGACACCTTAAATTACTTCATAATAATATAACTCGATGACTCCCTTTGTAATCACTATAACAATTTTCAAAAAACAAAGAGAATGTAAGTTATCCACTTTGAGAACTCTCATTTTTAAAGGTCTTAAAAGAGTTTATGAATACTAGTTTTTATTCTCATTCACGCACTTTATACGATTTAAATCTCATTATTCAATCTATTGATGGAGAGAACAGGTTACAAGATAATTATAGAGTAGCACATGTTATATTTTTTCCGTTTTAAAATACAACTGTATTACGATTATTGAAAATATTTATTTCAAACTTATTTTATTATATATTACAGTGGAATGTATAAAAAATATAGTCAAATAAAATATTATTTAAATCGTCTAGTACTTTCATAATATTTAAAACTTTAAATGTAAGTAGCACAATATATATATATAATTAAAATCAATATATAAAAAGCCAAATGTAGACCGTCCAGTACTAAACAAAATGTGAAATGTTGTACCCCGACTCCCGACCGTTTTAACAGATATCGAAACACACATGTGCATGTTAGCTAACACTAGTTTATCAGTTCTGCAGTATCCAACACATAAACACTTGTTTAATCTCAACTTATTTGATTGATTTAAATTCAAAATTTATTAATATTAATATTTTTAATTTGTAATAAAACAGAATTTGAAATAAAGTACTCCTATAATTAAATATAATTAAATACGTATATTGATAAACATGTAAAAACCTAAAAATACGAGAGAGTAGTAGTTTTGGATACCTGATCCTGAGGGCTAACTGGCCCAGGGGAAAGAGCTTCACTTCCACTAGGTCCAGGAGCTTCACTAGGCGGTGAAGGTGGAGATAGCAAAGATGGCGTTGGAGCAGAAGCCACCGGAGCAATGACTGGAGCGGCAACTGGTGTCACAGCTGGTGGTGTTGTTGCTGGAGGTGGTGCTTGAACTGGTGGAGGAGTAGCTGGTGGTGGGGTCGCAACTGGCGGAGGACTTGCTGGTGGGGGTGTTGATACGGGTGGTGGTGGGCTTGCTGGTGGTGGTGTTGCTACTGGCGGAGGAGTAGAAACTGGTGGTGGTGAAGATACTGGTGGTGGGGTGGAAACTGGTGGAGGAGATTGAGATTGGACAGGTGGCGGACTCTGAGCTTGGACAGGTGGTGGACTTTGAGTGGTTGAAGGAGGTGGAGAAGTGGTGGTGGCGGGTGGAGGAGAGGTGGTAGTTTGGGTTGGAGGAGTTGCAGCTGGTGGTGGTTGAGTAGAAGGAGGTGGTTGTGACGTGGCGGGTGGTGATTGGGTGGGAGATGCGGCGGGAGATTGACCACCAACGGTTGCAACTGTAATGCAGATAAGGCCAAGCAGAAGCGTGGCCTTTAGATCCATTTCAGGTCGGGTTCGGGTCAAGTAGGATGAAGAATGATGGGTAGAGTGGAGAGTAGGGAGTGAGAAAATGAGAGTGAGCGGCGGAGAATAGAAAGGGGAGGGAATAAATAGTGAAAGTTTTGTAAAGGAAAGGGAAACTTAGCGTGAGGAAGATTCCATCATATTTACCATCACATGCCCTTCATTGGATGATCATACTGATTGAGACTACCAACCAAAACATAAACAGCTACGGAGACTAGTCTTTTTGGGAGACATATCTCAAGTTTAATCCATTAAAAATTAATGTCTACTTATCCTATTCTTAATGTCTATTTTTAATATCTACTTACATAATTTTTAATGTCTATTTATAATATTTTTAAAAATATATAATAGGCTGACCAATTTCTAACAAAAATTTGTGAAACATAAAATGTGATGGTGGGCCTTTGCTTAGTGGCCCAGGTTGGGATGTCTAATCTTTGATCTCAAGGTATACATAGTGCCATAGTTACATACACATATACGAGTATACAAATGAATATACAAATACATAACAAAACAAATCTCAATAATGTTATACATTAATGCTCTACTAATGCCCATCATCTTCCCTTGTGGATTACTAACATGATTTTACAAAAGGCTGTTTGTTTAAACTATGAAGTGGTCTACAAAAATCACTGAGTCACAGTTTCACAAAAACTTTTATTGCTTGTTAAAACTGTATTTATTCTATTAAATTTATATTATTTTTCTTTTTAGTCTGTAATATTAAATTTGCCAAATTTTTATTTTTGGACCTGATTAACTACCCTTCTTTAATCCTTCATTCTCACATTTAACTTACGTTATCATCTCATCCACATTTCTCTCACTTTTTCATAAAATATCACCGATTTTTCTTAATTTTCCACCAATTACCATTAGAGCAAAATTACTAGGACTGATGGAGTATCTCACCTTACTCGAAATGATATTGCATATACCAAAATTCATCATCATCATCATACTCAATGTATTCTGCACATGACAACTATAATCAAGGTCTGGAGAGAAAAAAAAAGATGACAACTCAAACTCATAAAAAAAAATGCAGCTAAAAAATCCCTCGACAGCTCATGTCATAATTCAATTTGCTTTTTATTTTGTGTTCTTTTTGTCTTCCTTGGTTTGAAGCATTAAAGTCCATTCTACATTATGTTTATGGTTACTGTGATCATGGGATCAACTTGTATAACACAAGCAACTTCTTGTATAACACGGTAAAAAGCACTTGTGCTCATGAATTAAATCTCATATTACCTCATTTATTATACTTACTATAATATGATATTTTCTCACACCACATATCGGATGCGTTTATCACAATTCACAAGTCAACTAGTTACTTTATAGTATCGAAAGGAGTTTTATAACATCTAACAAAATTCCGACTATAAGAAATCGTTTTAATACTCGATTAAGCAAGTAAATACACATTGTCACCTATACAGTAAATCGTTATCATCAATATAATATGTGAGAAACATGAGAGAAAGAAGGTGTTAGAGCATATAACTATCTTTGGGGTAACAAGTAATAACCATTCACTTAAGTTTTTGGTTGAGTTGATTTCTTGATAAAATATTGGAAGTCAATGTGACAAAAAATATTATGAATTCGAATCTCAATCACCTCTCAAATTCAAGCGGAATAATTTGTTTCAAGTCTATGAGGAGTATGAGGAAGTTATATGTTGCATCAATATTTCTAGCCTTAAGGACTCTTGCATAAGCTGGAGCACTAGGAATAAGGAGTATGAGGAAGCTATATGCGACATCCACACTTCTAGTCCAAAATAAAAAAAACATGTTAAACTATATAATACTATATTCTAAAGTATTAATGATTAACATAAGTTTTTAACTAAATTACTTTTAATAAAGATTTAATAATTTTTTTTGCTTTAAATCATTGTTAATGAAAAGGAGAGGGACGGGGATTGAGATTGGTTGGTGAAAAAAAAAAGGAAAAATAGTAGCATCTAATTGCGGTATCCTGTGTGACCCAACCAAGGATGATGATAGTCGATAGATGGTCCATCCACTAATTATGATTTATGATGAATCATTATGAGAAAGCCACGTAAATAATAGGATGGGAGTAGAATTCATTATAAATTCCTTTTTATCTAAGGAAAAATTGACATTAATTCAACTTTTCACTCATCCGCGATGAATAATTTTATTTTTAGATTATTTTCTAATAATTCAACCAACCTTTGTGATAAATTTGTCCACAACATACCGTATTATCAATAATGAGTAATAACAGGGTATGTTGATAGCAAACTGAAATAAAAATTGGATTATTCACAGCAAACTAAAGGCAAACATTGAATTATTAAAAAATAATCAAAAGGTTAAATTATTCACTAACGGATAAGCAAAAATTAAATTATTAATATTAATTTTTTCTTCATTTAATTAGGTGTAATGTCTCTCACTCTCTATGTTCGGTATGTAGAGCTTTTCCAAATTCCAACTCAATACCAACATTATAACATACGGTTGGTTATTGTTGTATGATTCATATTTCCGTTAAGCTTACTTACAATTTATTTTTAAAAAAATTACCATAAATAATACAATTTTTTGTTAATTTTCTTATAATAATATCAAACTATTAATTAATCATGAATAATACCAACTTAAAGGGGTGCTTTCCTAGAAAATCTCTAACATGTTAAAAATCAAACTATAGGCGATCATAAGACAAAAAAAATTTGGTAAATTAGTTAATAAACTAAAGTTAATATTATTCTAAGAAAATATCCCTAAGTTGGTATTATTCATGGTTAATCAATAGTTGGTATTATTATAGGAAAATTAACAAAATATTGTATTATTCACGATAATTTTTCCTTTATTTTTAGTTAAATATATAGATAAGATTGAAAAAAATGGTTAAAATTAGAACATATAATATGAGTTTAGAGATATAAATATTTAAATTTTTAATTGATTTGATCTTTTAATAAAGTATTAAAAGTTAACACGAATATCACAAATTTGAATTTTATATGCCTTTTATTTTAAGTGAAATAATTAACATTATGTATAAAAAGTTGTTTCGCAAATAAATGTTGGTTTATTATTAGCTTGTTTAACCAGTTAAAAGTATTGGTCGTTTTTATTGTCGTTTAAGCTAGCTGAATAAGACAAATATTTAAAGAGATATTTGGTAAAATTAAATATTAAATGTTAGCTTTCTTATGAGAAGAAACATGAGATAATAAAATTAGCCTTTTCATATTAACTTTAGTATTACTTTTTAGCTGGTGATAAAATGATTTACCAAATACGTTTAAACTTTTAACCAACTCAAAAGCTATTTATACCTTACATGGCCAAGAAGGATATGTGTTAGCATTAGTGCATTACATCTTCAATTCAAAGAGCTCTGGTATAAATTATAATAGGACATGTTAAAAGTACATAACTACTTCTATAAAAATTTTAAAGTTTTAACCAGCAACTCAAACTTTTAGTAAGCAAATCTACTAAAAGTTTTAGTTAAACTTAAACCAATCTATCATGCTTTCATCTAAACAAATCTGGTCATACTTGAATATTAACCTTACTTAGTTCCTGTTACATGAGCTGTACTCCATCTTTGGCTTCCGCTTTCCCAACTTAATTCAACCCAACTATTGAGCAATGAAATTGATCGAACCTGTAAACTTCTTCCCAAAAACGACCATTAAGAGATGAAGTATTAGAAGTACCCACTAAGTATATATGAATTTATCTTTTTGTTTTTTATTTATGTGTATATTAAAGATGAGATGGAAAAAAAATTGGAATATATGATGAGCTGATGACTGATGAGATGAAAGAAATGAAAATAGGTGGTGGGAGAAGAGAGAGGAAAAAGTTATTTTTTATTAATTTTTGAATTTGGGGAAATTGCATGTCGTATGAGGTAAATGCGCTGGGGAATTGATAAAGGCATGGAAATGGTCAATTTTGAAAACGCTTTTTGGACCAGCGTTTTTGCTTCTCCTGCCCCAAAACCCTAAGTTTAGCCCATTAGGGTTTAAAAACGGTGTCACAAACAGCGCTTTTACTTGAAGTTTATTTTTCTAATTAGTTTAGGGTGACACTTATTTTCCTCAATAGTTTGAAAATTAAGCTTAAGAAAAAAATTCTTGTACATAAGACTCATACAAGAATAAAATTAATTGTATTCAAATTAGATGAGATTTCATCTTAATTTAATTTAATAAAAATAGTCCAGTAATCATATATATTAATCAATATTTTTCTAATTGATTAATATGCGATAACCATATGAATTATTTTCTAACATAAAGTGTTAAATTAGGTACGGTCTAAATAGTACAATTCACAATTGTTGAACTCAAATACACTATGAGACTATGGGTCTACTTGGGCAATTGTCTAAGTTGTTCCAAAAAATAACAAGAAAAGTTGTTGTATGCAAGCTTATCTTTGCGCATAAGATAAGAACAAGTGAAAATAGACTGGCTGATTGGTTAGCAACAAGAATATAAAATTTCTGTAGGAAAAGCGTTTACTTTTGATAAAAAAAATAATATATTTTTTCGTAGAGCAAATTAACTAATCCGCTTGGGCACCCAACCCAACTTGTGTTGAGCTCTACGCTGCTATGATATCATGACTTTTAATCTATGGATAGTATAACATCAGAGAACTAAATCATGCTTAAATGATATTAATCAATACATAATATTAGCGGGTTAATCAGCTAAGATACCTTCAATTATAAAGCATTTCGTTTCAACATATTTAATTTTTATTTTTTTTTACAGTGTTTAACTGAAATAAGCAACTTATTAGAAAATTTAAGATATTTCTATTTATTTCTTTTGTTAAACCCAAATAGAATGATAGACTATTGTGTCTAATGATGCAAGAAAGCGATTTTCTACTCTTTGATTGGATTCATTACACCCTCTATTTAACTACAAATGTCCCATTTAGTTTTGCACATTATTTAATCCACTAAATCAATCCTCTTTATATCATCATATCTAGTATATCTCTCACTTATAAAATAAAGACTGCTAATACTACTTACGAGATATAGTAGTTTTTCAGAAAATCTGTAATAAAATAATTTGTTATTTTTTACCTTTTTATGTATACTTTATATTCAAATCCAAACATAACAATAGGCGATTTTGATAGATTTTAATTTAATTAATTTTTTAATGCATCTAATGTCGTGTAAATAATTAAGCTACAAGGCATTTAGGAAGATAAAATTTTTCATTTCCCAACACTTTTATCTAATTGTATGATGTAAATATTTTTGTCCGATAAAATTAAGCCATGAGGGAAAGTGTCTATTAATTTGTTTGAAAATATTACATTTATTATTTCTAATCGTACAATATACTAAAAGAATTGGAAAATGACACATGATAAAATTTTTAAGTCTTGCCAAGTGAATTAATTTAAGAAGCTTAGATATAATTACATGCACTTAATTTTCCTAAATTAATCTTCTGAAGCTAAATTTGGTTGATCATTCAAAGATACTATAACATCAATTGTTTATAACTAAATAAGAATCTAAGATATTAAAGAATATTTATATAAATTCCTTGAACAAAGGAATATCTTTTTGTATGTTTATATGAATAATAATTAGGTTTATGCTATTATAATTCATGCAATCAATTAATAAAAATAAATATATTATGATTATACATGAAAAATTAATAGAATAATATATAATTCTATTAAATTGTCATGTGTAATCATATATAAATACCCATACCTTCGCAATGAATATAGAGCTCGATACAAGTAGCTGAACATATCATACATTCTATATTCTGTTTGAAAAAATAATGTATAGTGCACTGCATTTGATAATGAGTATGTACATATTCATTAGTCAACTATGTTTATTCAAGTTTCATACATGTGTTGTCAATTACGTTGTCATTTTTTTATTATTTTGCTATTAATAAGTGAATAAAAAAAATATAAAATAAATAATTAAAAAATTTTAAAATATAATTTATATAAATCGTCAAACTAAGACAAAACGTACTGTGCATACATTAGTAATTTTATAAAATTATTGATAATATGATATGATATATTTCATGACATGATAACTTACCGAGGTCATTTGAGCATAAACAAAATTAGGACTCAATTCGTGTGCGTACTGTGGGCATGGAACCTAGCATCCAATACCTATATATAGCTCCGGTTTCCCGGAAAAATCAATGCCGCTGCCTGCTGGATTCTGTTCTATATTTCCAGCAGCGATCAGGAGCGATAGGGAGGAGAGAGAGAAAGAGAGCCGACGAACTTGAAGACTATATATTGACACTCTCTCATGTAAGTCATCGTGGTTTGCTCAATTCAATTCATTTTTCATATTTACTTCCTCAAATCCTATAATTCTTGAATTGAACTTCGAAGTAACTCCATCTCCATCAATGGCGAAGCATCATCGATGCTAATCACGTAAAATCGCGATTGAGAAAAATTCTAATCTAATTTTTGATGATGAGGTTTCGCCATGATTAAGATGAATTTCACATATGTAAATTTTTCGTTATTTTCTCAATAGAAATATATCTTTTTACAGTAAAAGTCATGAAAACAAAAGGCTCTTATCATAGCAGCGGCAGCAAAAATTCAAGTGGTGGACCTCACCATCTAAACGACAGCGTTTCAGTATTGAATTCGCCAAAAGAATCAATGCTTGTGAGATACTTACGATCAGGAATACCATCAGATTTGGATTACTCTTCTTCGCCTAATAAGAGTCGTACGATCGTCAATTACCACAAGAGTGGAAGCAGCAAAGGCAGCAACTCTACCAAATCGCCATTGTCAACTGTTCAGAATTTGAAGGATGATGTGTTGGTGATTGATGGAATTTTGGTTGAATCGACAAATTCCGCTTCTAAAAGTTTTGAAAAGTATCGTTTGCCGGCTATTTCTGATTCGTCGTTGAATTCCGGAGGTAATCATTACAGAACAGAGTTTTGTATGCCGTGCGATAAGGAGAACATTGATGCCTATCGCTATAACCATAATTTTCAGGTACTTTATTTTCTCTCCGGACTGAAACAATTTTAGAATCTTGCTATACTCTCTAGTCTCTATACTTTTATTGCTTAGTATAATTGGCGTGATCATGAATTGGTTGGAACTTGAAGTAATTGCTTTCATTTAGGGTTTGGATTAGTCGTTCTATTGATATATACTATCCTAACTATATGATATGTGAAATTTGATCTCTCCGTATATTGTCGGTTGCTTGCACAGTCGTAATGTGTTTTATAGCGCGAGAGTAATAAATTGCTTATAGATTAGGGGATAAGTATTTGTAAGGGAAATTCTCTTTTCTGTGACCAAGTTTGCATCTCAAGCTCTTAGAATCCTCTCAAAAATCTTACAGATTTGTTGATCACTCTTGCTTCACTGAAACAACTAGTTTTTATTGTTCTTGCAAAACAAAGAAAAATCTCAATACTCAATTCATGTTTTATTTAGTACATTACGAATTGAGCTGAAGATGGGTACTTAACATTTTGTTACTTGGCTAAAGGCCTTGAACTTGTTTTATTCCTCCACTTTATAAGTAATTGTCCTCAATATCTCTACTCGAGGTACAGTAAGGAGAAAGGTCACCAACTTATCTTTATTTTTCCTCGAGCCAAATAGTTATTGTCCTTGTAAACTTCCAACTTTGCGAGCTTGTAAAACTTATCTTTTGGAGTTTCCCTATCCGTAAAGTATCATTTTCTGTTGTGTTCTCACTTCTAACTTAAGACTACAATCTTCATATACAAATCACACCTATCTAAATTGCTTTCTTTAGACATAATCTGTTTAAAAATGATGGTAATCTTGAGCATGTGCTCTTTCAATTCATCAAATTATCACACATGGTTCAATGAACTCACAATAGGTCAAAAAAATGAATTTTTAAACCCATAGATGCACTATCGTTATCACTATCATACATGCTACCTCAATAATTGGTGAGAAAACTTCCTCACTTCCACCAGTCAAATTCAAATTCACCTCAAGACCAAACAACCCACAATAACCAAGAGTAAAGGACCTTTAAATCCAACTCAAAATATTTCGACCGAACCAATTTTTTTTATTCCTCAATTATGAATTGATCGAACACCAATTTTGCACATTTTTTTTGTTCATTCTAAATCTAAAACCCCCATCAAAAATCTTATTAGAGCTAGGGTTATGTAATTTAAACAAAATGAAACTGATTAGAAGCAAAGCTATTTGCATTATACACATCTCTAACTCTTTGTTAATTTGTAGTCTTTGTACTAGTATTTGCACGATGATGTAATTCGATTTCTATATCAAGCTTTTATTGTATGGATCTAATTGCTGCGGTGGTCATTGATAGAGTTGAGGTCCCCTTTGGGGTTTTGAATTGGTTGCTACTTGCTAGTGCTACCTAATTACTATTTAATATGGATTAATATAGCAAATTACATTGCTAATCAGGACTTGCAAGGGTTACTTCTACCCGAAATACTCCATATATACTCTAATAATGACAAAAAAACATAATAAAACTATATCTACAGAGATGGACTAATATGATAACTAATAGAAGTATAAATCAAGTGAAATACCAAAAGCTATAATGTTGACAATGGAGGAGATAAGGAAACTGTAGAGAATATTATTTGGTCACATTGAAACTTACTCTAAGTACAAGACCAGACTAAACTAAGGAAAAATTGAGGTTCTGATTGGCGATTGTTGCTTTCTACTCTTATTTATACACTGATAATACAAAAAAAGAAACAAAATAAAAAAAGTTACAAAGGTAAATTATTTGGAGTGGTTGAGGGGGCTTGAAACTCTACTGCAAATTTTTCATGCTGGTTAACAAGTCGTTGCGTGTTTCTGCTTGCTGAGTGAAGTCTGCTCGTTAAGCCAATGTTGCTTGAAACATTACCTTGTGACTGAATGGCTAACCAATTGGTCTAGGTAATCATCATGGCAACGGGTGAAACCAAGGTGCTGGGGGAATAGGCAATGATTTGTTGCCAATGATGTAGGGGCTCGTTCAAAATGAGACCACAAAACACTCACAAACTCTAACAAAAGCTCATGAATAGAAATTACCATATCCAATACAAAATCAGGCGTAAAGATGCTATAGTAGCTTATGCACCAAATGTTCAAAATCACATCAAAATCTTCATATTACTCCCCCACATACAACAGGAGCACCAAATATGTTAAATATGGCCAAAAAATAATAAGGGAGAAAAAAGTTCTAGAATGTAGCACTCATCATATTGATTAATTTGACTTTGGTAGTCCTTCTCTTAATGGTTTGATATTGAAGTTTTTGAATTCATGTAGTTTTATCCCCTTTCTTTATTAATATAGAATCACAATTCACTATAAACAGTTCTGTTGTCTCTTACCCTTTCCAATTCCTGATTAATAGGATCTTTAACATGCTTTTAATAAGCATACTCTCAACTCGAGTAATAGTGATCCATCTCATAAAATTGTGTCTTTTAGCTCTTCGCCAGAGTTTTGGTTTGATATAATAAGAAATTCTATTGTCCTTGGTTTGCTGTTTAATCATTAGAATGTGTTTAAATAAATGGCTTCGAGAGAGGGTAAGGGAAGTAGAGTTGATGGAAGGAAAAATACATAAGTTTTGCAAGGAAAACACAATCACTCCCTACTGTCTCAATACTCTCTTTACTTCTCCCTTTCTTCCTGTGTACTATTGTTGTCTGAAGTCTGAACACACAATTTAGGTTCCTTCAGTATTCGGAGTTGTGATGTCCTGTAATCTTTTTTTTGGGGGGTATTTACTGCAAGATTTCACCCACTTTTGTTAATGTCTTTCTGACTTCATGTCCCTGTTCATCCAGCTAGCATATGGGCAAGAAGAGAAGCGCCAAGTCCCTAATCATGTCCGCAACAAAAACAAATGGAATGTAAGTATTTCTGACTGTTCTCCAGAACTCTGCACCCTACTGATACAGCTTGTCTTTCATAAGACACACACTTTAAACATACACTCATTTCGCTCAGCTTTTAATTCGCAGTTAATGGCTAGCGATCCACACTACAGTCCACAGTCGAGTACATACAGTCCACAGTCAAGCACATATAACAGTCCCCAGTCAATCAGTAGCAAGTTTGTAGTTGACAGAATGGTAACTCCTTCACCGCCCAAACAAGAAAACTCGAAGCTCAATAAAGCTTTACAAATCCAACCAAAGGATGCTAGCACAGATTGGTCTCCCTTGGATGATGGCATTGCAGTGAACTTACCCTCTTCAGCTGATAAAACTCCTTCAAGAAAAGCCATTGATGATCATATTAACGGTGTGCTCTATGGCCCAAATCCAAGGAAAAGGCTCTCCTATTTTGTTGATATTAGCCCCAATTAACAATTGTTTCATTTCTGAGTTCCAGCATTTAGGACAACTTACTAGCACACTCAGAACTACGACCTTACAAATCGCATTTTTTTGGACACATACTCGTATTATTGAAAGTGTATATAGCATGTGTTCTGCAGATACAGATTTATCAGAGCGGATGCGTGTGCTTCTATATACATCGTCATCTGCCTAGGAGTTATCTTCTTTAGATAATAGTCTTGTTTTGGTTATGAACTGTGATGTATTTGTTAGCAAGCTAGCAATTCGCTAGCATGTAAACACATCTTGGTTTGTAGTATAGTATATGTTCCACTACTTGTGTTTTAAACACACATTAATTGATGATCCCATTTATATGATGGATGATGGATGTGCATTGGTCTTTGGCCTGTCCTTACCTTCTGCTGGAAGCCTTTTACTTCGATTCCTTTGTTTTCATTTCCTCATTTGCATACATTTATACAGATATATGATAATTTGTTTAAGCACTTGCTTAGAATAAATATGAGGTTATAACGTTTTGCGAAATCTTTGTTATGTAACCCATGATTTTAAATCATGGAGCTACAATCATTATAAGTCGTGTTTCTAATATTATTCATTATAATTTTTTTAATATGTATATTTAACTCTTAAAGATCTCTTATAAGTTTTAAGAAAATTTACTTTTAAAAATTTTACCTTTAAATGATTGTCTTTTAAAAATTACATTTTTTTATATATTTTAGTTATACTTTATTATTTTTATAAAACCTTAACCTTTTTCAACTGAAAAATATTTTATATTTCTCTTTAGAAACGATTGTGCCATTAAAAAGTTACTTGAAAAGTATTTGAAATAAAATGTAATTTTACAATGTTGATGAAGAGAAAATCTTAACATAAGGACTAATAATTAATCACTAAAATATTAGGAGTATTTCTTAACGGATAATAATCTAGTCCTTTGACAAAAAGGATTTATTTCTTAAAACTTAAGCTTATCATGGCACTCAAATTGTTCATTTTATTTTTTACATAGGCAACGACTCGTTTTCAAATTCCAATAAATAGGGGCTCGTTGCCAACTGCCAAGTCATCAATATACTTGCAAACTTTACCAAAAGCTCCATCATGACTCTAGAAATGCCCATATCCAATACAAAATCATGCTCAAAAATGCATCTAAACTAGATTGTGTTTAGAGATAGATTCATGGTAACTTATTTTTCAAAAAAAAAAATGCAATCGATTACCCATTTTTACGTCAGCTTGAATTTGTTTCTTTTTTAGTTAATAGAACCATTATAATTTATTTCATATAATATTGTAAAGTTACAGCCGGCTATTAGGCTATGCAATCTGTGCCATTGCACAGGGCTCCAAGCATAAGTGTCGAAAATAAGGACCTTCGTATTAGTTCATAAATATTTAGTTTAATTTAATATCATCAACGGTTGTGTTTTAGTGGCAAATAGTAATGCATGACATATGATTTAATGAGGGTTGGGAATGAATCCTACTAGAACCATTTTAGTTATTTTATTTTTTACTTTTAGACAAATTATTTCTTAATTATTATTAAATATATTGTAATTAATTATAAATAGAAATGACGCTGGAATAACTTTTATAGTTAAAAAAAATTAATACTTTCCATAAAAAAGTGCTTTTTTCTTTTCAAAGTTTTTTTTATTTAGCTTATATACTTCTATACGTTTATTATTTCAATGTAGTTAATTATTTATAATTCTTTGGTTTCATATTATATCAAAAGATACGGTCTCTTTTAATTTGATGTTTCTTTTGAAACCAATTTGGTGTATTGAAAACAAACAAAAACACGTGGCATGTTCATACTAACAAAAAATTGAATCTTTTTCATAATTAGTATGTAGTGTTGACAAAGAAAATAGTTTTTGAAAAAAAATTGTCAACATACTTTCTAACAAAAACTTAATATTTGTAAGTATTTTTGACAAAACTTTATTGAAGATAGTTGATGATAAAAATCAATTTTTATTGATAATTTTTGAAAAGTTATTAATTTTTTTAATCTATTGGAGTATTATTTACCTTAACATTATTATCTTATAGATGCGTTTTTTGTAAAAAAAATAAAATTATAATAGAACAATGAGATTTTTTCTTATTATAAGTACAAATATTGGAATTAATAGTTACTCCACATTAGATGGTGAAGGGCCTATTTTTCTTTTTATGTACAGGGTCTCTATTTTTTTGGAGACGATCCTATGTAAAGTAATTTTTTTTTTACCATATAATATATGATAACTTATAGCATATATACGATCATTTGATCATGTAATTTTAATTAAGGATGATATGATCTTATTATATTTTAAAGCGTACGGTCACTAAACTTTATAATATAATCACCATCATTAAACTATCCTGCTCATAGAAAACTAAAATCAAAAATCATATTTTGTTGTATATGATCATTTTGAAAATAAGTGTAATCACTTATTTAACTTGTAATAATCAAATTAACTTTAACACACTATTTTATTTTATTTTATTAACTATAAGAAGTAATTACCGAATTGTGGAGAAATTTTAGTAAAGTAAAGGTGAACCACACAAGAATTTGTATTTACTCCTTACATATTCATGTTGTTTCCATACTGCGGTCTTCAGTTGGGTGGTTAAAACGGCGAGACTTACACCAAACCATCTACCATAAAATAGGTGAAAATGGAGTAATATCCCTTTCTCGACACTATTTAAACAATAACAAGGAGGAGTGATTCAAATTACGGCGGGTTCTTCATTTCGTAATCTCTAATTGCTCAATTTTCTGCTCAATCTCTGAATTAATGGATTGCGAAATTCTCAAAGAGAGGTTAATACTCTGAATCTGATTCTGGTTGCCCTAAGGCCTAACTCATCCTAAAATGTTATTCATTTTTCTATTTAATCATCGATTTATTTTATCGTAACTATTATTGACTATTGAAAGATTTTGATTATTACATCTGAGTTCTGATTGAGTGGTTATCATGTTAAAAATCCGATGGCTATATCGATTTTCTACTGCCTATAATGATTTTTGCGTTACTGAATGTTGACTTGATAATTCTTTTGACCTTTATCCCGTTTTTTATGCTAGGTATATTGAAGCCTGTAGGAGGCAAGGAATTCTACCAAATAAAGGAATTTGCTCATCGCTCTTAATGGTATTACTAACATTTTTCTCTTTTAGCTTCTCACTCTTCTTTGTGCTCCACAGTTTATTATACTCTTATAGGCTATGGCACATTTGGTTGTTGGTATTACATTGTGAGAATGATATTAAACATTTATTGAAATCTAATTAGAAAAATTAGTTTATGATCATGTACTACACTAATTATTTTTTATTCACAAAAAATATTCTTCCTCACTACCACTTGAAAAGTGGTATTATATGTAAGTCAAAGCTATGAAAAAGAAATACATGCTTGAGGTTGACGAGGAGAACCGGAGAACTTTATTATCATAGGGATGACATAAAAAATCTCAATAACCGGCCGTTTGGTTGTCATTATTTATGGGTGTTAATGGTAATGAAAATTAACGTAATTTGGTTAGGAATATTGCTTGACAAAGTATTTGACTATTATTGTTCTACTTCTATCATGTTTCTTCACAAGCTATTCTTCGTCATCTTTTTTTGAGAAACTCTTTCATCATCCCATGAAATATGGTATTAGGTGGTGATGAAAAATTGAAGAAAAACACGTTTGAGGATAGAAGCTTCATTATATTAGACTGACGTAACATATTTTATTCAAATTTATAACGAAAACAAAATAACTACCACCGTTTAATACCAACCACTAAACAAGCTATAAAATTAACACTAAAATTTATCCTCACTACCCTTATTTAATACAAACAATTAACTACCCTTTGAATTAATTGTGGCGTACCATGAAGAGTGATGAGTTAAGCCAAGTAACTACCGTCTCGAACGAATCTGTTCTTTTTTATATAACTCATTTTTTGGAATTGCTTCACTGCAATTAACAATTAGGGTTCTAAATGGATATTAACTATTACGTAAGTGAATATTTCATACAAAAGGCATTCTCTGACAAGTTCATTGATTTGGGAGTTGGCTACATGCTACATGATCTATGTTCGATTTTCTTTTGAACCTGTGAAAGTTAAATGCACCCTCTACCAAAGCATCGACACTTATTATCTAACAAGTATTAGTATATTCTTACATTATTCATTTTAGTTTTAAGATCAAGCATAAGATGAGCATTACTTTAAAATCATTCATTGCAAAACTATGATACCATTATATAGAGTAAGGGGGACTATTGTGGTCTCACCTTTACATATATGTTTGCATTCTCATGAATTCTTAAGGATGAGCTAGAAAGGGTACTTTGTGTTGGAACCAAAGATTATTTTCTTTGATAATTAAAAAATGAAGAAATGATTTGAAATTGCTCGGTGTTTTTGGCTCATGACTTTTATTGCATATAGGATCAAAAACCAATGTAAAATAACATTTTTGTTGTCAAATGGATAACGATGTTGATATTTGATTAAACACAGGATCCAACATGACATTTAGGGGAAACTCAGGTTATTTGGTCCTGTGTCTGAACTAATAAGTCATATGTGATATAACAAGACAATCAAAGTTCTGTATAGATCTGATAGTTAAAGCAAAATAGACAAAGTGACTACTTCTAATATAGACACTTTTATTTGAGGATGAAGGATGAATTGGTAGGTGATTATTGGTAAAGTAGAGATCATTGATTGGTTGCAAAGTGCTCTTTTCTAGCTACATGAAAAACGTTTCTTCAAAAACAATGACCATTCGACTTTGGCCTGAACCTTATGCTCCCATGTTTATGAGTCTGGTATGTCGTTGCAATAACAGTTTCTAGACCACTTTTTCAGAAAATGGGAGTGGTTTGGTTGTAGGAGGCTGGGAGCCTATCACTGCTAAGTTGACATTATGGTCAGCATATGATGTTGTGCTTCAGAGCTTGTTATCAATTTCGTTGCCAACTCACTATATCAAATCATCTCTTTACCTGATGCAAACATGACATCCTCAGACACAATTTGCTCTGATGTGGTTGAAGCTGAAAAATTATCCACTTTGTTGTTTCAATATTAATCAACAAATTTATGAACTTTGGTGATCTTGAAATGTTGGTCATATGATCAGAAAGTGGTTTAAGTGAGGCTGTGGAAAAATAGGGTTCTTTAGGTGGGTCTGAAGGTGTTTTTGCTTAAAGAGCTAGGTGATGAAGCACTATGAATGAAGCCCTTTATAGTTAGATATCTAGAGCTGGGATTTTTGTTGTTCGTGGTAGTTCAAGTAACGGTCGCATCATATTGTGGGTTTGAATATGGAATAGGAATGTGAAAGATAAGAGATGGAGGAATAAAGAGTTTCTAGGGACGATCGGGTAGAGTAGTTTGTACAGTGTAAGCTAATATTTCCAAAATATGATTGTTAGTTTAACGATCATGATTTTGACATAGTATTTAGTGACAAATCTATGTTCAAAACTAGTAATTCATTTCTCTCCTTTGTGAGTCCAATTGTTTATCAATGAGAATGTGCATAATCTTTCTGTATGAGTGCTTGTTGGCTTTGTTAGTAGTAGATTTCTCCTCCACATGTTATTTCATTTGGAAAAAGAAGTTTATGGCATGCTATGTTACATGGACACAAATTTAAGTGTTGAGTGTTCAACAATCGGACTTAGCAATGCCTTAAATTTTGTGAACTTTCCAAAACTTGAATACCACCATGAGAGTATTTATATTATGTTGAAATCTAGTATAGTGTGAACCATTAATTTTTTAAAAATTAAAGATTTGAAATAAGATTTTAATATTTCTATTTATTGATGTGTAATATTAATACTTGAAAGGAACAAAGCCTCAAATATTAAGGTCCCAAAATATATGCTAAATATAACAAGGTAACCCTTGTCGTATTGCACAATGTCGCCAGGTTCAACATGTGTCCGATGTCTTGTTGTGTCACATGTGTATCATATATGGCATATACCTTTTTTGGTTTATGCCTATGGAGCTTAATGCAGACATAGTTTGCTAGAAAATATTCTTACAATTCTAAAGCATCCTCTAGTTTGGTGTTGCCAGCTTAATTTTAATTTTCAATCTACTCCATGCAGGGTAGGATGAAGATTTCCCAACATGAGCCATTTTCTCTAGAGTTTTCCTTGGATAATCTAAAAGATTGTGATTTTCTTCCCCTTTTTGAGTTGTTCGTTGACATTGATGACTCTGCCATTCATCGGATTGACATTTATAACAAAAAAATTTGTGTCATGAATGGAGCTTATGTATTGTCTTTATTGCGCGCATTGAGCAAGAAGCTTCATGTTGTCCACTTAAATGACTTGTCACTAGAAAGGGGTTTCTTGAGGTATGTAATATCTTATATGAAATGAAATTTGTGCAATTGGTATCAATTTTTTGGTTGAAATTATTTCTTGGAGGTTTTACTTTTTGGGGTGACTTGAGAATGAATTGTCTATAAAAGAAAACTTTTTTTAATATATGACTACAAAGTCATACTTTTCACCTTTAGAAATTGGCGAAAAATATTTTTTAATTTAAGGGTTATACAATTACAAGGTCAATTTATAGTTATAGGAGTTCATACAAGTGCGTATAATTTGAAGTTAGGAAAATATAAGCTAGATCATATTTATGAGTTTAAAGTAAGGGTTATTATTGAAGTGAAAGTTGAATATAGTAAAGTCTAAATGTTATATTTGCAATCATTTTAAGTTATTAGTCTAACATTAGCCATTGTAATCTTTTTAAAAATATGTATTAGGTTTTAAAAGGTCTATTTTAATCGTGAATTTATATGTTCTAGATAACTTGAATTTATTATGATAAAATGGATATTTTTAGATTGATAATTCACATTACAATATTCACAATATGAGTCCTAACACCTTGAGGTGCTCGCATCAGTGACATCACGACATCATTTGTGATTTTTTCGTAAAGAAGAGCGGGGCGGAGTGGATTGTTGACGATACATGTATTCTAGAAAAAAGGAGAAAGTAAGTGAGCAAGCTAAAGGGATGGATTAAATGAAAAAGTGGACAACCGACAAACAAAAAGTAGGGGGAGTAGCAATGTATGTGGAAACTATAAATCTAATAAATCAAAAAAATTGGGAAGAAATTAATTAAGAGAATTATGACATTTTTTGCTACCTCTTCCTTATAGGTAAACAGTTCTGTATATTGTGCCATTTGAGTCTTCAATCTAATATATTTTGTGGATTTTGTTATTTATGTCAAAGCTGTTTGTTTGAGATTGGATATACTGGGTTTGTCACTTTGATCATATTTTTTGTTTTGGACATTGGCAAATTTAAGGAAATAATGATTTAGGAAGTGTTTAATGTCTTTTTCCGATTGTGTTTTGTTGGGAGAAGTAACATGTTTTTATCACGTGCAGTGTTTTTCTGTTTTTTCACAGATTTCTGCTTGAGCATTTTTTATGTTCCATGGTGTCTTGTCTCTGTTTATTGTTCTGACCTCGTTGGCTTTCACCTCCAGGGATTTATTCAAGAGGGGTTTGACTTGCAAAGAGCTACACCTCAGATCTTCCCACCTTAGACAACTTAATCTCACTGGAAGTTTTCTGCAGCTGCAGACTCTTAATTTGGATTTTAATACATCACTAACTAGCTTCCAGGAGACTTGTTCATCTAGTATGCCAAATTTGAAGCACCTATCTCTGTGTGCAACAAGGGTTTCTAATCTTTGGACAACTGTCTCTGCTTTGTCAAAGCTTCCTTCTCTAATTGAACTTCGTTTCCAGAATTGTTTATGCTGTAAAAATACTGGTCCCTGTCCTAAATCACCTTCTCCAAGGACACATGGTAGCAATTGGACTGGATATTATGATGATTTATATGCAAGAACATCATTAAGACAGAGTTTATTGTTTAACCTACCTCATTCATACCCAGAGGACACACTTGAAGACACATCTGTAATTGAAGATGCTAGTTTTACTGAAAACTCTCATTGGCCAAGAGAAGACTTTGAAGAAATTTATGAAGGCGATTTACCAAATTTTTATCAGGAGCTTAGTTTTCCTGACTGTTTGTCTGATGCTCTCCATAATGTTGATCTGTTGAACAATGTGGTAAGGTGACTAAATTGTACCAATTATTCTTGCCAGAAAGTACTTGCTTGTTTTGTTTCTCGATGAATGATCTGGAATGCCTTTCTTATCTATTGCCTAGATACATTTCATAAAGAAGATCTTCTGGCTTTGTCCTCTTTTCCCCTCGTAAATAATCTTCAGGTCCATGTTTAACTCGTATATGGTGGTCAAAGCCTCGTTAAAACTTTGTTGCTATGGATGATCCGTTATTTAAGTTAGGCTCGTCTAACACTTTGCAGCACTGCCTCGTACCATCCGACATAGTTTGGTTGCTTAGGCATTTGCTAATATTCCACTACATTCTTAACGAGGATCCTATAGCTGTTCTCTTGAGCAAATGATCTGAAGCTCCTTATCAGTGAAAATATGTAGCTGATTCTTTTGCATGATTTGCTATTAACTCAGGAATATAAAATTTGGAAATTGTTTGCAAACTTCTTTTCGTGTTTGGTGCTGCAGTGCATTTTGTCTAGCTATTCTCATAATTATTGTTGTTGCTATGATAAAGATGGAAGATTTATTCTAAGACAACCTTTACTGTTTTAGCAGGTTTCTTCGGAGACTCTTACATATGAAGATGGAGATTTCTTATCAAGTGGCTCTTATAGGAATCAGGGTTTGTCTTTTGATGATTCTGAGAAAAGGAAGTATTCGGCTCATCATCCTTCACCAATCTGTTTTGAGAAACACTACAGGGATTTTATCATTGCTTCACTTCCTCAGTTGCAAGTTCTAGATAATTTACCTGCTGATGACAATGACAAGGAAACAGCAAAGTTTAGATTCTTAAAATATTTTGAATACTTACCTTACAGAAGAAGGCAAAAAGAGAGTGTTGTAAGCATCTTGAATAAGCGAGAAATTAACAATAGACATACTAATTTGTGCAAACATGTATCGTCCTGTCTGCCTGTAAAGTCTTCTCAGTATCATACTAGATCTCTTGTAGCTGCTAAGGTGGGTGCATCTGCATGGCCATTGCTGCGCCCTCTGTCAACTTCTGGTTATGTTTTTGGAGATGAAAATAGAAGTTTTCGCCCAAGGCAGTTTGAATACCATCCATCTGACTCAGGCTTGATGGCCTTTGGAACTCTTGATGGTGAGGTTGTTGTTGTGAACCATGAAAATGCAAGTATATTCAGTTATATACCATCTCTTGGGGCAATGAACAGTGTTTTGGGCCTTTGCTGGCTCAAAAAATACCCGTCCAAGGTATGCTGTTTTGGTAGCAGAAATTACAATAAACAATCATGTAGTTTGAACTGTCTCCTTTATTTCTACTTTTACAAGATTTATATCCATTTTGCACTCTCTTCAAAGTTCAAGTGTGTCTACAATTAAAGTTCTGTGACTTGTAAAATGTAAAAGGGTAATTCTCCCAGTAAATGAGTTTGTAGAATAGGATAGCACTTCTTAGAATATGTTGTATCATGATAGATATACACCCTGGATGAAATAGTTTTGCAAACAATACCCATTTTGTTGAAGGTAATGCTTTTTCAATCACTAGCAATATAGATAAACAATGCAAAAACCTTCATCTCAACAATTTGACATGAACTAAAACAAGTCGACATGAGACATTGTCGCTAATAAAGATAATACTTATTTGGCCCTATTTAACACTAATTCACAACTAATAAATCAATTTCAATTATCATCCACATATACTTTGCTCGATTTTTTTTTCTATCATTCATGTCATATTGAGTATAATATTCACTTTCATTAAACAGAAACCTTTCATGCATATTTGAAAGACAATATAATTTCTCATGATGAAATCGACTTTTGTCTATGGCTTGCTGGTTAATATGTTGACAGTAGTTGATGCATGATTCTATTGATTCATGCTGTTCAGCTGGTGTATTCTTTGTCATTGCTGCACTATCTTCTTCTGTACATATTTTAACAATTTTTTAACTTTATGTGTTGGTTTCTGTTCTATCTCGTTATCAGCTCATTGCTGGATCGGATAATGGTTCATTGAGATTGTATGATGTCCAACAATGGCAATCGGCAGGTACAGGAAGGAATTTTAATGCCTATGATGACTTTGATCAACTTACTTCTGTTCATGTCAATGCAACTGATGAATTGTTTATTGTGAGTGGATATTCAAAAAATGTTGCCTTATACGATATCAACACTGGAAAACACATAGATGTATTCAGCGATATGCATCAACGGCATATCAACGTTGCAAAGTTTTCAAATCATTCTCCATCTGTGTTTGCTACTTCATCATTTGATCGTGACGTCAAAATGTGGGATCTAAGGCAAGGATTGCTTCAGCCTTGCTTTACAGCATCAAGTAGCCATGGAAATGTGATGGTCTGCTTTTCGCATGATGACCATTGTCTTCTTGTATCAGCCATTGACAATGAGGTAATGTTAAGGATAACAACATCCTGGTATTTAACATTTTATAGAATTATCTCAAATCTTTTATGTAATGCTGCAACCTTTTTTTAGGATTTGCTAGCCTTTCTTGCGGCTTCTGCATTTGCAAATTGTAATGATGAAGCTTAATTGAGGCTTTAAGTGACCATGACCCTTGCTTACTTAGTTCTCACTTTCTCTATTTTATTACTTCCTTTATGTTTTTAAGTGCACCATTTGTTTAGGACCTTAGGCACAAAAATAAGGAATGATGAGATTGTAAATGTTCAAAAAATGCCACGTGAGTACAAGAGAAAGAATGTGGTCCCCCATGTTGGTGGGTGTGGTGAGCTCATGGGTAAAGTTGTCTGTGTACCTTAAAAAGTGTATAAGAGTAAATGATACACTTGATTAGAAATTTGCCAAAACATAATGCTTTTGTCTATTTTAGGTGATAAAAGTTGGTCATTCACCCACCAAAACTGATTTACAACCTAAAACACTCAAAGCTAAAAGGAGAATCAACTAGGTTAGACTTCACAATGGCAGTTTTGAGTCGTAAGTTAAAGGGAGCCAAAGTTATTAACCAAACCAAAAAACTAAGGGTCCAAAATTCGAATTTCCGGTCTCTTGTTTATAAAACATACTCTTAACTACTAAACCACATATTATTACCGTACAATTTAAACTGTATTTTGCTTCTAAAAATGAACCAAAAATATTCAGGGGTGAGCCACTTTTGGCCCTAATAATGATTCGCCAATGGAACTCCCCAATACCCAAAGAGGAGAAATAACAATTTACAACCTATTGATCCATAGACAATCATTTCTATTTACATCCTTCTTTAGAGTAAAGAGATACCTAGTTTTAATTTCTTTCTGTAAGAACTTCACAACAAATCACTTCTCAAGTTCTTATTGTGCCAAACAACCAAGAACCTGATCTTCCATACCTTGTAGGTGACATTACCTACAACAGCAAATGGGATTCTTCTTCGGCAGTAGGAGGATTTAATTATGTTGTGATTAGTGATAAGGCTCAGAAGGGAACTGCATTTAGCATTACACCCCAACCAAGCTAGTGTATCATTCATACAGATATCCCCCGCATCACACTAATACAGAAGATTGAATATACTTCAGTAACATCAAAATTCCTGGACTGAAGCAGCATTCTCACTTGCAAATTTGCTTGAAGTTGCACTTCTGAGATGTATAGGCTTGATCCAACCAGTATTTCTAATATAACAATCGCACACCCACAAGCTTCCTTATCATTCTTAACCTGCCAATACAATTTACCAATGGCAGCAATATTCCAGATATCAAGTCTTCTATCCTTCTGAAAATCAGTCTTGATTAAACAGCTAGAAGCACAATTCTCATATCGTGCAATCTAATCAATTCCACATTATGCGAAGTGCTACGCTCTTTGCAGGGCCATCTCGGTGATTTTAGAGGCCATGAGCAAAAATTAAAAATGGGTTTGATTTTTCTAAAAACATGATTGATAGATTATTAATTATTTTCGATTAAACAAGACAATATTTTGCTTATTTAACCAACTTAACCAATAAAATACAACAAATCAACAATATATGTATTTGGCTACTTAGATTCAGTGATTTAAAAAGAAAATACCAAACAATACCAGGTAACCATTAACCCAAAAATAATATTTGAAAAACACTACTATGTAGTCATTAACAAGGTGATGAGTAACTATTATCTATGAAAATTATTAACATGAACTATACAATCACTAACGCGTGTTGATGTTTTGAATAATATATATTTTCTAATATTATGTAACAAAAAAGTGTGTAAATTATAAAAATTAGGCCCTCAAAATAATGGGCTTGAACCGTCGCTCATGCGGCTCTTGATAAATAGCCAGCTGTGGCTCTTTCACAAAAGCATCCTATTAGGCGCCACACTTTGAGGAAGAACACTGTTCAATCTAGAGAAAATCAGATTTGTGATGTACTTTAAGATAGTGTTGCAACAGGCAATGGGACTAAAATCACTTAGAGAGTTAGGATAGGAAGCTTTAGGAACTAGAGTTGTGTTAGCAATAGTTAAGCTCTTAAGCATTTTAGATATGAAGAACTCCTTTACAGCCTCCATAAGACCCCTACCAAAAACCTCCCAGCTCCATATGAAGAAAGCATACCAAGTCTTGATAATGAGAGGTTTTTGTTAGGAAAAAAAAAACAAGCCAACCATGTTTTTTTCTATTTTAGACTGGTGACCAAGGTTTTTTCTGTGCACATCCAAGTCTGGTGGTCAAAGTTTGATGATGAGAGGTTTATAATAAAAAAAGAAATACAACCAATCATGTTCAAAGCTCTCTCTATGTTGTCCATGAAATCAAATCTAACCAGGTAAACACCCCTACCAATCATCCCTATTCTATCAACAGCAATGTCTTTCTATATTCTACGCACGAACCGATCCATCATAGGCAAAGGAGGCTTAGCACCTAAGACAAGACAAACAACAGAAGGAAGCCAGAAGTCTATCTCCTCTGCTATGCCATCCACTTTTATATTCTTGTACGTGGTGAGAATCGAACCCCTCTGATGAAGGGTGGAAGGGAAAGCCATCTACAGTTCTACCACAGGCTAACCATGATTCTCTTTGTAAATAATATTAAAACATGTACAGTAAAGATAAAAGGAATATAAAGCTTGATAAATTTGCTATTTGTACACTACAAGACCTGCAAGAGAGCAAAGTTGACTGCACATAAACCCGATGAGGTTCCATTTTAAAACCAATTGGTAGTAGGAGGAGTAGCCCATCAAGCTTATATGTTAGTCAACATCTCTCTAATTCTTTGATGTAGGATCACATGTGGGTTATTTTTTTACAACAAAGCTTTGGCTCCACGCCCCCACCAAAAAAAAAAGTCGTGGCTTTGTCCTTTTCAATATATGTAACAACCTTAATCACCAAGGCCGCTAGCTATGTCTGTGGTCGATTTTTCCTGACAGTTTGCTTTTGAATGCATAATTTCCCTGGCTAATCCCGTTATGGGTAAATACATGAATCTAATACCTAAGCTTTCTAATTGATATGATGCTTTAACATCTCTGCTAAAAATGTATCATGCAGTTTCCATGCCGACTTTAGTTCATAAAACTTTATCCTTATTATTTTCAAGCTAAATTTACTTTTACTTAAGCTAGTTTTCTTGTAAATTATTTTGTGTATGTATGTCCAGGTTAAGCAGCTTTCAGCAATTGATGGGAGAGTCCTGTTGGATTTAGAGATAGCACCCACAGGAAGTACACAAAATTACACTCGATCGTACTACATGAATGGAAGAGACTATATCATCAGTGGGAGCTGTGATGAGAACATAGTTCGTATTTTCTGTGCACAAACAGGAAGAAGACTTCGTGATGTATCTTTGGAGGTATTAAATTTTGGACTTTTTACCTTTACTTTCTCACTCTTTTACTTTTTTGTATGGGGGTGGGGGAGTGGATGGACTTTGGGGATGAGGCACTTGGTGATCACCTCTGGCATGGGCAGCCGATGCAATGAACATTCTACTTCATCATGAAGTAGGTGTGCCCACCCATGCCAATAGTTACTCACTCAAGACCTCATACTTCTCCTTTGATGCTTGCCTGGCAGCAATGATCTGTCAGCTATAGCTACTGTTTTCCTTTCTAACCTTGCTTGTCCAAGTGAGAGAGTGCCCACCCGGGTAAATGCCCTCTAACTTCTATTTATCTCTAAAATCTAACAATAAATCTTACATAATTTAATTGACACTAAAGCGTTGTTAAGTTGTTATAAGCAACATGAAGTGTTTTCAAACAAGAGCAAAGATGGTAAGTCTTACAATTTGGCTACCCTTGGCATGACCACCCGATACCACAAAGTTAATCATTAATCTTGACCGATTAACAACCACTTACCTCACTTCAACTAGGGATGATACTTCCGCATCACAACTACTAAAAGAAAGCTTATTTTAGAAAATCTGTTAGGAGTTTATAAGAAATATCAAGCTTGTTTTATTTAATATGAGTTTAGATGTTTGCGAAAGGGCTAGTAAGTTTTCATAAGGGAATTTCAACAGAAAAAACAAAGCTTTTAGACAAATTGTGGCATCCGGCCGTGCATTTGCAAGTATTAATTTGGCACTCCTTATGATATATAAATATATGAATATAAGATATGGTTTATTCTTTATACATTCAAATAGAATTTGAAAAACAGGTTGCTAGATCTTAAACGTAATATGTGTACATATGATCTTGTCTAAGTCAAATACACCTTCAATTTCTTAGATAGTGTGGGTGTGGCACTAATTTCTATTCTATCAGAAAATTAAGAAAAACTATGGTGGACAGACGGAAAAAATGTTAAAATAGAGAGATATAGGTTAAGATGTAAGTCTATAAGGATGTGTTTCGGGACAACTCAGAAAAAGAAATGTGTGAAAATCAGTCAGATTCTGGAAGAGTACATTTTTTAAGGAACACATAGAAATAAGGTGGGGGCATAGGTGTGTTATATTTAAGGTAAGCTAATTGTGGCCTGCATGTCATTCATGAAAAAGTTGAGCTTACTACAGCCACTCTGACTCGTAGTGTAAAAACAAGACCGCATTGCATCGCATCTGCCGCGTTGTAAAGGTGTAAAACAATTGTGTTTTGACCCGTATTAAGAGATATCTTATGATTCGACCGATATTGAAGCGTTAAGATAAGTGTGTCATTCTTATAAACGCATCATCATTCCGTCGCCGCTATCACAACCGTTACCGCATTTTTACACTATGCTCTGACCGGACAGGACCATAGCATTGATATATTTCTTGCTGTTTGAATCTGTGTTTTTTTTTTAAAAAGATTTTCAGGATAGGAGAGAATGATTAACTGACTCTTCAAGTTGTTTTTCCTTGTTCCCTTTTTATTCACTTGTATAGAAATTTTTAGAGTTTCTAGAATGCTGGTGTTCGCAAGAGGGTGAAAGCTTTTTTCTCTGTTGGGTTGCCATCTTGAGAAAGCTCAGTGCTTGTGAATTGTGATAATTAACATTCTTGGATGCCGCAGAATATTTTATCTCCTCGTTTGTGCTAGTTATGTCCCCATTTTACTGGTTAAGGCTTTGGCTTTGTTGTGTGTTTATGTCTTTCTAACTGATGAGATTGGGAATTATTTTTTTGAGTCACGTGGTGCTTTCCCTTTCGCTAGAGTTTACTTGGTGTTGTTAGGTTTCATTTGATTGCTCCTCTTACTTGTAGCTAAAGGGCAAAAACTTGTGGAAACCTTTCTGGATATTACTTTTGTGGATTTGGTTTGATGGGAGTAATTGGAATTTCTGGTTGGATCGACCTTTTTGGGTATCTTTTGGACGCAACTAGTGTATAGTTCCACTCTGGGCTCACATTCTTGTGGCTTGTTTATTGATATTTTCTTAAAGCATTGAAAACAAAAAGTAGCTTTTGTGCAAGCTTAATTTTGATGGTAAAAGATAATTCCTGGTTTACTAAAGACTTTTGTCAAATATGTGGAAAGCATTTTGATGGTGAAGAAACGATAAAAAAAATGGCGTTTTTTCATATGTTGAATTATGTCAGTAAATGTATCTTTTCTTGCGCTCTTGCAGGGAAAACAATCAGGCGCTTCAATGTTTGTGCAGTCCTTGAGAGGTGATCCTTTTAGAGTATGTCCTCTGTACTTGTGGCCTCCGTAATCGCTAACTTATCTTTGAAATTAAAATTATTGTCAATGTACTGCATGTTAATAAAAAGCACCAGGGGCTTAATTTTAGTTTTCGAATCCCTTTAAGGTTTGTGTAATTTAAATTGTAATCGATAGAGTTTCCCCCTACAAAAGTTGTGATTCCTGCTTCACCATTTTTACGATTATAAAGCATGAACTGTGAAAGGGGTGAGAAATAATTACAGTGAACATTATACCAAAAGATATGTATGAGAGTATGTGGGGGAGGAGTTGATCTTCCATGCTTTTGGGAGGACATTATATTAGAACAATAGAAAATGTAGTTCCTAATCTATAGAATTGCTTTTTGGACTAGTAAATCACTTGAGTTGCTCTCTGACCTGTATATACCATTCCTTCATAGGAGATGTCATCTGAGAGTCATTATTAGTTGATTTTAAGACTGTTTCTGATACGTGATCTAGAATTTCTAGAATAAATTTATGGTGGAATATTTTTTGGGCTTCAGTGGAGATGGTGGTGGACAGTGTATTTGGATTGTATTTTTCATTTTTATAATATGCAAGAAATCAGCCCAATATTCGTTTCACTTATGCTAGAAGGCCCAAGAAGAAACTACTAGAAGCAGGTTAAAGCTGCCAAATAATTGCTAAGCTGAGAAATAATTTCAGTTTTGGGGTAGAGGGTAATTTAGTAAATCAAGAAGAAAAGTTGTTATGAGTTTGTTAGCTGGGAGGACTTGTTAGGAATACACTTAAGAAGTTTGTTAAGAATTTGATTATATAATGGAGCATGGGGGAAGGGGGAAAAGCAAGCAATTTCATATTAAACACGTAGCATCTTTGGGAGAGCACCTTCCTCTCGAAAGAAGGGGTATGTATTACTCAATCAGCACTTGATAAAACAAACAGTTTCCATTCTCTGAGTTTCTTTCTTTCTTCTTGTAATATTCTGATTTCCAGCAATTGGTATCAGAGCAGAATCGTTCCAAAGATACGGAGAAGCAGATGGCTAGATTGAATCACGGGCAAAGGTTGGATTTGCTGGAACAAGAGGTGGCCGCTTTGCCCACACGTGTAGCTCAGGAGATAACTACGGCTCTGGCGGCGTTCAAGGCTGACCTTAGCAATCAATTGGCTGCTGGCCAGAAGAAAAACCGACCAGACCTACACTCCTCGCTGAACGGGTCGCCACCGGCATGGGATAACCCATTTTCATCTCAGTCTCAGGTGGGAAACGGAGAAAGGGGCGACCCAGGAGGTCAGTCAAATTGGAAGATGAGAAAACTTGACCTACCTCTGTTTGACGGCACGAATCCGGATGGTTGGATCCTCAGAGCAGAGCGATTCTTCCATTTTTACCGGCTGGGGGAAGAAGATCAACTGGAGGCGGCCATTGTGGCGCTGGAAGGAGATGCGCTGTTGTGGTATCAATGGGAACGACGACGCCATACGGTGCCTTCGTGGGACGCTCTGAAAAAGTTGATACTCCGGCGTTTCCGATCCACCGCCACCGGCACGTTGCACGAGCAGTGGCTCGCCCATGAGCAGACCGGAACAGTGGCCGAGTACCAACGACGCTTCATTGAGTTATTGGCCCCAATTGATGGAATTCCAGAGGAGATAGCAAAAGGGCAGTATATAAAGGGGTTAAAGGAGGAGATCCGGATTGAGGTTCGAATCTTAGATCCGATTACATTGGATCAAGCCATGGAGCTCTCTTTAAGAATTGAGGAGAAATGGAAATTGGGCCCAAGGCCCAAGTCGAATTTAAATCCGTCCACGTGGCGACCCCCTAACCATAACCCAAACCCACGTGCATATCTATATCCCACTACCCAGATTCAAAACTTTTTCCCTTCAAAAACGATAACCATTCCCAAATCCCACAACCACCATTCTCATACCAACCAAAATACCTTCAACACTTACAAAAATCCCGGGGAGGTGAGACGGCTCTCCGAGACGGAACTTCAGCAGAAGAGGGAGCGAGGGCTATGTTTCCGGTGTGATGAGAAGTGGTCGGTGAACCATCGTTGCCAACGCCGTGGGTTGAGCGTCTTACTCACGGAGGAGGAGAAGGAAGACGAAACGGCGGAAGATGGCGAGTTGGCTGCAACTGAGGTAAGAGCTAACGAAACCATTATAAACCATCCCAACTCAAATTTAACCCCAGAAGTTTCCTTGAATTCCGTAATGGGACTAACCGGCACGAAAACAATGCGTTTGGCTGGTATCATAAATGAGCAAGGTGTGGTAGTGATGATTGATCCGGGAGCAACCCATAATTTTATCTCCAAGATTGCAGCCCAACAGCTTGGTCTTAAACCAACAGAGAACAGGAGTTTTGGGGTGACCTTAGGTACTGGTGAGTCAGTTCAAGGGGAAGGAATATGCAAAGGTGTCGTACTAGACCTCCAGGGGGTCACGATCGTCGAAGAATTTTTGATTCTTCCCTTGGGCAGTTCAGACGTCATCTTGGGCATCCAATGGTTAGAGAAGTTGGGAACCATTTCAACCAATTGGAAAACACAAACACTGAGATTTCAGTTGGGGGGTACAACAATCACTTTAAAAGGCGATCCTTATCTGGGACGAACGGGAATTTCGCTCAAAGCCATGATCAAAACTCTACAGAAAGAGAAGCAAGGGTATCTCCTGGAATTGAGTCAGTTAGAAGAAAAAGAGGAATTGGAGTCCACCATCCCTGTAGAATTCCTACCATTGATACAGGAATTTAAGCATGTATTCCAACTACCTGAAGGGTTACCTCCACGACGACGAATTGAGCACACCATAGTGCTGCGTAGTGGAGCTAATCCCGTTAGTGTCCGGCCATACTGATACCCGTAGACACAGAAGGATGAGATTGAAAAGCTTGTTGCAGATATGCTCAAAGCAGGAGTGATTCAACCTTCCACAAGTGCATACTCCAGCCCGGTTTTATTGGTAAAAAAGAAAGATGGGTCGTGGCGATTTTGTGTGGATTACAGGGCATTAAACAAGGAAACAGTCCCAGATAAATTCCCCATACCCGTCATTGATGAATTGTTGGACGAATTAGGAGGTTCGGCCATTTTCACAAAGCTGGACCTAAAATCTGGCTACCATCAGATCCGAGTGAGGCCCGAAGATGTTCATAAGACAGCCTTCCGTACCCATGAGGGTCATTACGAATTCTTGGTTATGCCCTTTGGACTAACCAACGCTTCGGCTACATTTCAATCCCTTATGAATGAGGTATTCAAACCATTCCTGCGTAAACTCGTACTCGTATTTTTTGATGATATATTGGTATATAGTCCTTGTATTGAGACACACAAGAGGCATTTAGCCCAAGTTATGCAGATTCTCTCAGACCACCAACTCTTTGCCAACTTCAAAAAATGTGAAGTGGGAAAAGTGAGGGTGGCCTATCTTGGTCATGTGATCTCTGCAGCCGGGGTGGAAGTCGACTCTACAAAGATACAGGCTATGTTGGATTGGCCTTGCCCCTCGAATCTGAAGCAACTCCGGGGATTCCTTGGCTTAACAGGATACTATCGCAAGTTTATTAAGGGGTATGCCCAAATTGCTCTTCCTTTGACGGATCAGCTGCGCAAGGAAAATTTCGGGTGGAACGATGCAGCCACTTCAGCCTTCAGTACCCTAAAAAAAGCCATGGTAAACGCTCCTATACTAGCAGCTCCTAATTTCTCCCTTCCTTTTGAAATTGAAACAGATGCTTCTAGGCATGGGTTAGGAGCTGTCTTGCTTCAAGTTGGGCATCCAATGGTTAGAGAAGTTGGGAACCATTTCAACCAATTGGAAAACACAAACACTGAGATTTCAGTTGGGGGGTACAACAATCACTTTAAAAGGCGATCCTTATCTGGGACGAACGGGAATTTCGCTCAAAGCCATGATCAAAACTCTACAGAAAGAGAAGCAAGGGTATCTCCTGGAATTGAGTCAGTTAGAAGAAAAAGAGGAATTGGAGCCCACCATCCCTGTAGAATTCCTACCATTGATACAGGAATTTAAGCATGTATTCCAACTACCTGAAGGGTTACCTCCACGACGACGAATTGAGCACACCATAGTGCTGCGTAGTGGAGCTAATCCCGTTAGTGTCCGGCCATACCGATACCCGTAGACACAGAAGGATGAGATTGAAAAGCTTGTTGCAGATATGCTCAAAGCAGGAGTGATTCAACCTTCCACAAGTGCATACTCCAGCCCGGTTTTATTGGTAAAAAAGAAAGATGGGTCGTGGCGATTTTGTGTGGATTACAGGGCATTAAACAAGGAAACAGTCCCAGATAAATTCCCCATACCCGTCATTGATGAATTGTTGGACGAATTAGGAGGTTCGGCCATTTTCACAAAGCTGGACCTAAAATCTGGCTACCATCAGATCCGAGTGAGGCCCGAAGATGTTCATAAGACAGCCTTCCGTACCCATGAGGGTCATTACGAATTCTTGGTTATGCCCTTTGGACTAACCAACGCTTCGGCTACATTTCAATCCCTTATGAATGAGGTATTCAAACCATTCCTGCGTAAACTCGTACTCGTATTTTTTGATGATATATTGGTATATAGTCCTTGTATTGAGACACACAAGAGGCATTTAGCCCAAGTTATGCAGATTCTCTCAGACCACCAACTCTTTGCCAACTTCAAAAAATGTGAAGTGGGAAAAGTGAGGGTGGCCTATCTTGGTCATGTGATCTCTGCAGCCGGGGTGGAAGTCGACTCTACAAAGATACAGGCTATGTTGGATTGGCCTTGCCCCTCGAATCTGAAGCAACTCCGGGGATTCCTTGGCTTAACAGGATACTATCGCAAGTTTATTAAGGGGTATGCCCAAATTGCTCTTCCTTTGACGGATCAGCTGCGCAAGGAAAATTTCGGGTGGAACGATGCAGCCACTTCAGCCTTCAGTACCCTAAAAACAGCCATGGTAAACGCTCCTATACTAGCAGCTCCTAATTTCTCCCTTCCTTTTGAAATTGAAACAGATGCTTCTAGCCATGGGTTAGGAGCTGTCTTGCTTCAAGTTGGGCACCCCATTGCATATTATAGCAAGATTCTGGGCATACGAAATCGGGGTAAACCTATATATGAAAAAGAACTCATGGCCATAGTCTTTGCGGTGGAGAAATGGAGACACTACTTATTGGGCCGTCACTTCATTGTACGCACTGATCAGTGGAGCCTTAAGTTCCTCTTGGAACAAAGAAAGGTGGGACAAGCTTACCAAAGATGGGTTAGTAAGTTGATGGGATACACTTTTACAATTCATTACAAGCCGGGCCCTAGAACAAAGTGGTCGATGCTCTCTCACGCCAACACAACCCTGAGGTTTCTTGTAGCACGTTGGTAGCTTCATGTGGGCTACGATGGGATTATGTGCAGGCCTTCATAGCAAAGGACGCCACCTTGCAACGAATGATTACTCAGTTCCAACAGGGAGAAGGGACACCGAAATGGTTTTCTCTGGAGAATGGAATCTTGAAATATAAAGGGAGGATAGTAATTCCAAAACAGTGTGAACTCACCTCTAAATTACTCAAGGAATACCACGATTCCTTGGTAGGAGGGCACGCCGGTGACTTCAAGACCTACCAGCGTTTGGCAGAGGAATGGTTTTGGTTCGGGATGAGGAAGGACGTGGCCAAATATGTACAGCACTGTCATGTCTGTCAACAAAACAAACTCTCCACATTGTCTCCTTTGGGGCTCCTCCAACCATTACCAATTCCTGAGAAGGTTTGGGAGGACATTTCTATGGATTTCATTGAGAAATTACCCAAGTCGTTGGGGTGGGATACCATACTCGTGGTAGTAGATAGACTGACCAAGTACGGGCATTTCATTCCACTTAAGCATCCTTTTATTGCTCAGAACGTGGCCCAAAAATTCATATCTGAGGTCGTGAGATTACATGGAGTACCTAACTCAATTGTCTCTGACCGAGACAAGGTTTTTCTGAGCATTTTTTGGTCGGAACTGTTCAAGCTACAGGGTACTCAACTCCTGCGAAGTACTGCTTACCACCCTCAAACAGATGGCCAAACTGAGGTGGTCAACAAAGGTGTCGAATCTTATTTGCGATGCTTTGTGAATGGTAAACCGTACACCTGGGCTCGTTGGTTACCTTGGGCTGAATATTGATACAATACTTCCTTCCATACCGCCACTAATTACACTCCTTTCAAAGCTTTATATGGCAGGGATCCCCCCCATTTGATTCGATTCTCTGCTGGCCACACAACTGTGTCGTCAGTGGAAACACAATTGCAAGAACGTGATGCCATTTTGGATGATTTGAAGTTTCATCTGGTACAAGCCCAAGTTTATATGCAGCAATATGAGAATAAGAAGCGTCGGGAGGGTTATTTTCAAGTAGGCGATATGGTTTACCTAAAGCTACAACCATATCGACAGCAGTCTGTGGCGAAGCGTGTCCATGAGAAACTCTCACCTCGATTCTATGGCCCGTATCCGGTGTTAGAAAGAATTGGCCAAGTTGCCTACAAGCTGCAACTTCCTCCAGAATCTAGAATTCATCCCGTCTTTCATATCTCTCAGCTCAAGAAGGCCCTAGGAGCGGGGCATCCACCTACCAATCTCCCTACCCAACTGTCTGCTGATTTGATATTGGAGGTGGAACCTTGGGCTGTGCTTGGGGTGCGCAATTCTCAGGCCAATATGGAAGTCCTGATTCACTGGAAGGGTCTGCAGGATTTTGAAGCTACTTGGGAGTCCTTTGAGGAAGTCAATCTCAGATATCCTACCTTCCACCTTGAGGACAAGGTGAATCTTTGGGTGGGAGGTATTGCAAGAAATCAGCCCAATATTCGTTTCACTTATGCTAGAAGGCCCAAGAAGAAACTACTAGAAGCAGGTTAAAGCTGCCAAATAATTGCTAAGCTGAGAAATAATTTCAGTTTTGGGGTAGAGGGTAATTTAGTAAATCAAGAAGAAAAGTTGTTATGAGTTTGTTAGCTGGGAGGACTTGTTAGGAATACACTTAAGAAGTTTGTTAAGAATCTGATTATATAATGGAGCATGGGGGAAGGGGGAAAAGCAAGCAATTTCATATTAAACACATAGCATCTTTGGGAGAGCACCTTCCTCTCGAAAGAAGGGGTATGTATTACTCAATCAGCACTTGATAAAACAAACAGTTTCCATTCTCTGAGTTTCTTTCTTTCTTCTTGTAATATTCTGATTTCCAGCATAATATTTGTTGTTGGTTAACGACCAAAACTAATCTAGATTGGCAAGCAACTGTCGGACCTCCAATACTATATAGTGGATGAACTAGGTAAAGCAAGGAGGCTTTCCATTCATATTTGACTCATTGCACTTAGCTGGAGCATACTCTAGTTCAAGTAACAAGCCGACTCATTTCACAAAGTTTAAAAATTTACAGTCAGACAATCAAGCATATTTTGCTATATTAACGTTTACATACCCCGTTGCATTGTTGTGCTTTCGTGTGTTGAGTGAGCTGCGGGTGTATATTGACGATTGCATTGGTTCATGTACAATCTATAATTGCATTATGCCATTCTCCAGGATTTCAACATGAGCATTTTAGCAGCATATATGCGTCCCAACGCGAAGTCTGACATTATCAAGGTAATACTGCGCTTCTTACTTAATGGTTAATGGTGTATAAGAAGGTGTTCATTCAGGTCATTGGATTTATTTTGGTCATGTGTTTCGGGTCGGTTTAAAATTGAGTCTTGTGTCCATATTGATTTTTACATAATTTAAAATTTTTTTTTAAGTCGGATGAACTTGATTCGATTACAAGGTCAGGTAAATATCGGGTCGTAATGCAAGTACATCAACAATTTACCAATATATGTGTGTGATTTTACAGGTGAACTTGCTGGCATCAAGTGACTGCAGTGCAGATGCCTCGGATGATGAGACTTATCTTCCGTCCTTCAGTATGGGTGGCTGATCACTTATCTACTTGTACTTCTTGAGTTTGTTCCATTATCCTTAATGAATAATTCGTGTATTATAGTTTTAAAGTTTAAGACTTTTGAAAATTACAGTTTTAGTGTTTATTTTTTGCGAATTACAGTCACCAAAATATCAAAGTTTACAGCATTCAGGATAATCACAAAATCTCGACCATTTAACCTAACATTCTGACCACTAAAAAATAAACATTGAGGTTGCAATTCATAAAAGTGCTAAACTTTAAGACTATAATTCGTAAATTATTCTATATTTACTAATAGAGCAATTTTACGAGGAATGAAACAAAGGAGTATTTTTAGTATTATAATTTCCCATTGTTATTTGTAATGTAAGGTCGTAATAAATAAAAAGAGATTGAATTGCGGGAACGAAATCAAAAGAAAGTTATAATGTATAGATGAGAGTAAAATAAAAGAATGGGTCTATTTTTAAATGTAAAAATGATGTAAAATAAGTGACATAATTTAAAGTGATAAATAATGCAAGTGAGTGGAACGGAATGAGTATATAATATACATACTCTAGTGTCTCACTAAGTTTGCTATTAAGGGTTTCCACAGAAAACCAAGGAAAAGGAAGAAAGCAACTATGCAAGTATTTTAGTGGAGTATATAGGTGGAGTTATGTTCGTTAGTATTTTTGTGGAGTATGTAGGAAGAAAGCAACTAAGCTAAGTAATAAATTGTAGGTTTTAATAGATATTGTTGGAGTCGTGTTCAAAAAGGTAATACACCAAATTATATGGAACATATATAAAAATAGTATATGTAGCAAAATTAGAGGGATATAAAAAATATATTTAAAATCATAATTTAATACAATTGATTCCATTTTGATGGATTTAGCTCTTTAATTTTTAAATTGTGATGGATTGTTACTTATTAAATTATGTATTTTTATTATGTAAGGTTGCACATGATATCTATCTTTCTAATTTTCAAGATTAAGGTCGTGTTGTATTTGTATCTAGCTTTTTAATGGAGTATCAGTGTAACTTAAATCTCTATGTTTGGGGTTCTATCTATCTTACCTTCTTTTTGGAGGGGGTATGTATTGCTTATTATCTTTTCTTTAAACACATATTGTTATGAGAGACCGTCTTTTAAAGAGATGATCTCAATTGAATTGGCCCATTAGATTTTTAAAAATACAAAAATGAAAAACGTAGTGTTACTACATGTTTACTTGGTAAGGGTTTAGGATACGTTAAGTAGAGGTTCACAGTATGTCAAGAAGGTGTTTTTAACATACTGAAGTTGTCAATTAGATATTATGTATCGTAGGTGTTTAGGTTATTTGTTGTAAGGGTTTAGGTTATGTGTCGTAGGTGTTTTTGTTCTGTTTTGTAGATATTTTTGTTATGTGCTATAGATGTTTAGGTTATTTGTTGTAGGTATTTATGTTATGTGCTGTAGGAGTTTATATTATGTGTTTTATGTGTTTATGTTATTTGGTGTAAGAGTTTATGTTATGTTTTATGTGTTTATATGTTTATTTAATTATTTCAATATGCAATTACACTTACTATAACTAATTCAAAATGTTTACATCAACTACTCAAAATACCTATGTTAATATGCAAAAATATATACTAAAACTAATTTAAATGCCTACTAAACTAGTTTAAAATACCTACTAGAGATTATAGTAGGTAATTTTGAAAAATGAGTGCGCATAATAAGTGTTTTTCTAAGTTTGGGTTGAACTTTGAAAACCGTCTCTCAAAAGAATGGTCTTTTAAGAGACCTACTGCTCCTTAAGTGGAATACTAAACCAAGACTTTGACTTTGAATCTGATGAAGTTGCTCAAACACAAGAAAATTTTATTCGACTCAAATTGATAAAATTGAATAATAATATAAGGATTATCTTCAGTCCTTTTCAATTTGGTGTATTATCAATTTTAATTTGGAAGCTTATTTAAAATAATATCGCAAATTAAGAGAAATAGAAGAGTAAAATTCAACTCTCTTATACAAAATGTCAACATGGCTTAATACCAAGTAAGACTCTGTTCCTTTGAATTTGTACCATAAGACTCAAAAAATTCTCATATATTTGGGGTTTAAGGTTCAAACTCAAAGGACAAAAGAGATAATAAATAAATAAAATCTGATTCCTCATTCCTAGACAAATGGAACAATGACTAACAGGCAATAGCAAGAAGCACGAACTACACATGCAATACATTTCATCAGAGTTACAACTTACGTTTATCAAAACTTGGTCAAATTTTGGAATATGCAGCCTGAAAATTTCATCACAGTAACATACAGCTCTATAAAACAAATGACTCCTAACACAAATTTCCAACTATTCTGAATAAATGTTACACTCAAACCAGTAGTTTAGACTCATCTGTAACTTCCGGGAAGAAATCATCAAAATTAAAGCTTTTGGCAACATCAAAAAAGTGGGCAACAGCTTCTTCTGGTGTTCCCACGAGAACACCATGTCCGAGATTCAAGATATGACCCCTTGGCCCTGCACATCTCACAACTCTGCAAATGACACAAAAGTGCTTGTTCAAGAAGCGTAAACAAACCAAATAACACCCACAATTTCTGAAACTTAAAAGGTATACAGTTGCACAGTTTGAGTAGATAACCTATGGATTTCATCCGTTAAGGCATCAAGGGACGAAAATAAACATGCAGGGTCAACATTTCCCTGCACGCTGAATTCCGGACCCAAACGCGACCTCCCATCAGCCATATCGACTGTCCAATCCAGCCCAATAACATCAACCCCAGTTCCTTTCATCCTTTCGAGAAGGCCGCCATTTCCGTTGATGTAGAGAACAAGTGGTGTTCCGGGGCATTTTTTCCTCACAGCATCTACTATCTGCGTATCATAACAGAAGTGAAAAAAAAAAAGAGAAGGGGATCTGACCCAACAAAGCGCGAGCGAGTCACAACTGAACCAAAAAGAAAATATGCCCCTCAAAACTCATAATTACATTAGCACCAATAAAATATCAAGGATGAGATCTAGCTATTACAACAAGGCATAAGTTCTAATGGTGCAGATGTATCTGGCTTTCAGTATTCGATGTTCAAATAGCTTTGTAATTATCAAGCAGAGTACTTCTTGGGATGCAATAGATAAACAAGTAGATCAGAAAACCAGCAAATATTTGTGCATGGTAAGATTCACAAGCATAGAAATGCAATTCCAAAAACCTCGGTATGTCATCAAGTTAAAAAAAAACCTAATCGCCAGCAACAACTTCAGAATCATCAATGACATCATGCCATGCAGCCTTGGCACCGCAACAAACTTATACACCCACACCCCTAAGTAAAAAGGCAGGCAGACAATAACACCGACAAACAAGTGGAAAGGGAAAAGGCTAGAGGAATATGACTGCATTTCTGTCTATTAATTATCTACATCTAGCCACATTAATATGGGTAATAATAAAAAAGGTCACCTACAAACAGGCAGGAAATTGGTCATTTTAGTAATAAAAGCGGCAATGAGGTAGAGTATATTAAAAAACAGGAACAGCAAGTAATATTGGCAATGAAAGAGGAGGATGAGCTAGCAAGAGTATAAGACGATTTGGCGGACCAACAGTGTCCCTCTGAGATGAAAGTCCGAGACATTAAAATGTATACTTAAAATAACAGAATAAATCTTTCCTAAGGTGGAGAACGTTCACAACACTTTAACAGAAGACAACTTGAAAACATATCTTGAGTGTGTGGGGCACAAGATTTGACCATTTAAAAATCCATTTTAAATTTATATTTTCTTGAACTTGAGGTGTTATCAATTAGCGGCTTGAGTCAGTAGCTGGCAAGTGAAGGGTTTTGCATTAGAATCAACTGACTCAATGAATGAGAACAAAATAACCTAGCAGAAAGCCGTTATATACCTATGTACATTCCTAGGCCAATGATAGAAACAGAACAGGCTTAAGCAAAAATAGGAAAAAAATGATGATCAACAGGTCAGAGTAAATCAAAATTGAATTGGAGACTTGCCTGCTTAATATAAGGTTTCGACCAACGTTCCCACATATCAGGTGGAAGTTGTCCACCCCAAGAATCGAATATTTGAATACAATGAGCTCCGGATTCAACTTGGTAAACTATGTAATCAGTAATCGCCTCAGTCAGGTGTGACAAAAGTGTCTCGAGAACATGAGGCGCAGTATGGCACATGCTCTTAATGACAGTGTACGTGCGAGTAGTACCCCCTTCAACTATATATGTGGCAATAGTCCAAGGAGCACCCACAAAACCCAGAACTGCAGCCTTATCTCCAACCTAAGGGGGTGGGAATACATTTAAAAACAGCAAAGACTCATACAGAGCAAGCCATTTAAGCCGGCAACATTCAGAAATATAAAAAGTTACCTCATGGCGCAAAATTTTAAGAGACTTGCCAACAAAATTAAGCTTCTCTAAGTCAATTTTATGCAATGCTTTCAAGGCATTTTCGTCGCGAATAGGAGAATGGATTACAGGACCTCTGACTTCTTCTATGTCAAAAGGAACCCCAAAAGCAGGAAGAGGGGTGAGTATGTCAGAAAAAATAATAACCCCATCAGGGCGAAACGCTTTCCAAGGCTGCAAAGAAATTTCCACAATGAGATCAGTGGTCTCTGATCTCTCTCTAAATGATGGGTATTTCTCTGCAAGCTTTCTGTAAACAGCCATATACCTTCCTGCTTGGCGCATCATCCATGCTGGAGGGCGACTGACAGGATGTCCTTTTGCAGCCGTAACCAAGAGTGGATCTGAAACATAGAAATTATGGAGATAATCAGATCAATAACAACAAAAACAAACAAAGCACACAATGAAAATTTTCCTACACACTTCATACAAACAAAAAGTCTTTGCAAAACCACTATTGGTCAAAAACGTTCAACCTTGCACCTAGAAGTAATATTCATAAAAGAAAGGAAATTTGTCTAGAATAATCCAACCTTTTACTAGTTTCCCTACAATAATCCCAATTTTTGATCAACCAAGAATAATCCCAGCTATAAAGGGTGTTTGCTACAATGTACCAAGGTAACCTCTAACCTATAAAACAAGTTATTTTGCAAAAAAGATATAAAAATGAAATTATAAAAAAAAATAGAAAAAAAATTAAGAAGAGAAATCAGATAAATTTTAACTTAAAATTTTTAATATTTTTAGTTTTCCTTTTTTCGTAGCGATTAAACTGCAAAAATCGGTCAATATTTGGGCAATTATGTTCCTGGGTAAGTGACCCTAAAGTTGGGATTATTCATGATTGTCAAAAGCGGAAATTATTTTAGGAAAACAAATGAAATGTTGGATTATTCAGGGTAAATTTCCTAAAAGACTAACCCTTTTATACATCAAATAAGATATACTACCAAAAGTATCTAGTGTAAGAATTAAATATCAACATAAGATAAATGTAAGTTGTTGTAGCCTAAAACTTTATCATATTCCCTATCAGAAGCATTATTCTGTTTTAGCGGCGCGTGAAAAATACAGATAGCTCTTTTCATGTTAAGATTGTGCACATAAAGTCCCCACACGTTTATTTCAACTTCAAAACATTTGTTTTTGAGTTTTCTCTCCATCACATCGCATTATCCATTATGTTCTCTGAATTTCTTAACCTCCTTGCCAAGAAAAATGAGGAAACTATAAAATAAGGGAAGGAAGTAGTACAAAGTAAGTAGCTTAGCAATGCTCTTCCAAGAATGAGTCGAAAAAATCTTGGATTTTCAAACTTTAAAATATGGAATCTTATTAGAATATTGAAAGAGGAAAAAAAAAAAGGTCTTCATCAGTTATAACCAAGTGATTCTAAATCTTAACTTTTACAAGGAAATTTCTTGAATGATAACAACATACATCAATAGGTAATGCATCTATTGTAGCAACCCATATGTCCCTTACTCTTCCTTGTCACTACTTATAGTGATACGCTGATACCATGGTAAAATTCTTAATCAACTGTCTTAATGATGTTGGTTTATTATGCGCCTAGATTGGGATGGCTTATCTTACAATTGAAACAAAAATGTTGGAGAGAGAATGATGGTTTATTAAGCCATAATTGGTAAATTTGAGATTTATAACAAGATTGGTATGGCTTACCTTACAATTGAAAGCAAATTCGGGGTTTATTATGCAATAATTAATGTGCATTTTTTTAAGATTAATTTTAGTAAGTTCAATAACCTTTTAGGAAACAGATTTATTTTGAGAGCTTCTTTTGTAATCACCTCAGTTAGTTTCTCATAGAATAATCTTAGCAAGTTTAATAACCTCTTGAAAATACCAATTGGTTAATACCAATTTCTCTTGTGTAGCTTATCTTACAATTGATAAAATTATAATCTCAAAAGAACCAATTATGGCATAATAAACCATATGACCTAAACATTCAAGCTTTCTCTCTCTAGACCCAACCGAAACCACCCATCAGCCATCTCTTCATCAATGCAATTTCAACAAGAAGTGTAGTTTGAGGTTTATTTTCATCAATTTTATTGCTTCCAAGTTGGTCATGGAGGCCAAGGGGGGGAGTTACATGTAGATGTGAATTTTGTTGGTGAATCTATCATTTGAGTGTGTCCTTTTTCACTCTACTAAAAATAACAAAACCAAAGAAAAAATATACTCCCAAACAATTTCCCTCTCGAACTTATTCTCTAATAACATTTCACACTGAAAAAATTTCCTTTGACTATTACCTTGAATACAGGCAAGGCCTTAGGGTGATTTTCTTAGTAAGATTTTCAGACTGATTGAAGCATATGTTTCCATATGACTACCATGAAGCACAAATCAGTATATTTGGAGCATCTCATACAACACAGCAGCTATTTAGGTCTAAAAATTAAGAACAATAGGATGTGAACACAAGAAAGAAGCTTAGTTGGCTCCAATCCGAAAAAGAACGAGCAAGTTGATCATTCTGAATCTGATGTTTTGCAGTAGCATTTTAAAGGTCCAATTAGGTCATTGCTTCCATCAATGGTTTTTCTTTTGATAAATTTAAGAACAAGCCAACAGCTTCCACTTTAGAATGGTAAGCACAAAGCTCAGATTGAGAGAGCATGCCTCAAACTTTAACATAATTCAACAGTTCATTCGACATGTAATAGCTTTGTTTCTTGCAACCATTTTATGCAACTTTTGCAACTTTTTAAAGTATCTCTTTCTCCTTTTATTAGTTATAAGTATAGATTAGTTTTAGCTTTATACGAAGAAGTTTGTATATATATTAGTGTACTGCAATAATACAGCTTTTGTAAGCCTCAAAAATAGCTGCAGTTCCTTGTATTATTCGGAATATCAATAGAAACGAAGGAGAAATCTGAAACATTCCTAAAAATAGTGCTGAACAAGATGAAGCCAGAAAACTTAATAGCGATGTGTAGCCTGCTGTGAGACGTTCAATATCAACATCCCTAAAAGTGTCTAATCTACTATTAAGAAAATGTCAAATTGGCAATGTGAAGGTTTAAATTTGTCTCATTACCCCTAATTAACAAAAAATGATGATATAATCTTATCATCCAAAAAGAATAAATTGAATTGGCATTGGACTATCTCATCAATTAAAGGCGTTTAGATGAACAAACAATGATATCAAATCACTAGAAAGTGAAGACAAACAAAATATCATATCTGAAACCCTAAAATGAAGAATACCATTAGCGGAGGAAGGAGCGGAAGCTTGAGGGAATTTGTTGAGATTGAGACAGCGATTGTGCTTATTATACTTGGAATTCGGAAGTAAATCAAAAAAAGTGGAAGATTTCCAGCCAATTGTTGTTGTTGTTGTTGTTGCTGTTGTGTGACAACCACTGCGGAATTCAACATATCATATGAAGTAGTAATCAGAATTACATAAACTGAAATTATGGAAGAAAGATACAGCAGCAGCAAAAGAAGAAGAAGAAGAAGAAGACAGACCTGGAAATGGAGATGGAAGAAGGAATCATGGTGAATTGTGGAATGGTGGTTGCCAATTATACTTCCACAACTGAACTACTCAACTACAACTATACCTTGTTCCTACGTCCTAACACCTATCCTATCCCTTTGCTTATCTTTCACTTCTCTTTGTGTTTTGTTTCTCCTCATGTCCATGTCCGATCAAAATCGAACATACAATCTTCTTCTAAGCGGTGAAAATTTGAAAATTACTCTTTATCACGAGTTTGAAGTAAAGAAATTTTTGCCAAAAATTATTAAAAGTAAACTTTAATGACTCTTTTCCCATAATATTGCCTAAAAAAAAGTTAATTCCCACTTTGCATTGGGAAAGTATTTTCCACGTTATCGTCCACGTAGAAATTTTTTTTTTATTTTTTTTCAGACCAAACCGCCACATGAGATGGCGGTTTCCCTTAAGCAGTAAACCGCCACGTGAAGTGGCGGTTTGGTCAAGGCAAACCGCCATCTCATGTGGCGGTTTGGTCTTGTTTTTTTTTTTTCATTTCCCTTAAATAGTGAACGCAACCTGCATTAAACTAGTTCAATACCATCTATTCAATAATAATCAATTACGAACCAGCTTGATTTGAAAAAATTAATTATGAAAATAATGCAAAGATATATTACAATCATGGAAAGTCATACAAGAAGTTCAAATCATATAAGAATATACAAAGTTTGTTACACTACAACCCCCGGCCCCTTTTGTTTTGCGCACCGGTGGATGAGTAACCAATCGGGCAGTGGAGCCCTTCCACGCAGCTATGCTCCTGTGTGTTGCCTGAAGCGTAAGCACTAATGGATCAACTGGGCCCGGCATCGTCATGATCGCTTTACATACATAAGTGTTATAAAAATCATATAAATATTAGGTGAATCAACATGATATTACAAAATATTAAAAAAAACATACTTTGTTGACCTTCGAGGGCATGTTTTCTTATTATGACCACTAAATCCACAAAAGCTACACGTGTTACGAGGACGCGTCAATGGTGCATCCATTTCGTTCCGTATACGAGTTGATCGCGGACGACCCTTTCCACGCTTCGTTGAGGGATCTGGAACAACTGTAGGACCGTTCCAAGGATCGCAGGTGAACATGTCTGGAACAGGCATGAAAGTCTTCTTATATGTCGATACGTATTTTGTAGTGCGAAATGAAGTGTCCACAAAAGCATCATACGATATGTTACGAGCTCGACATACTGCAAGAACATGTGAGCAAGGTAACTTGAAGATGGTTGGTTTCTGACAGGAGCATGATGTTGCTGTGAGATCAACCATGTAGGATTTTCCACCTTTTCCTGCTATCATGTTGCCACAATCAGTGGTGACCTCAAATATCCCACGCACTGTGTCATATATCCTAACATCATGAAAGCATGCTTTTTCAGCATTGCATTCAATCGTATCAGTTGGTTTCTTGGCATACACATGTCCATTGTCTAATCTGTTTCTCCCTAAATCCCTCCTTGTGGCAAAGTATTCGTTAACCCGGAAGAATGTCATCCTCACCAATGAAGTGATTGGGAGTGACCTGGCCTCCTTCATTACGCCATTGAACGCTTCAAACATATTTGTAGTTCTCACTCCATATTGATGCCCACCGTCATGAATCAAAGTCCATTGGCGCTCAGGAATAGAACCATCCACTAAATACTTATACGCGTCCTCATTAAACTCTTTAAGGCGATTCATGTAGAAATTATATTTCCGAATCTTTGTCTGTTCAGAAGCTTTTCCAAATAAGTTTTTGACTGCTATGTTTTTGAACTTCTTATGTCGTTCGAAGCTAGATGGCGTTTACAAAACCGATGGAATGCAAATGGCTCTTCCCAACCTTTTCCAACTCTATTCATTGCATGCAAAATTCCCTTGTGACAATCAAATATAACACCTAAGCCGTCCCTCTTAGTGACATAATGCCTTATACAATCCAAGAACCAACTTCATGTGTCGTTGCTCTCTCTCCCTCCACAACGGCAAAGGCAAGTGGGAACAATTGAGAATTTGCATCTATCGCCATAGCAATCATAAGTGTGTCTCTGTACTTTCCGTACAAATATGTACCATCTATAGAAATAAGAGGACGACAGTGGAGAAAACCCTTAATGGATGGTCCAAAAGCTCAAAAAATTCGCTTAAACATCACTCTGGTAGGATCCATTGTCGGTTGGACTTCCCATTGCACCACTGTTCTTGGATTAGATTGCATTAACGCTTGCAGGTACCTTGGAAGCTCCTCAAAGGACTTATCCCAATCCCCAAATACTTTTGTTATAGCCTTATTTTTGGCCAACCAAGCTCTCTTATATGTTATAACAAATCCGTATTTATTTTTTACAAAATTAACGATTGACTTCACCTTTAACGCTGGATCAACTCTGATCATATCCACGATAAGATCAGCAACAAATTCAGAAGTAAGGAGAGGATGGTCGTCACTGTAATGTACCGAGCAATCTTGAATATGACCCTTATATCGCACAATCTTAAATGATCCCGTTGCGGTCATAACAGCTCGCATCCTCCATTCACAACCAATATCCTCCGCATTAGTGCATTGGATAACGTACTTTGAAGGCTCTGACTCAATTACACGGAAATTTCTATTGTTAGAAATCGCCCATGCTTTAACATTCTTCTTAAGGTGGTCTAAGGAGCTAAACTCTTGCCCTATCCTAAAGTCTCAATTTTCATTCATGGAGTTGTCATCGTTCCAAGTCATCCATGCATCAATCAATCTTTGATCAATCTCATCAATTCTAAGCCAGTCTTGAGATGGAGCACCATCTCTAATCGCTGCATCTAGAGCTTCTCTTCTTTCATCATCCACCTCTGAATCAAAATCAATATGCTCATCCTCCTAATCTAAAGAATCAACCTCGTTCGCATTACGCCTACCCAAGTGACTCGTGGAGAAGGTGTTCATTACACCACCACCAATGCCACGTGAATGAGTTGGAGAGGTAAGCTCATCCAAGTGCTCATTAACGTAATTTGGGTTACTTAACATTTCTGTGAATGTATCATGGCGTTCACTAGGACATGATTCAGGAAGTTCCATGCTAGTCATGACTTCCCTCGCATTATTCAAATTTGCAACCAATTCAACATAAACCGCCATTGCCGTTCCAGGGGCTTATGATGCCGCATAAGCAAGAGCACTTATGCTTTCATCATTCTTAATCGGGACTAACACATTTTTCCCAGTCACCGGGTATTTCATCTCCATTTTTAACATAAAAGAGTTGCGATCACAACCAATTACATCACAGATTTTGCTATGAAACACCTCAAAATTAGTATTCTGACGATGGATAAACATCACTGTATTTAATCCTCCATTATACACAACATCAGATCCAGTATAACTTACTTCCCCACCCCAATACACTATAACGGGATAATGATCCATATTCTGCAAACACAAACATGTTTTTCATGTGATTTCAATTCAAATATAAAGCTAAAAATACCATTAATATATACTAAAACCATTAAACTAACCCAACAAAAAGCAATAAACTTTCATTGAAGCATTTCATCAAACACTTTATATTCATACAAACCAAATCATAAAATTCAACTACACATGTGTAAAACGTAAGCTTAAATCATGAAATCAATAGAATGTAACAAACAATCAATGTATTTATAACTTCAAATGACAACAATAATGAACAAAATATTCAATTTGCAAATTGAAATAAATTAGGGTTTATATTAATACCTTAAATGATGATGAAAATGAACAAGTACAGAAGGAGAAGATGAGAATATAGTTGATTAATTTAGTTGAATGAGGGGAATTGTGAGTATGAAGTAAATGAGGATTGAAGAAATTTTTTATTTTAAAACAGAACCGGCAGCAGCAAGGAGGAAAAAGGAAGTAAGAACAAGTGCCCAAATGAAAACAAAACCAGCCGTTTTGTACAGGTACAAAACCGCCACTTCAAGTGGCGGTTTGCTATATTTAATTTTTTTTTAAAAAAAAAAAATTGAAATTCAAGAAAACCGCCATTTCGTATAGCGGTTTACTTAAGAGTCTCTAACATTATAATTTCCTTTCTATAGTATATATAGGCTCGGACTAGTTTTAAAGTTGAGTAGTATCAAGTATGGAACACTTGAAAATTGTCAATGGTTATAATAATTTACTAGAATCCACTAAAACAATTAGAATCAATAATAATATTAATGATTCTATTTTGAGTAGATAACGATTGTAGTCGTGTTAAATAAATGATTTTTAAGAGAACTGATACAATTTAGACATTGTATAGCTTAAAACTCTTGAAGTAGACATTCAAATATTAGAATAGTCATTTTAATTAGGAAAATTTCACATGTTAATCCTAAGGTTTTGGGTTTTCCACGTGATAATCAAAACTTTTTAAAAATCCACACAGTAATCACGAGGTTTGCCATAATTTTCCACCATGACCTTTTGTACCCAAAAGCGTTAGCAAACATTTAAGTGTTCCACTGTATTGATGTAATTCGAACAAATCTATTTCTCCAAATAAACTCTCTCTCCCTGATCCTAACAATTCCCCCAATTCCATTAAAACCCTAACCCTAAATCTTCAAAAGTAACTTCATATTCCTTAATTTTAAATCTCTCTATGACAAATCCATTGCAAAAGTAGCTAACTTTCATTATTTAATAGATAGGAGTACATAAAGAACATCAACTTTCCTATTTTATAGAATACGAAATGCCCCTTTTATAGAAATAACAAAGAAAAGAAAAGGCAAACCACTAGTATTAACTTAACAAACTGCATTATAAGTTTCTCTAACTCTTCAATCTTACTAAGTATAATTTGAACATCCCTTTGCAATATATGATCTTCATGAAGGTTGAACTCTCCACCAACCCTAATCAACTTCTTATCTCCAACCCTTTGAAAATATTGTAAAACTTACATTTATAGTACATACGACCGGAGTTTGCTTTTGAATCTGGACTCTTATCTTAGCCAATATTGAAGAATAGAAAAAAGTAGATTGTGAATTTGGGGGAAAAAATGTAATTTGGATGAAAGAAGGTAAAGTTAGAGTTTGTGATTAGGAAAAAATGTTGAAAGCCAATGAAATTTGTAATGGATAGTCGAATAAAATGGGGTGCAAGAACCTTCAAGCTTCGACTTTAACGTTTGCTAACGTTTTTTGTGTAAAAAGGTGACGGTGGAACATTTTGGCAAATCTCAGAGTTATCGCGTGGATTTTTTAAAAGTTTTGGTCAGCACATGAAAAACCCAAAACCTCAGGATTACCCGTGGAATTTCCCTTTTAATTATTGGTGAGGAAATTCAAAGCTTGAATTAGGAACTTTAAACTCACAAGGGACATTTTAACGATTTGAGTATACTCGTCCGCACGGTACCATGAATGTTGCGGCCACATACAACATTTTGTGATTTTAGTTTTCGCACCCCAGATATCGGGCTGAAATACGTTAGCATTCAGCCCACCATGATTCTTTACGTCAGAAATCATAATGATACTAATTATTTTGTTCCATTATAGTTGCTACATTTTATTTTTTACTCGATCTAATGCGTAATTTTGATCATTATCATAAACTATGCATAACAAAAAATAGTCGGTCTCTAAAAATTAATGCCTAGTTACTATATATGTAATACCCACATACATCATCCTTAATGCCTACTTATCGTATCCTTAATGCCTACATAAAATATTCTTAACTGTCTACTTACAGTATCCTTAATGCATGTTTACAACATTCTTAATGCCTACATACCGTATTCCTAATACCTACTTACAATATCCTTAATGCCTATTTACGATATTTTCTTAACACCTACCAATTAAGTGTGCAGTACGTACTCAAAGAGATCGTCCCGTAAAAAAAGAAGGGAAATTATCAATGGTACCCTGAGTTTTGGCACTTTATCAATGGTACTCATAAGTTTTTTTTTTATTATCAATAGTACACTTGTATTATTGAGCATTTTAAACCGTAACCTTTTAAAATTTTTTCCGTCTAAAGTCGTTCAAAATCGTTAACTTTCTTTTATGTTTTGAATTAAAAAATAAACGAAAAAAAAAGTTAACAATTTTGGACAAAATAATACGAGAGTACCATTAATAATAAAAAAACTACCAATGTAAAAACTTAGATACCATTCATAATTTTCAAAAAAAAGAATATAAAAAGTTGAGACAAACCTTAAACAAGGAGCAAAACTCTTCACGTCTGAAGAGCAAAACCCCCCAAAAAAACCCCTGTCCATTTACCCTTCCATTGAACAAACTCCACAGCCGTTGAAGCGGAAGCTCTCTCTTCAATGGCGGAAATTCAAGTTCAACGCCTCCGTGAGTACGAACTCCGTCTTCTACGCTGTTCTCTTCCATTACTATCTTCCAGTACTCATACTCTTCACTCGCAAGCTACTCAGTCTTCGCCGTCATTTCATCCTCTTATCGAAGAAATAGTCACGCTTATTGAATCTGGACGCTATGTGGATTCTCTGTCTTCTGCCGGAGCACGAAGTATATTTGCGTTTTCCAATTTTTTCGAGTCACTCGACCCGACTCAGTTCTACGCCGGGTTGGAGGTAGCCGTGGAGTCTTACTTGGTGTATAATGATGGTGAAATTGATTCCTCTTTTAAGCTTATTATGGTTGTTGTAGTTGCTGTTGCTGCATTTCTCGCCTTTTTGCAGTGTAATTTCATAGGGTTAGTGTTCGTTCCAACTTGTTTATTTTCAACTTTAAAATTTAGGGGTGTTTGGTTTGTTGTAAAACATTTTTTGGAAATAGAAAAATGCAAATGATAATTAAGTTTCCTTTGTTTGATACTTTGGTTCCATAGAAAGCTTTTATAGAAATATAGCTGCTGGGGATGAAAGAGTAGAGGAAAAGTTGGTTCTTTTTCATCAAAGTCATCCTTTTTATCCTCTTGAAAAACCAAACAAGGCAAAATATTTACATGTATATTTTCTCTTAAACCAAACACCCTTCAGGAGAAACAATTAGTTTTTTAAAATAAATTTAAATTGATTATATGTGATTGTTTTTTGCAGTCCAGTGATTAAGCTACCTTTAGTCCCATTGCCATGGAAAGAAGTTAAGGAGGGGAAGGAGTGGGAAATGTGGGCTCGAAATCAGCTGATATCTGCTGGTTCTGATTTGGCTGCCAAATGCTCCAACTTGCAGGTAGTTTTATTCTGTTCATTTCGTATTGCTTTATAATTTGTAAATTGTGCTTTTTGTGGGACAATCTGAGAAATTAAAGGTTTTAGAAGAACTTCATTCGTCTGTGCACAAGGAAAATTCCCCATTGAAAGAAGATAACAAAGTATTGGTCATACATAAAGCCATGTCAAAAGGGAATGTGGCTTTGATTGCTTGCTTATGTTTCAATGAGTTGTCTAACATGGTGAAGCTTAATGTTCGTATTTAGACTGGGTTTGTTCTGTGAAGGATTTCATTTGCTCAATATGTCCTTATAAGCTGAATAATATAAAAGATTGTCAGCATTTTCTAGATGTGAAAATCCTTGGTATGGCCTCATTGTTCTAATTATGTATGAATGTTGGCACTCAATAGTGCAAAAACAAGGCCACATCACTGTATCGCAACCGTATTGTAAAGGTTTTTGAGTTTACCGCTACCGCAAAATCATCCATATTGGCCGTGAATTCCATTCTGCGACCATTAATGAGACTGTATTTTTGCACTATACTTTCCTTGCAATTTCAAGAAATAGTCTAATTTGGTAGAAAAAAGATCAAATGATATTTGGAAAAAGTAATTTACTTATTTGTTTAATTTATTTCTAAGGGTTCCTAGTTTGTGGTGTCTGTTGGGTGAGGAGGACTCTGCTTGATTGGAACCTCACAAAGATCGAAAACTTAAGCTTTGTAGCTTGGTCCAAGGAGTGGGGTGGCATGTGTGGGATGTCGTGGGGGGTGGAAGGATGATGTAAAATTCTCCCCCATAACAAGTGAAGTTCTTTGCGTTGCAAATTGCAATTGAATTTTTGAATTACAGTGTCCAAAAACAAGTGATGGGCTTCTTTTAGGATGATGGAAGAGTTGCACATTGATGATGTACTGCTGCTTTGAAGATGTAACTGTCAACTGATATGAGATTATTATGCTTTATGTCTGGAATTGATGAGACAAGTATTCTTAAGCTAAGATTGAAACCTACCTACATTTCTTAGGAACCAACTCTTGATGGTAGAGTTGGGTTGCTGGACTAGTGCTTTTTTGCATCTGCAAACTCTTCTGTACTTTTGGTTGATGAGAAGCAGGTTGAGGCACACAACTTTGGTGGATATCTTCTGCAGTTTTATGGGCTGTGAGGGACTATGAAACTGTCCAGATGTAATGGTACTAAACAATATACACTATTTGCTACATACACTGTCTTTCCTTATATCAAAAAGTCAACTGAGTGCACAAAGCATCCCCGGGGAGGGACCCTCAATAGACGTGTAAATTAGCCTGTGTAATTTAGGCAAACATTACTTTGAATTTCTGCAAGAGGGCGCTTCCAAGTTCTAGGACTCAGTTCCATGACGGTTACACGCCGTACGCCAAGGCTCTCCTCCACCGTCTGTCTTTATGTAATTGGCATATTTTAAATTTGGGTCATCCCACAATAATGGGCTGCCTTTTGAATTTAGTGAGTCTATCTTTGAAGCTTTTGGTATTTTCCTCAGCCAAGGATGGGAAGTACCCCTATAATCTTGCAGCTTGACAAAGATGTGGAATTCAAAATAGTGAAGATAGTCGTGGTATTTTGGCTTTTTAAAAATGACCCTTGATCAAGTATGTCTTATCATCTTAGGAATGGAGGGAATATCAGTTTGTTTTGGCCCCAACACTTCCTTGATGTTTTGATTAGATACAAAAAGGTGTCATTTTCTTTTTTTTTTTTTTCCAAATACCTAAAATATCGTTGCCAACTTTTTTCATGCATATACATGTTATTGCATGTCTTCCATGCGTTTTTGTCCACCCTTTATCTTTTTCTTGATTGTGAGTTATTCTTGTAGTATCTAGTGTTTGCGAAGATCTTGCTTATGAAGACCAGAGATTTATCATCGAGTGGAAAAGCTACAGGTCCAGCTGATCTTGGAACTAGCACTTGGTGGTTTGCTAGACTTGTTCTTCTGCAGCAACACATTTTGGATGAACGTTGTTCGTCTCTATTTGACATGGTGCAAGTTTTGATGAATGAAAGTTTAAATCTTTTTGGCAATGTGGAAAAAGCAACATGTTATTGGGGTGCTTTGTTAGAAGAAGAAGAAGCTTCAACTATTGTCTCAACGCTGCAGTTAGAGGCTGGGTTTATTGAATGTACCTTTGGGCGTGTTGACCCTGCACGGTATTATCTTCTAACGTTTTCTGCTGCTTTCATTTTGTACTATATCATGCCTTCAAGATTGTGTTACCTGGATTTTAAGTTGCTAGTCTTAACCTTAACGATATTTCTGACATCAAATTTCTACTGTGGCAACCTTTTCTTTTAAGATGACAAAATCACAGCGCAATAGATCTTTAATCACAATGCAGGTTTTGTGGATCCATTCTCTGGAAGCAAGTGCCTGATTATCTGTTTAAACTTAGCTGAAGTCATTGTACACCGAACTGAATCATGAATAATGGAGGCAAGTGCCTGACTATCTGTTTAAGCAAGTGCTTGACATTAAAATTAGTAATGAAAACTTCGATGAGTTACCAAAGATGTTGCCGAGTAACATAGGTGTTGTCAAATCTAATACTTGAGCAAGCCTTTGGTTAGATGGTCTATGAAACTTTGTCAAGTGAATAATGGTAACAAGAAATATTTCAGCTTCCACTTATGACCACCCTGTCTAAAGTTGTGGGATGTCTTATATAAGATTTCTCTTGTTTTCTTTCTTATTTTTATATATAGATGTAATATTCTACAGTGTATGCTATTTAATTTATATTTCAAGGATGTGCTATTTTGTTTGTAGGGATTGCTGAATAGTAAACACATTAAGTTCCTAAAATCTGCTGCTCCTTTCTCCTATTAGCTTAATTTCCTCATCGATGGACCAGATCATAATCTACTTTTTGCATCTACCAAGAAATGAAGCTAGTTTTATATCTTATGTTAGTCTATTTACATGTTGTTCACAGTCAATACTTTGAAGCTGCAGCATTGACCGTGGGTCTTGAGTTCTCTGTAACTGGTGCTCTTGGTTTTCGGACAGTGCATCAAGTAAATTTCTGTTATTCTTGTGCTCTGAATATATATTGTATGTACAACTGTATCTTATCTTTAAAGTGGTTGCCATGGTTGCATGTAGGTCGAGCCAAAGGCACAAATGGTTCTTGTTGCATGCAAAAGCTCTTTTGCTAGTGCCAATTGTGCACCACTAAGTGTTTCAAATAAAGGAGATGAGTCAAAAGACCCAAATTTTCTTCAAAGTCAACATATTGGAGAGGCTTCTGATGTGTTGATGGCTCCAAAAATACTCTGCGTTGATGGCAGTGGGGCAACTGGCTCAAATGTGGTCCAACATGATTTTGCCACTGGTAAATCCTTGACAGCAATTCAACAGGCGGTTGTTCTTGCACAATGCTTTTTAATAGAAAAAAGATCTCGAATGGACGAGTTACAAAGTAAGCTTCTTTTAGACGAATGGAATAACAAATTATGTTCTTGGCCTTAAATATTAGTTGGTTGAGAAAAAGCGTTATAAAGTTAGATGATACACTCAATTAATACATTGTTGTGGTGACTTCTTCTTTTCCTAATATTCCTGTGCTATAAAGAAGGCTACCCTTCTTGTTTTTATAGAACTTTAAGAGAAATTTGGAATAGTTTTCCTATATGACCCTCAAAGCATGTTCAATGGTGGCTAATTGTTACGCAGAAATATGATAAAAAAAAAAACATTGAAGTTAGAGAAAGAGTGTCTTTGGTCTTCACTTTGGTCTTGATGGAGACCAAATTTTAAAACCAAATGCAAGGTTTAGGGAGAGAGACATATTAAAATATTATGAAGACCAAAAATTCTTGATTTTGAAAATTTATGCTGGTGAAATTTTATCATTTTTCACAGTTGCAACGCATTCCTGTTTCAGAAGTTTTAGAATAGTTGCAAGTCTGTAACATATTGTGTTGGTAGACTAAATTTATATCTGCTTTTTCCTTTATTTAATATGCGAGTAGTTGTTATCTTATTTATAAAATGACGTCATTCAGTTGTAGATAACTCCAAAAAACAGTAAACGACATGTCATTACTCCCTTCAATTATTTTGGCTATAATTTTATCGTCCTTGTCTCTACAAAACTTGATGTTCTCGTCCTCGTCTCTTTAAATTGCAGTTTTTGACTGCTATGAAAAATGCTTAGAGTTTGTTCAGCTCTTCTCTGCTTTTGTTTTTCTTTTGTAGCTAGCTGTACTTAGTTTTGACATGTCTTGATCTATTAATAATATCTAAGTCGAATTAGTTCAATCTCTATCTGATATGAGCATGATGGTCCTTCAATTTCCTCGCTGCTCTCAGAGGGAATTATGGATCACTATGGACTATACTAGATTACTAGTAGCTAAGAAGAGCTATTTTGGTAATTATTTGCCCCTGGCTCTCCCCTCCCATTGGCTAATTGTTAATGTGAGTGTTTCACTATGGTAACTTAAATGTAGCAATGTCAGTTGGAAATTGTAGTGTGGAATTGTGGTTGTTGTCCATATCAATTTGGATGCTGTAATTCCATTTGGTCTAGGTTTTCTAACCTTAAAGTCTTTGACTTGTGCCTTTTTTTTATGGTCAAAATGTTAACTGCAATGTCAAATTTCATGTTTATGAAATAGTGCATCATTTTTGATGTTTAACTTTGTCAATTTCGATATGTCCATTTCTTTTTTTACGAACTCAATTTCTTTTTTAGGGTGGGAGATGGCCCCGTACATAGAGGCTATTGATTCTCAACGTTCATCAAATTTCCCAGTAAGTCGAACAAGCTTTTTAGTTGCTTTAGTGCTTCAAACATTTTTTGTTTATGAAGTTTGATTGTGTAGTCATTGACATTCAATCTTTCCATCTTTATCAGAAAGTAGTTCCCATGCTACATCATATGCCAAACTGAGGATTAGGCTCTCTTAAAAAATCCACTGTTTTCAAGTTTATTTGATTCATTGTTTTTATACAGTAAGGTACAACCCTCAACCCTTATGGCAAGAAAATGGACCATAGGTAATCAAGGTTTTATGTCGTCATGTTGAAAACAAAGTTTTTAAATGCTACAGGAATTCAAGTAATATACGAATAACCTTTGCTTTTTTATTGCTTTTTAAAATTTTTTTGTGCTGCAATTTTACTGATGGTTTCTGCTAATTGTCTCTTCAGATCAAATGTTCATGTAACATCTTGCGTATAAAGTGGGAGTCTACTCGCAGCCGAACTAAGGAGCGTGCTTTGCTAATGATGGACAAAGTGGTAATGTATATATTTATTTAACTGGCTTTGCTAATGTGGGTTAGTTGTTTTGTAATACTTTTCCAATTTTTCTGCATTGCTTAGCCATAGAGTTGGCTAATAGGCGGTTCAACCCTCGATTGGACCTGAACTGTAACAACCCAGCTTACCGTTGACTGGGTAAACAGGGTCGTCACGGGGATTATTTCCCAAGTAACTTAAATCATATCCCAAAACCTGGGCAAAGGAATCACCAGCTCTATAACGAAACCATCACAGCTAAATCTCAAACCAAATATCTAATCTAAACATAAAGTAACCATACAACTCACTACGAGTCCATTATAATCAACGTAATCAGAACTAATCAGAACTAATATACATTAAACAAATTCCTAATACAAACTATAAGCTTCCACGGCCTCAGCTCAAAAGGACATCCTTAGCACTCTCATCAACATTGCTAACCCGATTATTCCCGACCGGATCCGATCTGTAATTAGCTAAAAGATGGAAACAACAAGGAATCAGATTAAACTGAGTGAGAAGCTAACAATCCAAAACAATCAAACACAGCAATTCAAAACAATGGTTTAAAAGCAACATCAGTTTCCTAGATCTATGTGCGCACAGGGAGTCTAGTTGAGAGGAACATCCATAGCTCTAAGGCTATGTCACTCTCGGGTGAAGCTAGTCAATATCTCAATGACAATTCGCTTCAAAAACAGGGAGTAGGGAACCATGTTCCTCAACTCCGTCAATGACCAGCTCACAAGCCCGATCCATTGACCATATCAATATCAGCATAATCATTCATAAACATTTATCACATTCATATAAATTTCACAAACTTTAAATAAACATTTTACAAATGGTAGCCTGGCCAGACCCCTTTTTAAGGGACTGTTACTACTCACCAAAAAGAACGCTTCAAGAGGCCAAATCTGCTACCCCGCGATTGCTAGAAGGGCTCTTCGATAAAGTCGCCTCCTGAAGCATGACAAATATAGCATCACAACAAAGCATACGGTACTACGACTAGGTTCATATAGTTTATTGCTTCTCATCCTAAGAACGCATCTTAGTTCTATCTTATTTTCTAATATTTTTCCCATTTCAGAGATTGTACAAGCTCTACTCCAATTCAAACACTTTCATATCTATCTAGACTCAAAACCAAGAAACTAAGCAAGATTAACGAACTATCCAAAGAGAAGGACTCAGCTAATTTATCCATTCAGCTAATTATTTCCACACAAACCCTAGATACTTTCAAGATCAACCAATCAATCAACATTTAACCATCACCATAATTGAAAAAAGGTCAATACTACATCCAGGGACACTGAACTAATCACAACTATATCATTCAAATAATCTACTACCAAGATCCTAATCCACACTTAAATTCTCATCATCACATAACTAACTAATACACATTTCCCATAATTTCCCAATTAATAACTCAATATCTTATACCCAGCTAATAATCTCAATCAACATAACTCATCCAGTTAGTTTATATAAACTCAAGATTCATCAAAATTAGAGCTTAATACATGGTAAAGGAGCACGCTAATGAAAGTATGCCAATGAAATCAATCTCATATGAATTAAACATCAACACTGAGAAAACAGAGAAAAGAAATCAAGAAGGGTTTGCCTTCTGTTTACTAATCAGCAAAGAACACCACCAAAACCAGCTACAAAATTGATATCAGTTTCTTGAATTTTCGATGCTTAAACAACAAGACCAAATTATACTTATTTTCCCCAATTCAAAGAACCGGGTATTAGACTAGAAAAGGTTCGATTGCTATATTGCTAATTTTTACTTTTATGGAATAAATTCTACAAATATATATTGATTTTACATGTAATTTCCGATTAGAGATAGCTAGGGTTCGAAAATTTGAGAAGAAAATCGGTTATTAAAGATGAGTAAAATGAAATTACACATAGAAATTAAGAGATTTAATACCTTAGTTTGTTTACACCAACAAATACAAGAAGAGGAACACCGGTAATGGTTGTAGAACCATCGTGAGAAGTGGTGTTCGTGTTCGGTGAAAGCCGCCGCCTGATTTTGCTGCACAGAGAAAAGGGAAAACGAAAAGGACCGGTTGAATCAACGAGAAGATGATGAATCTTGCTTGAAGGCACTCGAAATTTCAGAAGAAGGAGGAAGGTGGTGAAGGTGTTGATGGTGCTGCTGATTGCTCGAAGAAGAAGGAAGGGAAAGGAAAATGGGGAAAGGGAATGTCGGTTTAGGAGAAGGGGACGGGAAGGGAAATGGGAATTGGGTTTCTGATTTGGGGGTTTGGGTATATAATTTATTTTTTTTTATTTTTTTTATTTTTTTTATATATATTATTATTATTATTATTATTATTATTATTATTATTATCTACTTAACTCAATTAATTCATGGTAATTTTCTAATTAGTTTAAAGCCCAAAATGATTTTATTTATTTTAAATTCCCGAATGTCACATGAACTGTCTTAGTTAACAAACCAATCGGTCTTGGTTGGAGAAAACCGGTTTGAAACCTGCCTAAAATGGTGTAAAGATTGGTTCAGGCTGACATTTTTAAAAAAAGATTGGTTCAGGCTGACATTTTTAAAAAAAGACAGGTTCCAAACCAAAGCATAAAGCAGTTAAAACTGATTTGATCATATACTGAGCCACAAAATAGGCTTTAATTCCATGAAAGCTTGATCTAACATAAGCATACAACAAATCTGAGCATCAAAAATTGTTTGGCTTAATCTAACAAAAAAAGACGAAGTTTAACCATTTCAAATCCAATAATTAATTACCCATTTAAAATTCAATAAACTAATATCATCGAGGCCTTAATGAATTACCTTTAATTAAATTGTCAATCTTATTTTTCTGTTATCTATGGTTACAATTGAAAACCATGAATTCGAAAATAACTGTAAACACGAACTAGTAAAAATTCATTCGTTGAAACTCATTAACTAACATTTGCAATCAACATAAAAACCATGTAATAATTAAATTATCAAAATGATGGGTTAACAAATAAGTAAATGAAGCAAGGGGAGTAGCTGATCAATCAAGAGATACGTAAATGAAGCAACTCTAAGAATCACTTGAAGCATAGTCTCTTGATGTACAAGTTAGATTGAAGATGAAATACATAAAGGAGAAGAAGAGATAGCCCATATCCCCAATACAATCGAGGTGCAAAGATTAAGAGGAGATGAGAGAGAAGGGAATGTACTCGTACTACTCGATGGTTCGAGGAGAGGGATGAATATATTTTAGAATGAGTAGGAGGGTAGGGTTGGGGTAATATCTAATTTTTCAATTTTGTTTATATGTAAATAGATTCGAAAGGACCCTGATTTGATCAAATCGAATCCGAGGCCATTGAGACAAGTCTAAAAGTTCGAATCGGATGTCCTAAAAATCCAATTTCGATATCCTAATTAGGCAAAAATTAGTTTGAAAGCAAATAATATGCTTTTTGACTAGGATCTTATTGGTAGTCAATGTTCATACACTTGGAGCGTGACACTAGTGGCAAAGAAGTTTCCTGATTCTTGCATATTCTTTGATGAATGTTGATTGCCTTCCACCTTCACCTCAATCCCCTTCCCTACTCTCCTCTTTAAAAGAAGAATAAAAAGTAAGCTGTAAGGTCTGATCACCGCTGATATATTTTTCCTTCGTATGCTCATTATTACAGGTCCAAGATCTTTATGATTCATCACCCCACGTGTTGGAGAGGGTCCATTCCTATTTTGCTGTTTACATGCCAGCGGTGCCTGTTTTGAGAAAGTACTTCTCTTTCTATGTGTTCATGAAATTTAGACTATAGTTTAGCTTTGTGGCATTTTGTTTGCTTAATTTTCTTTTTGAAAAGTTGTCATGCTCAATGCATTAAATACCGTTTCAGTCTGTATTGATTATTTCTGCCAGAATTTAGGTCTCTAATTTCATTTTCTATTTTTTGTATTGTAGGGAGTACGGTGAACTTCTCATCAGCCGCGGTTTGATAGGGGAGGCACTTAGAATTTTCGAAAACTTGGAACTTTGGGATAATTTGATTTATTGCTACCGGTATAATGTAGATATTGTAACTTTTTTCCTGATGTTTGTGACTTTATTACCTATACCTAATTGTGGAGCATAATGCAATGTTGATTGTGCTGTAGCTTATTAGAGAAAAAAGCAGCAGCTGTTGAGCTGATCAAGGTGCGATTGCAGGAAACACCTACTGATCCAAGGTTATGGTATGTTCGCCCATCTTGTCTTTTCAGTTTGAGGTAGTTTGGTGTATCTGATTGATAATGCTTATCCAAATATAAAGGAACTATCCAATATTTCTTTTTATTGAAATGTTTTGCACCTTTTGATACTCTTTTTTACGAATTCAATGTATCTAATTGATAATGCTTAAAGTTGATGGTATCCACCCTTTGATGCTCTGTTTTCCGCATTTAATCTTTATATGGTATTTGGAGCAAGATCTTTTTTTTTTTTTGCTTTTCAATTCATAAAAAAGGGCATCTTAATGGTAGATAGGTGACATTTTGTGTATTTTACACCGCCTTTGCTCCCTTGAAAAATTATGAGCTTAATATGGTGGGTAGTGAGTGGATATGGGTATAAAAAATCATACCCGCGAAGGGTTGTGGGTAAATGGGATAGGATGTCTCACCTTCCTCGGATCCATCTGCCTGCTCATGCCTGCGCCCTCTATATTCGCCTGCTTCATATCCGCTGCCATATCACTGTAACATGGCCTAACTAAATTTACTTTTGTTAATTTTGAGCTACAAGTGAAAGGTTTACTAAAATATGGGTTTTTGATAAATGATAAGTTGAAATATTGACCAGACAATCATGTGAAAGTAACTTTTGAAAAGCTCTAAACTTTAATTATATATACAGAAATTTAAGTGGATGTTAAGTTTAAATGCTATATCACTGTTCTTTCATGTCACCTACGTCAAAATATAGATTGCTGCCACCTTTAATTCTTAGAGTGATCCTGCTGTGCACTATAATGAGCAACGGTGTCAAATTCTCATACTTCCCTACCTGGGTTTATCTAAAGAGGTTTTTAGTTGTATAATAATTTTGTAAGAATATCTGAAACATGAAAAATATGGATCTATTTCCAATTGTCAGTTCACATGCCATGAAGCTTGTGGACATACCAATGAGATGCTGCTGCCTGCTTCGGTGACTCCATCTGCGATTGAAATATAACAAAGCAATTACATTGCATCATCCTGATGTTAATAAGCGGCTCCCAACCTAGTTTTAGGAGAGTTTGATACACACAACCTTACTCTCACGATATCAATTAGATTGTTATCAATTTACCGTTGATTCCATACATCATCTATAACTTCACATAGAAAAGCTCACATGAATCAAGGTGGGTGGTTTGTGCAAATGGATTCTTCAGTTCAAATATTCAAGCCATTCCTAGTTTATCCGATCATTATATACCAATAATTAATTAGGTTAGCAGATCATTATATAGTGGCGTATGAAAATTTTTGCGTACCATATTGCTTCTAAAGTATCGAGTTTCATACTTGTGCCTCTATATTTATGGTATCTCTATATTTGAATCAAACTTATTGGTATTAACTGTTTCTATCTAAGATTTAAATGCCTGAGGATCTACTATCTATTAGTTTTATTATCTATTCTTGATTTTTCTTTCTCTTGGTCTCTACTTATGTCCATTTTCGATGAGCCAAAGAGCACTACTTATTTGGTATTGAATTATATTGGATTAAATTAAATTGGTTCATTAAACTATGTGTGCCATTTTTGTGAACTAGTAGATGGTGCTTGCAATCCTGCAAGGTTAGGGATGCATACATTTGACCCCCTTATTGCCCCCAAGTGTTTAGCCTATTGTCAACACTTTTGCACCTTCATATTCAACATTTGACCACTTTTTTTCTGACACTAGATTATTTAGTGAAATTTGAAATTTATTGAATATATTTCTGACTAGATTTGTAGTTGTATATAATTCTTATTCATTTCTCCTTGCAAGGTGTTCATTGGGTGATGTGACAAATGATGATTCCTGCTATGAGAAAGCTCTCGAGGTTTCAAATGATAGGTCTGCCAGAGCTAAGGTGCTTTCTGTGGCCATTCCCATCAACCAACATGGGATTTTTCATATTTAGGTTGGGGGGAAGCGGGCATTATTCTCTTCCAACATCACCATTCAAATTGGTGAAAATCCATGTGTGCGATATATTTAATTTTGCTAATTGTTTCAGAGATCTCTTGCTCGCAGTGCATACAACAGAGGAGACTATGAAAGGTCTAAAGTTTTATGGTATGTTAGCTACTGTCAATTTTTAACTTGCATGATCTTATATGTCTGATAGCCAGCTTATGTTTTGCCCTTCTTACTACTACAAGCCTATATCTTCATGTAGGGAGTCTGCCATGGCATTGAATACACTTTATCCAGATGGTTGGTTTGCTCTAGGAGCCGCTGCATTGAAGGTAAATCTGACTTGACCATAACTTTTGATTATGATAAGCGTAGCTTATTATGTCCGAATGGCATAATGCTCTGAACTTTTATTAAGTCTTACTAAAAATTTATGCAGGCAAGGGATATCAACAAGGCACTTGATGGGTTTACTCGTTCGGTTCAACTTGATCCGGACAATGGAGAGGCTTGGAACAATATTGCTTGTCTGTATGTGCTTGTTTATATTTCTATCATGGCATACTTATTACATTTGAATTGCATTGATGAATGCATTATCCTTTTTTTTTTGCCTGCCTCATATTAAGCTAAATGTCTGTGACAACAGTATTAAAATATTGTTTCATCTTAAAGTACTTCAGCAACACCCAATTATCATATCAACATACAAGTATTCTTTGTGCTAGCTTATGTTGGAATCTATGCTTAAATCATATAATGAGTGTTGTATTGGAAAGAAATATGCAAACATTGAGAAATTGTTATAGAAGGAGGATGGGATGTCCTCCTGTCTTGAATGTAACTAGGAATTACATTCAGTTGAGATCAATGGCAAAGGTACTATTTTTTTTTTCAAAGTGCCAAAGAAAATATTGATAACTGTACAACAGCTCCAGTTCTGTTAGGGTTTGGGTAGAGTATATCCTGGAAATACTTTGATACCATAAGCACAAAAGGTGTTAAACGGCTCACATTCCTTCTTACCGAAGGAGCTTGGTTTGTGCTATAGAGTTTTTCTCCTAGTTCTTGATGTAGAGTTGGATAAGTTGTGGTGTTGCTAGCTGTTGTGGTAGCCTAGGTTGCAATGTGCGGGCTGTGATGATGATGGAAATAGATGGCAGTGGTGACTTGTGAACGATGAGGAAGAATTTGAGGGCCGTAGTAAACTATTTAACATAGAAAGTTGGTCCCTTATGAAAGCGATGGAATAGTATGGGAAAGGCGATGGAAGAAATAGATGGTAGTGTTGACTTGTGATTTGTGAACGATGAGGAAGAGGTTGAGGGCCATAATAAACTATTGAACATAGAAAGTTGGTCCCTGATGAAAGCGATGGGGCAGTATGGAAAGGCTTGAAGAGGGGAAAAGGGTGTTGAACTCTGAGAAAGTGATTCCATTCTTTGCACCACTTGAATCAAACTTCAACACAGTACAAAATTGTGGGGATTTGAGTTGCTTTTCTATTAAAGCCTTTTGTTAATTCCATTCCTTAGCTTGGTGGTGAACCAAAAGGCATGAAGTAAAATCTAGTTGTTGGCTATGTTTTTTACTCTTGTATCAAATATTTTGTCGCGTTTTATCTGATTCTAGTTTGATTTTACTATTTGGTTTGTTCTAATTAGATTCCTCTCCCCTTGTTCTTGTTTGTGTTGCTTCTTGAACAAGAATGATAACTGAATGCATAAACAGTGATGGCAGCTATATTAGCGACAATAACAAGCTCATATGGTCTGCTTTGTTCATTTCGAATAAGATGAAGGAAATACGGCCTAATCGTATGATTGTTTTTTCTTGTTAATACATTTCCGCTTGTTTACAAATGGGTTAGTTACTTCAGTATCTGAGTTTTTGCATATTGAATGTTTTTTTATATTTGATCCATTGTAAGGCTAGTGTCTTAGTTCCATTTAGGATTTTTCTGCTTCTAAATTGTCACAATAATCATTTTTATCCCTTTCTGTTTGAAATCAGGACCCTTCTATGTGACTTCGCTCATTTCACTACTTATTTGTTCATGTGCTATACTTTATTGTTACATTCATTATTAAATATATTGGTGTTGTTGTGATGAGCTATGTATTTGACAGACATACAATAAGAAACAAAAGCGAAGAGGCTTTCATTGCTTTTAAGGAAGCGTTGAAGTTCAAGTATGTATGCTTTATCTCAAATCTTCATTATTTGGTTGTTTGTGTCATTATTGGTGCATAACTTTTTCTTTGTTTTGCAGAAGAAACAGCTGGCAAATGTGGGAGAACTATGGCCAAGTTGCTGCTGATGTTGGCAATTTCTCTCAGGTTGGTTGCTTATTAGGAGTTCGGTCTGTTTTTGATGTATAATTTTACTCCGGTAATGGAACTGCAAAAGATATTATTTGAACAAGTTTTAGAGCTTGCACCATTTATCCATAACCAAAGTACTCCTGAAGCTAATTGAGAGACTGATAGCTTATCGGCCTTTTGTTTGTGTCATGTACACATACCTGTGAATTGTTATTTATTGGAATGCTAACACTTAACATAAAGTTCACTATGTCATGTTACTCATGTACCACTGTTGGTTTGTGATTAAGGTATCTCAGGACAAACTATGTCCAACTGTCCAGGTTAGCAAAGGATAAGGTTTAGCGGTAACTTTTTACTTCTTAAATAACCACACCTTATGCTTTTGTACAAACAACTGTGCAAATACATATGTTATGGGCTCATGCACTTATTGTTACATATGAATGCTTCATCAAACATAATGCTCTTCTTCACCACTGTAAACATTGATTAATACATATATTAAAAGAATGATATTTGATCTTTTAGGCATTGGAAGCAGCACAGAGGGTATTAGATCTCACCGGAAATAAGAAATGTGATGGAGAGTTGCTAGAGAGAATCGTACAAGAAATGGAGAAATATTATTCTACTGCTACAGCTTGTGACGAAGATTTTTCCAATCAAACAACTTCTGAATCTGAGTTGGCTTATTCAAGAGAAACTCAACACTTGATGGATATGCTAGGGAAAGTTCTCCAGCAGGTATATGTGAATTCTTGTTATGTCCTGTCTTCATCATCCCAAAAACATGATCCTGTTGAGAAAATTAACCAAGCTCTAGTTCAGCTTGAGCGGAGCTGTTCTGGTAATTGAATACATATTAGGATTAAGAAACTGTAGACGTGCACTTCATATGTATTATTGCACAGGTATTCAAACATAGGGCTTACTTCTACTTGATCCTATAGAAACTGAACAAGCTTGCTGTTGTGCTGAAATCTCATCTTCACTTATTTCTACAGCTCAAAAAGATAAGTTTTGAGCGCTTCAGCGATTGGGTTTCTTGTGCAGGTTGTTCGTAATATTGGAAATGGAGATGCATGGGGCTTATATGCTCGGTGGCATAAGATGAGGGGAGATCTTACTATGGCTTCAGAGGCTCTGTTAAAACAAGTTAGATCATACCAGGTAAATCATCATGGTACAGATCTGTGATTTTTTAATTTACCCAAAGCTTTGACATGGGTACTTTCTTTGTAACTTTGAAAAAGCGATGATTTACCTAAAGCTATGGATTGAGTACTCCATAATTATTGGGGCTAGTTGACCTAATTCTGTTGTTTATGCTGGTATGCTAGTGTTAGTGATAACAAAGGGGATAAACAGGGGACCTTGTTTGGCAAATGTTTGGTAGCTAGAGGTTTGACCAACAAGTTATATTAACTGATTTTAACTGTTTCCTTTTTAGTTGATTATTTTTATAATAGTGCAATTGCACAATTTATTTAATTGAATCTATTCACATCCATTTTGAAAAATGTAGTCAAGCTTTTAGAAATTTCGAGAATAAAACGCAAGACACTTGTTTTAATAAAAAGTATTTTGAACGATTCTAGATTCGATGGTTATATTATTGTATTTGAATTCATTATTTCTCTCTAGCATCATCTTTATTCTCTTTTAGTCTTATTTTCCTTATAATGACAATATCAAAGATGCTTATAAATTCTCTAATTTAGCCAATTTTCCTGCAAAAATTCACCATTTTGTTCTTGTATGTTATTAGCATAGGTGATAGCTTACAAGAATGTTTCTCTAACATAGTAGTACACGTGAAACAGAACGATATTGTATCAGCACTTGCATTAACAGCATCATTAGTTCTGACCCTTTTTGTGTTTATTGAACTATTCTTTCATTTTCTTTCTGTAGAAGTTAATCTTTCAAGCTTGTTCTGAAATTTCTCAGGCATCTTCAATGGAATGCTAATTTCACACACTTCACATTTTATGTCTTGCAAAGTTACAATAATTGTCATAGCGGAGCACTCATATTGTGATATGTTGGTTGATGCATTGTGGAGGGAGTAGAAACTATTCTTTTTCTCACAAATTTTTAAATGAGACGGTCTTATGGTGAGATCATCTCTATTGGGCTGACCCATGTATATTTAGCGTGTCAAAGTGATCATTTATGATTTTAAAATGATCAATTAGAGATTTAAGCTAATTATATGGACCCGTCTCATATTGAGACGGTGTCATACAAGACGAGCCGTTTTTTTAGAAGAAAAAGTGAGGTGTTAAAATGAACTAGTGACAAACATCAGTTTATTGCTTTTGCTATCACTTCGTTTTGGGTTTTGGTTCGGTTTGGTTTTGTAAAGTTGCAAATGTTCTCGACTGCATACTTGAATGTTTTGTCCTCTGCAATCTGCATAATCATTGCTCTCTTTTGATATTCTCTTGCCTTGTTTGTTGGCTATATGGATTAAAATTTACTGCTCATGGCCTTGCTTTTAACATTACTTTTGTCCTCTCCAGGGATCAGATGTTTGGAAAGAAATCGATCGGTTCAAAAAGTATGTTCATGCATCCTTGGAGCTTTGTAAGATATACATGGAAATATCGTCCTCAACTAGAAGTCTTAAAGAGCTCAATGCAGCCGAAATGCATCTCCGCAGCACCATCAAGCAGGCAAGATTTTAGACTTACTACACGCCTTCCATAACTACCTGCTTTCGAAGTATCAATTATTTCACACCCGAATATAAAAATGTAATTACCGTGTAATTTGCAGGCATCTTCATTTACAGACACCGAGGAATTCAAGGATCTCCAAGTTTGCCTTGAAGAAGTTCAGAAACTTCGAGCCAATACTGAATCGATTTCTTGAATTGGTACGAAGTATTTTTGGTTCTGCAGCCTTTAGCAACATTGTTTTTTTGAAGTGACGACAACGTTTTGTATCTAGAAAACTTTTTGCTAGGCTTTTATTTATACTTTTTCTTCTTTTATACACTTCAAATTTTGGTTTAGGTAAATTATTCTTCTGGTGTGGTTGTGTTACATTTGCATCTTGATTTTTATGTGTGCTCTTGTTTGATTGTGTGATTCTTTTTTGTTTTTGCGTTAAATAATGTTTGCAGATATAGAGCTTTTGTGTACTGTCCTATTATTCATCATCAATAAAATGGAGAAAATGTGAAACAGATAATAATTTTAACAAAAATATAAAAAATTAAGCTTTGGCTAAACTTAATTCCAAAATAGGCGTCTTCATGTCCGAACCTTAGGTCATGTATGTTTGTAGTTACCGATAGCGAACAAAAAAAGGGTAAAAAAAAGTCAAAATTGTTTGTTTGTAGTTATTAACTGCAAACAAAAAAATTGGTCAAAAAAAAGAGAGACAGTTTCACAACGTTAATGGAACAAAAAAAAGGAAGTGATGTTTGTTCGCACTTAGTAACTGCGAATAAACATGAGTTTTTTTTTTGTCCCATTTAACATTATTACATTGTCTCTCTTTAAATGCGAACAAACAATTTTGACTAATTTTTTTGTTCGTTGTCAGTAACTGCGAACATGCTTAACCTTAGGCTCGGACATGAAGACACTTATTTTTGAAATTAAGTTATCCGAAACTCATTTTTATTTATTTCTTTTGTTAAAAAATACTTATTTATTTCAAATTTTCTTAAATGGATCCATATTTGTTTTTTTTTTTTTTTGCATCTAATGAGTTAGAAACATAGCATTGCCAATTGTATGGGTCAGGAACTCGGGATCCCATGTAGCCCACCTGTATTTGTGATACTCTAGATTTAGCTTTAAAAAGGATTGATAGACTACTCATATCAACAAGGTGTATTTTCTTTTCTAGGGAGCCCATTTATTAAGAATTCTACCGTTAAGCGTGCTTGGTGAGGAGCAATCTTTGAATGGGTGACCTCCTGGAAAGTTTTGTCGGGTGCGCACGAGTGAGGCCAAAATGCGCTAGAAAGACTTGTGTTGGTCTGTAGGGCCAGTCTACAGTCTCTATGGGTAGACACTGCCGGTCCGAGGGGCCGGGGTGTCACAATATTGTCCTTTTTATCCATCAAAAAATTTATTTACTATGTCCGTCCGAGATTACTATTTAGGAGTTAAATAATGATTAAGAAAAATGAAAAGTGGATATTTTAGTGGGGGTACGCTAGGTGAAATTTGCCTTTTATTGATGTAATTATAGATTTTATTGTGATTATTTGTGGAATTATGCTAAAAATAATATCAGGGCACATCGAACTAAAATAGTATACGGGCCAAAATCAAAAGTTAAAAACAAAAAAACTACTTTTTAACAAATAAACTTCACTTGGTATTGGAAATACAAGAGTAAACAACAAAAAAACAACAAATTTGTGCAGTTTATAGTAAGTATGAAACTTTCACGAAACCTCAATTTTGAAGTTTTAAGGGACATATCACATATAGGTCTTGTTTCGAAAGATTGAATCATCATTTGAAGTTTTGATTTGTGTGTGGTTGCAGGCTACACCAAGTACTTTCTTAATTTCATTTTATTACCCGAAGTAAAGATTTGTGGTTGTACTTGTAAATTTGTAAGAATGTGAGGGAAAATATTTTATTGGATACTCCGACTTGCGTTCTACAATATATTTATGTAAGTCGGTGCATAATTGAAACATTTTCTCAAGTTAGTCTAACAAAAGATACTGGTTAAATGATACAATACCATATCACTAATTAGTAATTATGATAAATATATCAATAATTACAACAATTATTCTTCTGATTCAAAATAAAAAGGCCACATTTTTATTTCTTCTTTTATTTGCATTAATTGGGATATTTAATCCATATATATTGTGCCTCTCTCGGAAAAATCGTCTCATATAACAATTTATTTAATGACAATAATATCAAAATTTATTACTTAACCTTTCAAGTTTACCGATCCGTCCAAAGCTATGCAAGTCATAATGGGAAAAATTACAAATTTAATTTAATTTTATCGATGTTAATCAATAATTTTGATTTATTATATTATATTATGTCTTTATTTATTTACTTGAAGCAAAAAATTCAAAGGAAATTACACATGGTAATCCTGAAATTTTGGGTTTTTCACGTGGTAACCAAAATTTTTAAAAAATTCATGCAGTAAACCTGAGCTTTATCAAATTGTTCCGCCGTGTACATAAAACATTAGCAAACGTTAATTTCGAAGCTTTAAGGCTGTTGTACGCGTATTTATGTGATTCACCATTTCAAATGTATCAGTTTCAACCTTTTTCCCCAAAACATAAACCCTAACTCTACTGTCTTTGGATTTGAGGGGGAATATATGATTTGATGAAAGATGGTAGAGTTAGGGTTTATATTTTTTGGAAAGGTTGTAATTAATGACATTTAAAATGGTAAGTCATATAAATAAGCGTATAACAACCTTTAAACTTTCAAAATTAACGTTTGCTAACATTTAATGTGCAAAAAGGTCACGATTGAAAATTTTGGTAAACCTCAAAATTACCGCGTGAATTTTTTAAAAATTTTGGTTACCACGTGGAAAACACAAGCCTAAAAGTTACCACTTGAAATTTCCTAAAATTTAACAAAAAAAACTCACCTCAACCAAAACCAATTATATGTTAACACGTATTAAATATATCCCACCAAAACGAGTTTGTCCCTCCATCCCCATTCTCTACTGATAATGCAGTCATGATAAGAATAATTACCTTCTTTTATCCAAACTCCTCAGCTTGTGCCCATGTCCTCTAATGGCGGAATTGCTATGCAACATTAATTTCTCCCGTCTCTCCGTCCCACTCCATTTCTCTCCTCATCCACATTTCTGCTTCACTCGTTTCGCCCCTCTCAGGCGCAGATTTTCTAATTCCTCAATCCTCGCCAAGCTCTCTTCCGATTCCTCACAATTTGACATTATATCAGCAACTGGTAACGCTCAATTCTCACTTTTCCGATTTCATTGGTCGAAATCGAAATTCTCGAATTTTGATTCGTATTTTTCTCTGTTTTTGCTGTGTAGAGAACTCTGATGGTAGCATCATTTTCAAATTTGGAGATGCAAGTGAACTTTCTCAATCAGTAGAGGATTTTGATGTTCAAAATGAAGAGATATTGGAGAGTGAAAGTAACAGAATTTTGGCTCTTCAAGATAATGCTGTTACTGATGACGACGACGAGAGTGATGGAACTAAGGCAGACATTTTGGTCATAAATAGCTTTCAAGCTAAGGAAATTGCGAATGAACCTGTTGATTCTCTTATTAAATCAGAGTTTGTCTCTCAGTCCTGTGAAGATTCTGTCGATGATGAACAGATTAGTAATTCGATGTCAATTGCAAATCAACCTGCTCCTATTTATAAAATTGTTTCACTGTCTGATGCTAAATCTTCTTCAGACGCCGTTTCAGATGAACAAAATAGTGATTTGACTTCAATTGCGAATGTAGATACACTTGTTGATTCTCAAATTAATCCACGGTTTGATGTTCAATCTTATGAAGTTTATGTTAGTGAATTTGGAGAAGTGGAGAATTCCAGCGATTTCGACACGGTACAGTTGGAAAATCAGATAATAAATATGGTTGCAACATGTGATTCTAATGTTGAGGTGGCGATGATTGAGAAGGCTGAGGAAATGGCAAAAGTTTCCGAGGATATGAGTGTTGATGATAAGCTTGAATACGACGGAGATGAGTTGTCCGTTGTTTCGGAGGAAATTAATGGTGGTGGTAAACTTGAATACGGAGTTGATGAGACACCGGTCATTGTTTCTGAGGAGAAGATTGATGGTGGTGATGAGATGTCAATCATTGCTTCTGAAGAGGCGAGTGTTGATGGTGGTGAGATGTTGGCCATTGCTTCCGAGGAGGCAAGTGATGATGGTGATAAGATGTTAGCCATTGGTTCTAAGGAAGCGAGTGATGATGGTGATGAAGCCATTGCTTCTGAGGAGGCGAGTCATGATGGTGATAAGATGTCAGCCATTGCTTCTGAAGAGGCAAATGGTGATGCGATGTCGGCCATTGCTTCCGAGGACACGACTGCTTATGGTAAGCTTGAATATGGCGGTAAAGAGTCAAACACAGTTGCTTTTGAGAAGAGTAATGACGGTGGTAAGGTTGAATATGGTGGTGATGATCTGCTAACATATTCTTCCGAGGAGATGAGTGATGGTTGTGATGAGTCTTTGGTTAATGCTTCTGTAGAAATGAAAGATGCTGATAAGGTTGAGTATGGTGGTCATGCAGTGTCATTTATTGCTTCTAAGGAGATCAATGATAATGTAGAGGTTGAATGTGTTGATCAAGAGACATTGACCATCGCTTCTGAGGATACCATTGACAAGGTTGAATACGGTGATGATACGGTGTCTTTCGTTGCTTCTGAGGAGATCAATGATGGTGTAAAGGTTGAATGTGTTAACGATGAGACACTAGCCATTGCTTCTGAGGGTAATATTGATAAGGTTGGATATGTTGGTGATGAGACCTTGGCCATAAATTCTGAGGATACCATTGATAAGGTTGAATATGTTGGTGATGAGACATTGGCCATTGCTTCTGAGGATACCATTGTTAAAATTGAATATGTTGGTGATGAGATATTGGCCATTGCTTCAGAGGATACCAATGATAAGGTTGATTATGTTGGTGATTCGGCGTCGTTCATTGTTTCTGAGGAGATCAATGATGGTGCAAAGGTTGAATATGGTGGTGATGAGACATTGGTTATTGCTTCGGGGGACCGCATAGATGATGATAAGGTTGAATATAGCGGTGAAGAGACATTGGCCATTTCTTCCGAGGAGATGATGGATGGAGGTAAGCTTGAATGCAGCAACATTGATACATTGTCCATTGTTCCCGAGGAAATGGTTGATGATGGAAAACTTGATAGTGGTGATATTGACTCATTAGCTATTGCTTTCAATGAGACGAATGATGTCCGTAAGGTAATAAGTGTAAGCGAAGAGTTATCGAATATCAGTGAGACGAGTATGGTGGTACAATCAGAGGATGAGATTGCGGAGTCTGAGGCGGATGCTCTTGCTGCTGATGAAGAAGTGGAATTGATTTCTCCACCGTTAGAAGCAGAACCAATTCTTGATGAGGAAAGGGATTTTGAATATCTTGCTGGTGTCATAACAGTTGCATCAACTTTGGGCTTTGACAAGGTAAATTCTTACCTCACATGAGAAAAGGTAGCTCATTATTCCACCAAATTTACATTTTATTACTTTTTGAGCTTGGTAGACCTTGAACTTTGCTAAAAATGCCAAGGTGATGATGCTTGTGTTGCTTGTTTATGTAGGCATAAAATTGATAGTCTTAGTAGTTGACATCTTAATTCTTAGAATTCAATTTTGGTGGTTTCCATTGTTTGGCTTTAGAGAGTTACCAAAATGATCCCTCCATTATACATTAATCCCTGTATTAACAGTGTTGAATTAGATGAAGAAATTGTAGGATGTATTTATATTTCTTGACACAAACAGAATCACAATTGAGTTGATTTTTTTCTGTCTTTATGCATCCTCGAAGATGTCAATTGATCATTTTGATCAACAAGGAATCTGTACATCTTCCATTTTTGTTAAGTCATACTATGTACCCATTCTATCTTTCGGCCTTTCTACCTTCATATTGCATCCTTCTCCATATGATTAATGAGATAAGTGTTAGCATAGCAGACACCCTCACAATGGAGCTACTAATTAGGGAAGAAAATGATGCTTCAAGTGCGAAGGTGTGAGAAAAGGAATGCCAAGTAGTATGAGAAAAGGAGGGATTTTTTTTTAATTGTGAAACTGAAAAGCTTTCACTATCATCGATGACAAAAGTTGTGACCCAGGGCTTGTCAGAATTTTATGTAAGTGTTGCTGTGTTTTGAGTTTTGACCAACTTAAGTCAGAAATGTTCTGTTTCTTGTTTTCCATAGAGGTTATTGATGATGTTGACCATTGTAAACAATCACATTTGAAGAACCTAAAACCTCTTTCAGAACTTGCTTTTGATGCTTAAGAGAATGACGTGGAGACAATATTTATCTATGTCCTTAGATTAGGGGATCTATGTAATGGTGGAGATGGTTCTTCCTAAATCTATTCAGTATTATGGTGATTTGTGATTGTTACATCAATTAAAATAATATATTTAGCAATCATGGTATTTTGTACTAGTGTACATATGGGGAAGCGGTTGTCAATAATTTGGGTTAGGAGTCCTTAATAATACTAAAAGAGTTGATGGCTTGTGCCTTTAGCAATAAGCAATGAAAAAGCTTTGGCGCTCTGAAAAATGAACACAAAATTGATTGAAAAAAAATGAATTCTTATATAGCAGGGAAATTCATCCAGTGACTGTGTCTCTTTCAAGGTCAGGAATATTGTTTCCGCTGATGGAGTCTGCCAGCTCTGCCCCTATTGTAGTACGTGTTTTATATTTGGAGAGCTACCTCTTTTTAAGTTTTTTTTTCAATTTTGGTGCTTAAGAAAGAAATTAACATCGAACAAGGAGCTGGTGGTTTTTTGGACATGTTAGGTGAAATAATTTGAGGATTTCTTGCAAGGGTTAAAGGTCCTACTCAGTTTTGCGTTGGTTATGGCAGAACAAATGAGATGCTGTCCATATGGTGTTAGAGTGGTCAAAGATTCCAACTTTGTAATCTCCCTTACAAATCTACATCCCAAGTCCATTGACCGATGCCTTATCAGAGTGCTAATTCAAACAGTTCCATAAGTTTAGGAAACTCCGTAAGAGGACAAAATACAGCCGACAGACTCACAGGCTAGATAGGATAGTATAACACTGGGCGTTTGGATGATTGGAAATTTATTGACATACTTAAAATTTACACTTAATGGATCCCGGGCCCTGTCCAAGTGCATTAACCAATATGCCATGAGTTTTGAGTTTCTCCAACATATTTTTGCTTCACCCCTACAGAAGTCTTATCGTACTGTGCAACAAGTTTACAGAGTAAGAATGAAAAGTGACAATGGGTTAAGAGACTCCCTAGATTCTATTACAAATACCCTTAAGTGGCTCGCAAGTTTTGGGGCGTCAGATGTATGCAACCTTACTCTTGTTAGTGGTAATAATAGGTTGTTTCCGATCGGCTCTTGGTAGCAAATATCATATGCAACTTCACATAAGTGCGCAGTTTTTTACACCTTTAGGACGTGGGTGTTATCAATTCAGTAGATTTTTAAAGCTTTATGTCTTGACTGATACAATACAATGCAACCTTGTTTTTGCACCATGTATAAGTGAGTTATTGTTAAATAAGAAATATTCCCTTTTCTTTTCGTCAATCGAAAGGATATCACCTAAAAAATTCAGTCAGCTGACCCTGTAGTCAAGTTATACAATTCTAAGTTATGCATCAGGAAAGAGTGACAGACCCTCTACTGTGTTGACATATGCAAGACATGGCAAAGAGGGTAATCAAGACAGCAGAGCATAAATTTTTCATTATATGAGCCCAGAGGTAGTTAATGAAAGTTTTTGATATAAAAGGAAGTGGGGAAACGAATTGTAAGTCAATCATTTATTTACCTTTATTCTCCTTCAGAGTATTGTGCTAGCTTGAGCAGATATCTACTCGTCTTTGAAGGATTTCTCTCCTTTCTTTTTTATTCCTCTGTTGCCGTCTATATCTTTTCACTGCTTTCTTTCTTTCATATTAGTTCCAGTCCATCACACAATCCATCGCCCATATAATCTTTTTATTTCAATTGCCAACATACTCTAGTACTTTAGTTATGAAAAATCCTGGTATGCCTTTTCCGTTCCAATCATAAATGCCCAAATGAATAATGATACCAAACAAGACAATCTGCACGAGCAGTTATTTCCTTTCAGAAGCACATAACTATCTTGTAGATGTAACAGGGAAGAAAGACATTCCTACAAACATTAGGTTACATTATAATGTAAAAGTGTAAGACATAGGAACACCTGTGCTGCAAGAAACATTGGTACCACAGAGCGTAATAAAGGATGATTTCCAGTTTCCTCATTTCTGAAACACAAAGCAAACATTTGGAGAAAAACTTTGTTTGGTGTTCATCCTGAAGCGTATTACTGGTGTGAAGTCTCTCCAAACTAGCTGTTCGTGCGGGGGCCTAATCGGTTTCTGGATTTAGATTTTAGGCTTTCATATGTAATTAGAAATAGGTAGGGTATTTGTTTACTCGTGTCTATTATTGAATACAATGGTTTTAGTTTTCTCAGATCCTTAGAATGATATTGGTGAAGGCTGTTAAACATCCACAATTTATCCATCAAGTAAAAATGCTTTCCTATTCTTAGAGCTAGGAGTTTTACATCTGTGTACACCTTTCATTTTAAACCTAAGAGGCTCTTTATATGTCTGTCTGTCATTTTAAAGTCTGATCAAGTATTGGTACTGCTTTGGAAGTAACTTGGAGTAATAGAGAAAGAGTGGGGTGCTACCAGGGATTAAAAATCCATTTTCTTCTGAAAATATCGAAAATGAATGATGAATTAAGATGTTGGTATTAATGCTTATCCATCAAAAGACTATGGATATAAAGGAAGAACAGAGACTGAGAGAAGTGTAGCCATAGATTAAAATCCATCTTCTTATGAAAATATGATTAAGAATATGGATGGAAAATCAATGCTTTTCTTGCCAGATTCCTCATAGGTATGGTCTTGTAGGTTGCTGCTTCCAGTTATTATGTAGAGGTCAGACTCTAGAGGCTCAAATTTCATCTTCCTTTTGATTTATAAATAAGAGAAGAGAACTGTTGTTTGAAGCCACAACTTTATTTATGTCATCCACAAAATATATGATATGATGCCGTGCAACGTTAGTATAAGGGGTGGCGAGTATGATGGACGCCATAGCTATGGACATTTTTCAGATTTATTCATTTTTCATTTGTGAACGAGAATAGCGAAGATGTTAGCTTCTATTAATCTAATGAGTTTGTGCTTCAGGTTCATCACATGGCAACACCGTCCATTTCACAATCTGATGAATTTAGTGATATTTTATTAGCAGCTGGTCCTATTACATCAGATATAAATTCAGTCAATTTCGACAGGTTACTCTTGCACCCATTCTTTACTGAATATGTCAAAATATACCTGGTTTAAATAATAGAATATAGCATTTCATTTCGTCAATAATGGGTTATAGCCTCTGTATACTATATGTCATCAGTTTTCTAATGCTTTGGCTATGATCTTACACTGCTTTCTTGTGCATCATGTTCTATTCAGTCCGAACGAAGTGGAATCCTCTGCTCCTACATTTTTTATTTCATCGGCTGCTGCGTCATTGTCACATTCTCTTGAGGTATGATGGTATCCTATAAGATTCTCATATTCAATCAACGACATGCGATTACATCATGTTATTATCTCAAATCCACATGGCTTCTTCCTAGATAAGGTTTGGGTGTGTGTGAGGGGGGGGGGGGGGGATGTGGACAACATTAGCCTTGTAATAACAAAGAGTTTGTTACTCATTGATTCTTGAAGTGTCATATGAGATTATCTTTTTCTATTGGTTCGATAAGAAATAGCATAAGAATTGTTCTCATTCAGGCTGAAAAATTTGCATGGCGTTCAAGCCATTGTATGTTTTCAGAGAATGTAGCATAAAATTTGGTTTTTGAGCATTACAAACTGAAGACATTGTTGACTCTTAGAAACTTCATTAACATGAGAGCTTAGTTATCAATCACCAAATATTTGGTGTTTTCGTTAAAATATAATACTCCTGGTGTTTTCCAAGTAAAAGGAAAACAAAAAGAATTTAAAAAACATAAAAGAATCAAGTAATAATAATAGAGAGAGACAAAGTGGAAAAAGGGGAAAACACCTTGGTCTTAGAAAACTCATGGTGTTTTTCAAATTGTCCAAATATATTAATATAATATAACTATGGTCATATTGTACATAGGTAAGAAGATAAACCTATATTGTGATCCCTTTACTTCTACGAATTTTAATAGAGCCTAATAAAAGACACCTTAGTTTTTAGTAATATTGGCTTTTTTTCAAAAAAATAAAATGGAGAAGTAGCAAAGGCTTTGTTAGATATTTATAAAGCACAACACATACACACCCATACTACAACAATAATAATAGCAAAACTCTAAATTAATTTCTGGACCACATTCTATATCATAAAGATTGGAAAGCAAAGCACCATTGAATAGTCCTGGCGACTCTTTAAAGCTATAAGCTCCACTAATCTCTAACATTAAGGTAAATATTTTCCAAGGTAAAAGTTATGTGAAAAACTTGGACCTTTAACATCTGAGAATCCACAAGTCAAGTCACTACACGAAGTTTAAGGTTAATTTTGATCTACCCCTGAAAGGTTTTTCCAAAAACTTGATTACATCGTACCTAATTAAGGAAAAGTGTCGCAAAGGAATGTGGGAGATAAAGTTCCTTAGTGGGAGATAAATTCCTTAGTGGCATAAAAGGCTTGAATTCTTGCAAGAGTATCCTTTCTATGCTTAGGTTGTACGTCTTTCTAATGATACAGTAGCAAAAACTTCAAAGTGAATTTTGTATAACCATTTATAAAACCAAAGAAATGTTTGATATCAATCTAATGAGACCTAAACTACCCCTTTCTGTACTTGTAGACGTTATCCCACACTACTCAAAGATTTTTCTCTTACTCTAGAGTCTAGACCAAAGGAAGCCAATTTTAATCTTAGATAAAAGGTAAAAAATATATTTTTATTCAATGTGTTTTTCACACTTAGAAAACCTACAACATAGGCCTATGTATACTATACAAGAACTGGTTAGGGTTTATGAATTGTGGTAAATAACATAAACAAATTAAGAATAAATCTAAGCCTAAAAATAAGAAATTTAGTTTTATTTTCTAACTATCTTTATAAGCTTGCCAACTGGTATTAGAAATCAAGGCACAAATGACACAAAGTACCGAGACAAGACATGGGAGAGTGGGTTCCCTAGCCACTATATCCTTATGGCTTAACACCCCCTGCCTAGCCTGACTACTATCTGTTATTAGAAATCAAATTGATGAAACGCTACTCCAATTCCATTTCTCCTTCAAATAGTAAAATCTTGTATGCTATACTACCATATCCAAGTAGCTTCAAATCAACATCTCAGAAGCATTCTGAATGTGTCATTCCAAAAAAGAAAATAGTACTAATTTGTTATCTTCTGTCAAAAAACCTATGTCAATTAAAATTCTTCTTTTGTATTTTTCTTATCAGTTTGGAACTTTGAAACTTCATGTATAAGGCATCCGAACTTGCATCATATTTCTTTGAAGAAAATAGATTGAATAGGTCAATATCATTGTCAAGAATATTACTTCCACGTTCAATTCTTAAAGGAAAATTATTTTAGCTTTGAAGACTATATCGATGTTCTAGCAGGAAATTCTTAGTTATTTCTGTAAAATAAGGAAATGCTAATGAGTATCCGAACAAGTTACTAGTTCTTATTATGACATCAACCTAACAACATTTGCACGATAAAGAATTAAAAAACAGATTTTCAATCGTTGAGTCTGCCGTTCAGTAATTCAAAGAATAATAATTGCCAGGCTTTGACAGGTGGAAAGGATGCCTATTTTGTTTCTGAGGAATGGTTTGGTGTGGCAGATGGCGTTGGTCAATGGTCACTGGAAGGTGACTTTTTAAACTCTCTTAATTATAGTACCATATCATGAAATTGTTTGTCTGTAATTGTTATTGTAACTTTTTCTATTTATATTATAGTACCATCTCAGAATTTAGTGTATCTTACAGCCCAAACTGAAATACATATTGCAGTTATATTATTATTATTATTATTATAATAATAATAATAATAATAATAATAATAATTATTATTATTATTATTATTGTTATTATTTATTATTATTATTATTATTATTAATAACATTAAGGAATACTATGTTGTATAGAATAACACAAAGCATGATAAGTTACTTTTGTTTTCTGGTTATATTTGTGAAGGCAGCTAAGTTCTGCATTCACAAATATATTGTGAACTTGCCATGCTGATACTGTGCTGCAGCGTTTAGTTTCATTCATTAGTTTCACATGTCATCCCTTTTTTCTGCTAAGCATTTTTTCATCCTAATGGACTGAGAAATTAGTTCAAATGGCCTCAAAATGGACAAAGATGCATCTCATAGCCACAAACACTGGTTGCTGGTTGGAAAAGAAAACATAACACTTTATTTTACTAAAATACGTTGCAGGGAAATATTAGAAACCCATAATTTATCAGAGTTTTATTGTTATTGGTTTCCCTTCCTGTTGCTAATTGAGTATGATGACTCGATGACCATTTTAAATTTACTTGTCTGGCCTATATGGATAATTTATTGGCTGTGATTTGTGTACTTCTCTGTATGCCAGTTTCTTCTATTGAAAACTTCAAATATTTTCTTATGAATGATTTGGTTTGTATTTTCAGGGATAGATGTGGGATTGTATGCTCATGAACTCATGCAGAACTGTCAAAAATTGCTGAAGAGCAATGCTGGAATAACTGACGTTAAAGATCTTTTCCAACAAAGTGATGCTATGACACAATCAACTGGTTCAGCCAGGGTTATAATTGTTCATGTTGCTAATCAGGTAATTTTCTAAGCCCATCTCTTATTCAGGAAAAAAAAAACCCTACTGAAATGAGTATGAAAGTGGATTATCCTAATCATTTCTTATCAATTTCTCTCTCTTCCCATGTGCACAATTCCTTAATGATCTTTGTTGTTGTTGTTGTGTTTGATGCTTTTGCAGTAAACTTTCACTAAATTGCTTCATTTCACCTATTTCGGTTACTCTTTATTCTCACAAAAACAGGATTACAATTTTTTCACATTACATGTTCTCTTTGCACTAGCATTCTTATTTCCTTAGAAGTACCTATATAGTTATGTAATATTATGAATGATGTATGTTGGAAGCACTTTTAACATTGATTACTGTTCTTATTTTCTGTTAAACTACAGGGCTTCCTTTAGCGGATACACATACTAGAGAATGTACTTGAATACCAATGATTATTGATAAAAGGACTGGTTTTGGTTTCCACCCAATGTTGATAATTGCTTTAAAAATAGCTGCAGAATTCACAAGTATTATGTGAACAACAAAAATTTGCGGCAGTAAATTTAATCATTTATATCTTCTACAGTAATTAATCAATTCCTGGACAATTTAACTATCTAGATAATATCTAATAAGATTTGTATAAGGATTATTGAAATCTCCTTTTTTTCTAAATAGTATCTTTTCTATTTTTTGTTTCTTGTGAGAAACACTTTGTCAAATTTACTAGAAACTTCATGAAGTGGCATCTAAAACATGATCCCAGCTAAATTTTTAGTATTCTGGTCAATTGATTCTGTTTTCGTGCCTTTTTTTTCTTAAGTTTATGGTAAAAAAAAAAGGTAAATGATATGGAAAAGGTTAATGAAAGACATCGGAAAAGAGACAAGAAGAGGTGGTCAAAAGAGCTGAAAATCATTCATTCTTACCCAAAAATGGATTTAGGCACTACTTCACAAAACATTTTCACTCAAAGGTGTTATGTAGCTAAAGGAAATTTATAGAGGTATTTCCTTATGGAATGAAGGCTTCTAAAATAACCTTTTTGATGACAAAACCTTGAAACAAATGTGAAGTTTTTGAATCAAATATTAGCAGACTGGAAACAAATAGTCATTCATATAAGTTTATGCTTTCCTGAATTTTAGTGAGGTTAGTTGATTTATTACTTTATTATTTCAGGGTCTCCATGTGGCAAATATTGGAGACACGGGATTCATGATAATCAGGAATGGGGCTCTCTTCAAAAAATCTTCTCCAATGCTTCACGAATTCGGTTTCCCTTATGCAATTGGCTTGGGCGATGATTCAGTGGAAGATGTTGAGGTTTGTTTTTATACAAAGATATAAATTGGTTACTTTTCTAGATGATCTTTAGTTTCAAATAAACTCATGACTATCTGAGACAACTATGTGGTTTTTTTAAATATCTTAGTGAAAATTGCTATGGTGAAATTGTTGCTGCTTATGCTTTTCTGTATTGCAGGAATACCATATTGAACTAGAAGATGGTGATGTGATTGTGACAGCAACGGATGGCCTTTTTGATAATCTGTATGAACAAGAAATTGTTTTCACAGTTTCCAAAGCTTTGGAAGCTGGAATACATGTACAGGTGTGTAGCTCCAGTGCTCTTTCGTATTTATTCCAACAAATTGAGAATTCACTGCAAAACTCGTCTTGTGAATATTATAAACAGGTCATAGCAACAAGTTTTGGTCATTTAGATGTAAATTTGTCCCATTGTCTGTCTGCTCTGTCCTTGTGACAAATGGATTGAACCTGTGTAACACAATTCACCAGCTATTTTTCTTAGACAGCCCAAAATATAGCCTAAAACCGACCATAATGCACTTTTTTGGATACACAATTCCCGATGAGATTAACGAATCATGTAACACTAGATTGAATTGTTCAAGAGTCACTAAATCACAATATCATCAGTCTTTGAGGCTTCAGCATTGTGTGCAACCTTTAACTGGCCCCATGAGCATCAAGTTCAAACCCATAAATGGTTTGCTCCTTAAACTCAACTCAAAATTTAAAACTAATCAAATACCAAGATCTTATTTTCCGTGGAAAACTTAAGTAGGTATCCTTAATAGTAGTTGAAGTGATAAAATAATGTAGGAAAATAAGAATAGAATAAAATAAAGATTGATTTCAGAATATTTTTTTCTATGCTTTTAGGAAACTAAGATATTAGTGTTATTGTGTTTCTATTATTAAGTTTCTGCATCTTGTATTAATAGGGTTGTTTTCCTCTAATTTGAATTAAATGAAATAAACCTATCTTTCAGGCTTAAACCCTAAACCTAATTTCAATAATTAAATCCTTCAAATAATTCCATTCAGAAATGCACAATTCACCTGATTTGTGATAAAATGTTCTTGCTGTGATTCATCGTTATTGCCGAGTCTTCCCACCAGCTTTCTTTCTGATTTTAACTTTTTCTCAATAAGTGATCTTATCTGTTTGCAGGAGCTAGCTGAACTCCTAGCTACTAAAGCACAAGAAGTGGGGAAGTCAGAAAATACGAGAAGTCCTTTTGCAGATGCAGCACAGGCAGCAGGACATCCAGGATACAGTGGCGGCAAATTTGATCATGTGACTGTCATTGTGTCTCTTGTGCAAACAAGATAGACTTTCTTGGAGTGACTTCCAGGTTTCATTACTATTTGCTACTCCTACTCTACTTTTAAAGTACCCAAAAAATTTAACTGTTGTATGTAACTGTATCGTGCGAGTATTAGTTTCGTTTCTCTCCACTGCCTCTATTATGTAAATGTTCAGTGATCTGATTAGGCGATAACACAATATTTGTTTTCTCCCCTCTACATAGTTTTAACTTTCAAGCAGATGCAATTTTCTGAGATGACACTCACGAAAATCATTATTATTCCTTGTATTTTTTTCGGAAAGTGTGGCATACTACTTTTACAATTCAGGGTCGCGAGTTATGGGAAGGTTCTGAGTTAGCCATGCCTGAACTACTGAGCTGCAGAGTAATAATTGAAGTTAGCTACTTGGCTGAGGATGAAATAAAGTAAACATTGAGAAGAAGGAAGAAGCTGAAGTTAATTTATAGAAAACTAGAAGCTAGAGTAGTTGGTGAAACTCTAAATTGAATAAAAGTTTGTTAGATGATGTGGCGAGTTGAGGATAAATAATGATGTGGCTTAGTTTATTAGCATAATGGCTGAGTTGTTTTAATTAATGATGATGACGTTTGTAAGTAATGAATTGACCTGTATAAATAGCATTGGATACATTTCTGCAATTCATCATTTAAGAAATAAGCAAATTTCCACTTTCTCTCATTCTGGTCTGCCCTCTCTTCAGTCTCAAATTCTTAAGTAAATTTGTGGAGTAATTGTTTTTTTGCTAATTTATACTTGTACATACATGGAATTTACAACTAGAGTGAGCCAATCATATACTTCACTAAGTTAAATGTGTTGAATATGTAGATATAGAGATAACAGTAGATCCTTATATTTTGGAGCCCTTGGATATAGTCAGGTACTCACGTCATATGAAAAAAAGGGATTTGGGATTCGAATCTAAAGAAAAGGATTCTCTAGACCTGTGGATGCAAGGGCTCTGTTGTATATATATATATATATATATGATTTGGATCATGTGAAAACAAATTAAAGTATTGAAAACTAAAAACCGGTGTACATAAATGCTTAAATGGTGTATATATTCCGTTGGCAATTTTGTAAATAATTTGACATTTGCTAAAAGGTGTACATATATGCTTAAAAGGTGTACATATTTAGATGACATTTTTGTATATAGTTTGAACTTCTTAAATGTTATGGAAAATAATAATATTTCGACTCACATTTGAGATTGCTTCTTAGGTGCTTTGATTGTATGTTATGGAGAATAGTATATCAAGTTTTCTGATGCTAAGGTACGAATTAGGGAGATTACTCGGCCAAGGTACCTTTGCGAAGGTTTATTATGAAAGAACATTCAAACTGGTGAGAGTGTGGCCATCAAAGTGATGGACAAAGAAAAGGTTTTAATAGTTGGGCTTATAGGTCAAATTAAGAGAGAAATCTGTCATGGGTATGGGTAGACTGACATCGGAATATTGTATACCTTTATGAAGTGATGGCAAGCAAGACCAAGACTTGCTTCATAATGGAGTATGAGTGGTGAGCTCTTTGACAAGCTTACTAAAGGACGGTTAAAGGAGGAAGTTGCTCAGAAGTTTACTATTACCCATTATCAGTAAGTAATCAATTGTTGATTAGTTCCTTTTTATGAACATAGACAGCAAGAAAGGACACACACGACAGCAACATGAGGATGCAACACAGCAAGCATCCCAACATTTCATCTTACAGTATGAATCACAGCACAGGTATATCAAAGGTAAACATATATCGCAACTCGCAAGGATATGTCGAGTTAAGTGTTAACAGGCGCTCTCCTACGAAAACATGAACAAGATCGCTGCAGCTGCTTATTTCGCATAGATAATGCAGACTGCTGTTCTCCTTGTTGTTGTTGTTGCTGCTGCTCACCTTGCCACGCCCAAACGATATCTTTTAGAGCAGGCCTTACATCTTCCGTAAGCAGTTTATGGTATTCTAGAGTATTGCCGTCAGCTTTGCTCATCTCAACCAAATGAAATTCAGGGGCGACTTCAAATATCTGTGCATCAATAGTCAAGGTACCTTTCCTTCCTTTGGTAGCGCCTTCAAGCTTGAATAACCCTTTCTCCATCCGCCTTATTTTGAACTTTAAAGTTTTGGCAGTTTCGGTAAGCTTAGCGATTATGATAGAAGCAGATATGCGAGAAAAAAATCTTGTTTCTTTCTTAAAATCCGAGTCTACAAATAAGCCAGATAAATCCAAACTAGATGAAAGGGTTATATCAAATGCATTCAAGCCGGGAAGTTTGATATCGTCTGGCCTGATTTCTTCATTGACAGCGCTACTTGTAGACGCACCTGGATCACCGTAAGACTCCACAGGTTTAGGAGACGGTCTCTTCGTATACCAAATATGCTCCTTAATTTGAGCAATTGTGATTCTTTTATCAGGGTTCGGATTCAACATCTCTTCTAGTAGGTGGCGTACATTTCTAGAAATTGAGCTAGGGTAATTATATTTTGCGTTACCAATCTTTCGATACATCTCATTCACACTTGAATCTTCAAATGGGAGATAACCAGCCAAGAGACCGAATAAAACCACCCCACATGACCAAATATCGGCTTTAGCCCCATCATAGCCTTTAGTGCTCATAACTTCAGGAGCAATATATGGATAGGTGCCACAAATTGTATGAAGCAAACCATCTTGTCGTTTCGAATTATCTAAAGCACTCAACCCAAAATCCGAAACCTTCAAATTGTCATTCTCGTCTAGCAACAAGTTTTCAAATTTCAAATCGCGATGATAAACTCCCCGACTATGACAAAATTCAACAGCACTAATCAACTGCCTGAAATACTTTCGAATAACATTCTCATTGAGTCCTACCCGTCGTGTAATAGCCTTTGTATAAAGTTCGCCCCCTTCAGCATATTCCATTACGAAGTATATCTTAGTTTTGTTGGCCATTACTCCATAAAGCTCTATAATATTCGGATGTTTTAGCATACGCATCACGGATATTTCTCTCATAATAGGATCCTTAAACCTATTGCTTAAAACCTTTTCTTTGTTTATCACTTTGATGGCCACAATCTGACTTGTTTCAATATCCCTTGCATAATAGACCTTTGCATACTTACCTTGGCCTAGTAATCTCTCGATTTCGTATCGTTGCATCACCACACCCGATTCATTATTATTCTCCATAACATATAATCAAAACACTTGGGACGAAATCTCAACAAACGCCTAATCAATCTCCGACCAAATAATCGACTGCATTGATGCTTAAGGGCCCCACCAGTTACAAGCACACTATTAGGTTTTAGCTAGGGTGTTTAGTGTCATCGAGTGTTGACAATGGCACTAGGATTGGCAGGAAATGATCATACGTGACCCCAATAAAGGTCTGTAGTGCTTAATCTTAATGACCTCCTGAAACCCAAATATCAGTTTATTAATCACCAAAAATGTATACCATTCAAATATCAACTTATACTGGCCTTATAAGGAAAGAGGGGTCCGTGGTCTGGATTATCCAAAAAATTAGAAAACAACGCTATATTATTTAGCAAGTCTTGTCTAAGACGTTTCACTATGAGACGGGTCCATTCAAGCAGCATATTAAAAAAACATAAAAAAATTATGAAATCTGAATTCACACTTGTACAAAAAGCAATTTTTTTAAATAGTGGCTGACCTAATTGAAATCATTTCACGATCAGATGGCCTCAACAAAGAATTAGTTAATGTTTAATAGTTAAAGTTTATAATAGTATATTTAGTAATTAGAAGCCCGTAATTAATATTTTGCCTTTGGTCTTTCAAATCCTAGGGTCAGCCTGCTTATTCCACCATCTAACTACAAAAATTTGAAATCAAGAAACCAAGAAATATTTTATAAATTTCTTTTAAGAATAATTTATGATAAAAGAAATTGAAACTAAGAAATACTTCACAATTGAATTGCCACAAGTTAATACAGATATTTTATAAATTCTTATTTCATTAATTTTATTATTGATAGAATTACCCGTTTATTAACAAGAAAGATTTGTCAAGAATGCTTATACCAAAATGCAAAGCCAACTTACGGACTAATGTACAACAGGGAAGTGGTCATATATATATACATTATGATTTAATTTGTCAAAAAGAATATACATTATGGAAATTATGATAAAGAATATACATTAAAGAAAATCAAAACAAAGAGCAAAGACAATTTAAATATTTATTGATCACAATGCCAGAGTAAAATAATTATACATATTATTACATAAATTGAAAGAAAGAAATACAATTTACAATTATCATAAAAATTAAAAATAAACAAGAAAAGATAAGACTCAAGAACGATCAAAGAAACAGAATTAGAAGATTGAAAATGTACCTAATTAATGTTGCATGAGAAATTGGAGGAAGGAAATAAAAGATAAAATACTTTGCAAGTGAAGGAAAAGAAAAGAAAGTGAATTGAATGAACTAATACAAATGAAAAATACATATTACATATTTCTTCGTTCCAAATTACTTGCAACATTTGTTTTTTTATGCAGTCCAATGTATTAATTTAATCCTTAATATCTCTAATTATGCATATTAAAAAATTATATAAATTTGATATTAATAAACTTTTGCAATGAGATGAATCAAACAAGATCTCACCTGATTATGTTTTAACTTATAAATTAAAAATTGATCACAAATTAAAATCATGGATGAATAGTATATAATTTTCAATGTTGCAAATAATTTAATACGGAACAAATATATATTGGAGCAACCTTATTCCTTTGATACAGAACTATCCAATTCCTAACTAACTAACTAAAACAATAATATATTAAAATCTTAATTTTAAAAGATTGAGATCAGGGTTAGTTTAACCGAGTGACTTATAAGAATACTAAACTATCCACTTGACAAGATTTGAGGGTAACTTTTAACGCCTCTCTATTTTTACTTTTAGGGGATCGTTTTGTATAAAATAACATGTAACATAATAAAAATAGGTAAAAAAAATGAAAAGGATAAAGTAAAATATTAATTTTATTATTTGTTTAATATGACGATGAAAAAGAGATCAATTCTTTTGATTAATTTTTTTTTATTTGAAATGATCATAACAATGTCACAATTATATTTGGTTTTATGTAATAATAATTTTAAATTTACAGCTCGTCTTGTATGAGACCGTTTCACCATGAGATCGGTCTATCTAATAGCCCATTTCTTCAATTGATTACTTTAAGATCATAAGTAATCGTTTGAAGGTTATAAATAATCACTCTAAGACTTAAAAAGCAATTATATTAAAATTATAAGCGGTCACTTTAGCGTTATAAGTTGTCGTTTTAAGACAAAAAATGTATATTGGGCCAGCCTAGTGGAGATGGTCTCACCGTGAGACCGTCTCATTTAATTAGTGTTGTGATATCTCATATTTAACTTTAAAAAGGATTGATAGACTACTCATATCAACAAGGTGCATTTTTTTTCATGGGAGTCCATTCTCTAAGAATTTTACAGTTAAGCGTGCTTGGTGGGGAGCAATCTTAGGATGGGTGACCTTCTGGGAGGCCAAAGTGCGCTGAAAAGACTTTTGTTGGTCTGTGGGGCTAGTCTACAATCTTCATGAGTAGTTACCGGCGGTCCAAAAGGCCGGGATGTTACAAATGGTATCAGAGCAATCCTGCGACCGTGACTGATTGTGTGTTCAAAGCAAACCGTTGGTCGTTGAACAGGGGTGTTACAAGTGTTTAATTTGATTCCATGTTGGTATATTGAATCACAAGGATTTAGTTTGAGTCCTAAAGCTTTCTGGTACATGTCCAGATGGTTAGTGTGCATTCTTAAGATAAGGAGATATGATTTAAATATCGTAAGGTTGTCGGAGGAAAGATTTTAATAATTTATAATGTACGTAATATTTTTAATTCATCAATGTGGAACAAGCAATCTTAGCAATATAATTCCTTCAATACTTAGATACTTAGATAATTCCTTTTTATTAATTTTCCTCATTTTTCTTGAGTGAAAATTTCACAAAATTCTTTTCACTATAAATCAATTCATTTTAGACATTTTTTTAGACAGTAATATAGTATATTTTTCAAATATGTTTTAATAAAATGGCATCACATATTTATATTTTTTATCCTAAAATGTACTTAATTATATCAAGTTAATCTCTTGCCTTCATTATAATAATTATTTGCTCTTTTTCTTAAAATCCTTCTCATCTTTTAATTTTAAACAATATTCATTACCGTTGAGATATTTATGTCCTACATCGAACAAAAAGAAGAAATCACCTTGATTATATAAACTTGAATAGTAGCTCTTATCAGTTATCACTACCAATTATTTTTTGGCCTCTCTCTTGAGAGATTGTCTTTCCTAAAGACGGTTCTCAAAAGCCCAGCCCATTATGTTAATTTTAAAAAAAATGACGCGTGCGTGTAAGTATAATGTGAAAAGTCATATGTTATATTTGAAGTTATAACAAATTTATTTGGGATTATACATAATATATTTGGTGTTATACCAGCATATATTTGAGGATTATAACATAATTTATTTGGGATTATAACATAATATATTTGACGTTATAACATAATATATATGAGGTTATAACAATATATATTTGTGGTTATAACATATTATATTTGGGGTTATAACATAATATATAGTTCGGTATATTAATGATCTGTGTTTGAGGATATAGTATTTTTATAACACAAAATATATTATGTTATAACCTCGAATGTATGTTGTTATAACGCCATATATATTATATTATTACTTCAAATATACATTGTTACAACTCTAAATATATTATGTTATAACCCCAAATATATTATGCTATAACCACAAATATACGTTGTTATAACCCCATATATATTATGTTATAACCTCAAATATATATATATTGTTATAACCTCAAAAATATTATGTTATAATCCAAAATAAATTATGTTATAAACCTCAAATATATGCTGGTATAACACCAAATATATTATGTTATAACCCCAAATAAATGTTGTTATAACCCCAAATATATTATGTGACTTTACATATTACACTTACACGCGAGCGTCAGTTTTTTTTTAAATTAACATAATAGACTGGGCTTTTGAGAACTGTCTTTAGAAAAGACGGTCTCAAGTAAAAATTGTTAATTATTTTTAAGGATAATTTATACAAAATCACCCATAGCTTTTTTTATTATTCTACAAACCACCCATAATTAAATTTAGTTCTCAAAATCACCCATAATTGTGAATTTGTTTTCTTAATACCGCCAACTGCAATTTCATTCAATCTTCCATTTATGTGTTTTAATATTCCGTTAATTTATTTTTTTATTCCTTTCTTACTAACAAAATTGACAAAAAATTTTAGAAATTAAAAGGACAACTTTCTCTAGCCCTAATCTTGGAGCCTTCTGTTCCTTAAAAAAAGAAAATCTTGGAACCTTCAATTTGATTGTTTGATGTAGAATTGTTGCACTTGTCAAGTATTTTTATTTTATTTGTTGTTAGTAGCCCAAAATTGAGATTATTAAAGTAATTCTTAAATTAACATAGTAGGAAGAATAATGTGTTTGGATATAACATTGAAACTAACGGAAAAATGAATAGGTGTTTATTATTAAACAGCTAATTGATAATGGGTGTTTTGAGAACTAAATTTAATTAGAGGTGGTTTATAGATTAATAGAAAAAATTATGGGTAGTTTTGTATAAATTATCCTATTTTTAATAGGAACTTTATTTGGGCTTGTATGTGAATTATATTTTCGTCTCTTTATATGAATTGTCCAATGCTAATTTTTTAAATCCTACTTCCTCATTATTATTATTATTATTATATTGACTAATTAAGATCTAGCTCGCACTAATACCAAATACTCTTTCAAATTTCAAAACCATGTATCCTTACACAAAACTATTAGCAGTATGCAACTTTGAACAAAAATATGTGTAAAATACGGCAAAATTTTTATCATCTTCGATGCTCTTAAGGAATTTTCGGTTTTTCCACTTGGCTTCTTGGTGTTGTTCTTAGGCCATGAAAACATTATTCTCTTGAATGCTACGCAATTTCTTATTATTCAAGATTTGAATGGGCTGTTCTTCATAAGACAAGTTTTCCTCCAACTCAAAAGGGTTTTGGATCTAACACATTGGTTGAGGCAAGCACATATATTTCAGCTGGGTTATATGGAATACGTCGTTCAGTACTTTCCTTTAGCGTTGGGTAGCTCTAGTCTACGCTACATTGCCCACCATTTCAGTCATGTCATAATGTACAAAAAATTTAGGGCTCAACTTATCGCGTGTACCGAATCTCACTACTTTCATAGGAGATACTTTTAGGCTATGCTTGGATTTGGTGTAAATATTTAAGGGAGAAATAAAAGCAAATAAAAATGCATTTGAAGTAGTTGACATACTTGTGTAGAAGAAATAGAAATAATGAAGAAAAAAGAAGATGATTTCTCCTATTATGGAAGTAATACCTTTCCCCACCCTCCTTTAGATTAATATTTACCTTACAAAATTAAGAGTTTTCTTCATTTAACATTACTTTGCAATCATTCTTGCACCTCAACAGCAATTAAATTTCACTATTTTCTCATTTATCAACTTCGTTTTCTTGTTTTGACTTTTTTTACCCCTTAAATATTTACACCCAATCCAAACATGCCAACCGTATCCCCAACTACAAACTTAAAAGTATTGCATTTCAAGTCGGTGCAAGACTTTTGTCTATCCTGAACCGTTTTCATCTTTCCTATTAATAGATTCGCTTGTTCAAACACTTTGTACCAAAGGGTGCTTCAAAGGGATCCATGGCTATAACTCTTAAGATATCTTCCAGGATATGATTGGTCCTCTCTATCTGACCATCAACCCCAACGCTTCCTGCATTGAGGTCCAAAAGTACGATAAATAACGAGTATTACAGTTTGATATGATTGTTTGGGGTACTCCATGCAATCAAACCACATACTTTATATAAGCCCTTGTAAGTTACCATCTCCCACTTCCGATTCATTAGAATGAATGCATTGATTTGGTCAAGCAGTCTACTATTATTTATAAGGTACTGTTTTCGCAAACTTGGTTTGTGGTAACTTAAAAACAAAATCCATGGCATGTCACTGCACTTTCGCCATTTTATCAAATTTAACTTTTTGCAATATTAGATTTAGTGGCATTAAAAAAATGTCACTAATTTATATTTTTAATGTAATAATTATTGGTTTTTATTTTAAGTTCAATCATAAAGTGATTTAGTGACACTTTATTGGGCTTTTAGTGGCATATGTAATTGTTATTATAGTCTACAGTGGCATTTATGAGAAATATCACTAGATCCTATATCACGAAAAGCCTTGTAATATTTTTTATTAGGCTGCTAAAGGGTCTAATAAATATTATTAAATCCACTATATATATTATAAGAAATTTAAAAAAGTGAAATTCAAAATAAATATCGCTAAATATATCCCACTAAAAACAAATCATGTTATAGTGCGTATTTGGATTTCCAATGGTTGTATTAATCAAGAGGTCTCATATACTCGCTATTCACTTTTTGGAAGGTAAGACACTTGGACACAAAACATCTTATATTATCTCCAATGTAAAGGAAATAAAAGATAAAACATGAATATACCCAAATATCTTTTAGTTGAGATTAGGATCATATGCTTTTGTTTATGGCTTTATTGGTGTGGGGATTGATATTGCTCTTCCAACTGATTCATAAAACTTTCTAAACACCTAAGACTTTGGAGAGATAAATCCATGTAAGTCAATCTGAGACCCGTATATAGCCATGTTAATTTATTAAAAGTGTGCGTGATAAGAGGTTATGGATTCAAATCTCTAACAGTCTATCAGTTATGAAAAGTACATATGCTGCATTCACACTTCTAGCCTAAAAGATTCTTGTGTAAGAGGACGTGTTAGAGGCCTTAACCACCAACTTAAAATTCGAATCATTAACATCTTGTTACGCTGGTTTCTGATACTATGTCAAAATCAATTTCAAGTAAGCTTTTGATGCATGCCAAAGATATGTTATAAATTTCTTGCCACAAGGGATGAGAGGATGAATTGTATTTGTCTTTTCAAATCACATGCGACTACACTTACAATTCTACTTCTAAAAATGGAATATATGAGCAACTCTTCTCTTATTTCAGTTATTTGCACTCAAACTATTTGATAATCTGATTAAGTCAAAAGTCATATTTCATAAACTCCAATTTTATAAAAAATATAAATTTCGTTTAAATAATAATTCAAACGATTCTTATTTTAAACTCGATCCAATAAAGTTAGAGATTTTATATAATTAATTAGTGATTATGTCAAGTGGTTTTATAAAATTATTAATAATGTCAATAATTTATACCTTTTTAATTTTGATTAATTTTGGGGATTAGGTTAAGTGAAAATTGTATCCTATTAGAAAAGTAATAAGCCAGCTTTCCTTTGTAGTAAATAGTAATAGTAGATGTACTCTAACTGAAATCCTTTTCCGTATTGATATCCTGTTTCTCATTTATAGAGGTTTTGTTAGTATATTTTTTTGGGCCGTTTCTTGAGTTTTGCATCACAATTCGCATTTTTTAAAATTTTTATCTTTATATTTACTTATTCTTTAATTTAAATTATATATTTGTGTCACTTATCTATAAGATATCATTTTCCTTATTTATTTTGAGTTGCTCATAAATTATACTCCATCTTATTTACATTTGTTTGTCATATTTGTTTTTTTAACACTGTTTATTGATTAATTTTAATGTGTTATTCTTAATCTATAACTTTGATTTTTTTGATTTATCTTAATTTAACTTTTATTAATATTAACTTATTATAATTTTTGCTCAAGTACAATTTGAGATATTTATGATTGAAATAGTGCATTGTCAAATGTGTCAAAATCAAATAGAATAATAATAGTGAATAAGATGAAGTATTATAGTCGTACCCAAATAAGTATGGGATAGAAAATTACTAGTAGTATGTACTTTATTCGATCTATTGTACTTGTCACATTTAACTTTTTATGCAATTCGATGTGTTTTTTAAATTTATTTTATATTGAAATATACTCATCTAAAAATTATAAAAAAGTTAATATTATTAAAGTATACGATTAGATGACGTTAACTGTAATATTTAAAAAAATTTAAATAATAAATAGCATTAATAATTATAATGTAACAAATATTGAGTCTATTCCCAAATTATTGCTAAAAAAAGACTAATTCCCACTTTGCTTTTTTTGGGAAAGTATTTCCCACAATACCGTCCACGTGGAAAATAATTTTTTTTTTTCCAGACAAAACCGCCACTTGAGATGGCGGTTTGTCTTAAGTATCAAAACGCCACATGAAGTGGCGGTTTGGTCAAGGCAAACCGCCATCTCAAGTGGCGGTTTGGTCCAGGTAAACCGCCACTTCATGTGGCGGTTTGCTTGGCCTGATTTTTTTTTTATTTTTTTATTCTTTCATATTAAAGTAGTGAACGCAACATGCATTAAAGTAGTTCAATACCATCTATTCCATAATAATCAATTACGAACCGGCTTGTTTTGAAAAAAATAATTATGAAAATAATACAAAGATATATTACAATTATGGAAACTCATACAAGAAGTTGAAGTCATATAAGAATATACAAAGTTTGTTAAACTACAACCCCCGGCCCCTTTTGTTTTGCGCACCGGTGGATGATGATGGTGTGAACTCGTCAACCTCCGCAATGACATTAAGAGCAGGAGCTCGTCGTTGACTAGCACGCTGATATGTGATGGATCAACTGGGCCCGGCATCGCCATGATCGTTGTTACATACATAAGTGTTATAAAAATCATTTAAATATTATCAGATTCAACATGTTATTACAAAATTAAAAAAAACATACTTTCTTGACCTTCGAAGGCATGTTTTCTTATTATGACCTCAAAATCCACAAAAGCTACACGTGTTTCGAGGACGCGTCAACGGTGCATCCATTTCGTTCCGTAAACGAGTTGACCGCGGACGACCCTTTCCACGCTTCATTGAGGGATCTGGAACAACTGTAGGACCATTCCAAGGATCGCAAGTGAACATGTCTGGAACGGGCATGAAAGACTTCTTATATGTCGATACGTATTTTGTAGTGCGAAATGAAGGGTCCACAAAAGCATCGTACGATATGTTACGAGCTCGACAGACTGCAAGAACATGTGAGCACGGTAACTTGAAGATGGTTGGTTTCTGACATGTGCATGATGTTGCTGTGAGGTCAACCATGTAGAATTTTCCACCTTTTTCTGCTATCCTATTACCACAACCAGTGGTGACCTCAAATATCCCACGCACTGTGTCATATATCCTAACATCATGAAAGCGTGCTTTTTCAGCATTCTTATCAATCGTATCACTTGGTTTCTTCGCATACACATGTCCATTGTCTAATCTGTTTCTCCCTAAATCCCTCCTTGTGGCAAAGTATTCGTTTACCCGGAAGAATGTCATCCTAACTAATGAAGTGATTGGGAGTGACCTGGCCCCTTTCATAACGCCGTTGAACGCTTCAGACATGTTTGTAGTTCTCACTCCATATCGATGCCCACCGTCATGAATCAAAGTCCATTGGCGCTCAGGAATAGAACCATCCACTAAGTACTTGTACGCGTCCTCATTAAGCTCTTTAAGGCGATTCATGTAAAAATTATACTTCCGAATCTTTGTCTGTTCAGAAGATTTTCCAAATAAGTTCTTAACCGCTATGTTTTTAAACATCTTATGCACGTTTGAAGCTAGATGACGTTTACAAAATCGATGGAATGCATATGGTTCTTCCCAACCTTTTCCAACTCTGTTCATTGCATGCAAAATTCCCTTGTGACGATCAGATTTAACACATAAGCCGTCCCTTTTAGTAACATAATGCCTTATACAATCCAAGAACCAACTCCATGTGTCGTTGCTCTCTCCTTCCACAACGGCAAAGGCAAATGGGAACAATTGAGAATTTGCATCTATCGACATAGCAATCATAAGTGTGCCTCTGTACTTTCCGTACAAATGTGTACCATCTATAGAATTAAAGGGACGACAGTGGGGAAAACCCTTAATGGATGGTCTGAAAGCCCAGAAAATTCGCTGAAACATCACTTTTGTAGGATCCATTGTCGGTTGGACTTCCCATTGAACCACTGTTCCTGGATTAGATTGCATTAGCGCCTGCATGTACCTTGGAAGCTCCTCAAAGGACTTATCCCAATCCCCAAATACTTTTGTTACAGCCTTATTTTTTGCCAACCAAGCTCTCTTATATGTTATAACAAATCCGTACTTGGTTTTTACAAAATTAACGATTGACTTCACTTTAAACGCTAGATCAACTCTGATCATATCCACGATAAGATCAGCAACAAATTCAGAAGTAAGGAGGGGATGGTCATCACTGTAATGTACTGAGCAATCTTGATTATGACCCTTGTATCGCACAATCTTAAATGAACCCGTTGCGGTCATAACAGCTCACATCCTCCATTCACAACCTATATCCTCCGCATTAGTGCATTGGATAACGTACTTTGAAGGCTCCGACTCAATTACACGGAAGTTTCTATTGTTAGATATCGCCCATGCTTTAACATTCTTCTTAAGGTGGTCTAAGGAGCTAAACTCTTGCCCTATCCTAAAGTCTCCACTTTCATTCATGGAGTTGTCATCGTTCCAGGTCATCCATGCATCAATCAATCTTTGATCAACCTCATCAATTCTAAGCCAATCTTGAGATGGAGCACCATCTCTAATCGCTGCATCTAGAGCTTCTCTTCTTTCATCATCCTCTTCTGAATCAGAATCAATATGCTCATCATCCTGATCTAAAGAGTCAACCTCGTTTGCATTAAGCCTACCCAAGTGACTCGTGGAAAAGGTGTTCATTACACCACCACCAATGCCACGTGAATGAGTTGGAGAGGTAATTTGGGTTACTTAACATTTCTGTGAATGTATCATGGCGTACACTAGGACCTGATTCTGGAAGTTCCATGCTAGTCATGACTTCCCTCGCATTATCCAAATTTGCAACCAATTCAACATAAACCTCCATTGCCGTTCCAGGGGCTTGTGATGCCGCATAAGCAAGAGCACTTATACTTTCATCATTCTTAATCGGGACTAACACATTTTTCCCAGTCACCGGGTATTTCATCTCCATTTTTAACATATAAGAGTTGCGATCACAACCAATTACATCATAGACTTTGCTAACAAACACCTCAAAAGTCGTATTTTGACGATAGATAAACATCACTGTATTTAATCCTCCATTATACCCAACATCGGATCCAGTATAACTTACTTCCCCACCCCAATACACTATAACGGGATAATGATCCATATTCTGCAAGTAAAAACCAAAGTAATAAATTTTCATTGAAGCATTTCATCAAACACTTTATATGCATACAAACCAAATCCTAAAATTCAACAATAAATGTGTAAAATGTAAGCTTAAATCATGAAAACAAGTGAATGCAATAAACAATCAATGTATTTATAACTTCAATTGAAAACAATAATGAACAAAATATTCAATTCGCAAATTGAACTAAATTAAGGTTTATGTTATTACCTTAAATGATGATGAATATGAACAAGTAAAGGAGTAGATGAGAATGTAGTTGATTAATTTAGTTAAATGAGAGGAATTGTGAATATGAAGTAAATGAGAATTGAAGAATTTTTTTTTTTAGATTACCGGCAGCAACAAAGGGAAGGAAGCAAATGAAATGTGTGAAGAAAAAGAACAGGTACTGCCGTTTTGTACACGTATAAAACCGCCACTTCAAGTGGCGGTTTGCTCATTATAATTTTTTTTTTTCAACATGAAATTGGTCTAAACCGCCATTTCATCTAGCGGTTTATTTAGGACTTCTAAACAAAACCGTCATCTCATGTGGCGGTTATATTAAAAAAAAAATAATTAAAACCCATCCTACGTGGACGGTATTGTGGAAAATATTTTCTCATGATACCTAAAGTGGGAATTATTTTTTTTAAGGGCAATATTAAGGGAATAGACTCACAAATATTTGAGAAGGAATAAAGTAATAATTTATGGACAATAAATGATAGAAGTACAAGTATACAAACCAACCCTACAAATGGCAACGCTTATTTGACACTTTCTTAGTGAAGTTAGAAGAGTAAACTCCTACGAAGATCCTAATTCCGATGCAAACCGGTCAAAATCAGTTAATGACCTACTTTTACGTGTCATTCTCTAATTCGGAAAATGAGTATTTGTATCAGTATTTACTAAACTACATGATTAGAAAAAAAAAAATTGAAATTTTACTTATATAAGAGTCTTTTTTTATTTTTAGCCTAGAGCCCAAAAATTATCATAAACGACACCGGATGATTTAAGAAATTTAAGAGGTTGGATGCAAAATATTAATTATAAATTTTTAATTATTAAATTCACATAATAAATCAATATTTATAATTATGTGGCCTTAAAGTTTGGATAGATATTATTTCTAATATTTAAACTTATAAATGTTTTAGTGAAGTGGTACTAGCTTTTTAATTGTGACAAAATACAATTTTTCTTTTTTTTAACTTTGCTAATTTTATCTTTATTTTTTAAATGATACAATAATTTCTCATCAATTATATCATTTACTCTCTTATAAATAGGAGTTCAACAAATGGGGATTAATTTATACTGATAACTTATAAATTAAAGTGATTAACTATAAAAATAAACTTTTTTCAGGGGAGGTCTCATACCTCCTCCGTTCTATTATTAGTTGCTACATTATAAGATAATAAACTATTTATTCATCACCCTTAATGTGTTATTAATTTTTAATCTATAAGTTAAAACATAGTAAAGTTGAATCTTATTTAATTTGTCTCAATATAAAAATTATTAATTAATTTTTTATATTTTTTTATTATTAAATATTAAATTAATGCATAAAAAATTAAACAGCATGAAAATTCAAAACATACAAGTATTTTGAAACAAAAAATATATAAAACAGTGTCATATAAAACTCGGTATAAAATAAAAATAAAAACTCGAAAATGTAAATGCTTGTCAACATCATGATCCTCATTACCCTTCCAAAACGCACCTTAACCCTATACCCTCCGAAGTCCGTCACGTATCCACTTTTTTCTCCCCTTTATATTTAAATCCCTACTTTTTCCTCTCCACTTTTCCTCACTCTCCAGTAAACCACCAAATTTCTCTCTCTCTCTCTCTCTCTCTCTCTCTCTCAATTGTCTTCCAATTTCTCCCTCTTCTCCAATCTCCTTTCTCTTTTTTGTTAAAATGGTGATGAAGGCGTTTACGCTGTTAATGGTGGTTATTGCTGCGGCGTTAATGGTGGAATCGAAGACTGCACCACCACCGGCAGACTGTACGACGGTGGTGTTGAGCATGTCAGACTGTTTGTCATACGTTACAAATGGTAGTACAACTGAGAAACCTGAGGGAAATTGTTGCTCTGGGTTAAAGTCTGTTCTTAAGACTAATGCTGGATGTCTTTGTGAAGCATTTAAGAGTAGCAGTCAATTTGGTATCGTTTTGAACAATACTAAAGCTCTTGCTCTCCCTGCTGCTTGCGGTGTTCATGCTTCTCCTGCTGCCAAATGTGGATGTATGTTCTTTTTGTTTTTGATTTTGATTTCGTTTCAATGAATAATAGAGGTCTAGTTTTTTTTGATATGAGATTTTTATTTTGCAGTGTCCATTCCTCCAGCGGCTGCTCCTTCTCCAGGTATTTACGTTTCTTATTTCAATTCGATGCGTTGTTCTTCCCTTTTTGTGTGTTTTTGAGTAATTCTTCGTACGATCTGTTTTATATACTTGAAATTCTGAGGGATATTTATTTTTTTACGGTTTTTCCTCCTTTTTTTCTTTTAATCAACGAAAACAATCTTAATTCGTGATGTTATAGGGTTATGGAGTCGAAAAAATCAAACGAAAATGTTTAAAAATATTGAAAAATAATGGTTGACTGTATTTTTATTCTTGATTGAAGAGGAGTTTTGTGATGAAAAGTTTTAGGTGGATTTTATTTCTATATAATTCATGGAGTTGTGAAAATAACTCTCTCAATTGTAGTTTTTCAATGGAAATTTACCCTGTTTTAGGGTTTTATAGGTATCAACAATTTCTGTTGCAAATCAAGGATTACGATTTTTTTTTGTGTTTTTGAATGGATTTCCAAAGCCCCTTAACGTGTCTGCCACTAAAAGTAAATAAATCTTGTTTAATCACTCACAAGTCTCAAACAATGTGATGTTGAAATGTAGCTGCCGGTGGCATTTCAGTTTCTCCAGCGGGTGCAGTAATAGCAGGCGCTCCTGGAACTGGAAGCAGCGAATTCTCACCTGCATTGGCTCCTTCTGGGAAAACCGGGTCATCTTCTACCATTGCCATCTCAATGCAGTTAATTATTGTGGCTTTAGGTGCTGCATTTTACTATAATTTTTGAGCTTGAATTCTAATGTGGATATATGAAACCTTTGGATGGTGTTTTAATTTTGTTTGGTTTATGTTTAGATTTGATTTTCATTTGTGTTTTGTAATAGGTTATAAATATAATTTGCTCATATATGGTTTACTGTTTTTTTGATATTTAATGGTATATTGGTATTATTATCATTATTCATTACTCATGATTTTGCTCATTTTGCTTTCGCCGACCTATGCTTATTGTCGGTTTTTTTTTTCACATCTGACAAGTACTGCCGGTTGTTGTTATTTGTGTCTAATTTCTAGGATCATACTTATATTCCTCATGTTCTTAAGATTTAGCAAAATACTTGCTCCATTCCATATTTGTAAAGTCATAAAAAATAACACTATTTATTGTATCATTCTTAATTTATGATTAATTTTTAGTCTATAAGTTAAAACATAGTCAAGTGATATCTTATTTGATTCGTTTTATTGCAAAGATTATTAATATTAAATTTTTATAATTTTTTATTATACATAATTCGAGATATTAAGTATTGAATAGTGTATTGGATTGTGTGAAAAAGTAAATGTTGCAAGTAAACTGGAACGGAAGAACTATTTACAATAGTCTCATTCACTAATTTAATATTTAATATATTTTTAGTCACATATAATAAAAAATTATAAAATTTTAATATTAATAATTTTTATATTGAGACGAGTTACATAATATCTCACAAGTTAAAAGATGGTGATTGAATAGTGCAATATTTAGTCTTCTTATGGAGTTTACAACATTTTTATGGCTATAACCTGTACTTTTTTTAATTTTCAATAACTTAAATATTTGATGTATTAGCACCTACTTTTTCCGTACCAATTTACTTGCAATGTTTGTTTTCTTACATATTCCAATGCACTAATTCAATCATCAATATTTCTGATTATGTATAATAAAAAATTATAAAAATTTGATATTAATAATCTTTGCAATGAGACGAATCAAATAAAATCTCACTTGACTATGTTTTAATCTATAAATAAAAAAATTAATCACAAATTAAAAGTGATGAATTAATAGTGTTATTTTGTCTAATAATGTAACTAATTTGGAACGGGGGAAGTATATATTTCTCTTACTTCATAAAACATTATTTTTGGTTCTTTTGAAATGTTTGCAGAAATTATAGGACACAAAAAATATGTTCCGTGGAATATTGGGTAAAGGAGTAAGGACTAAACTGAATGGAGGCTTTAAGACCTAAGATCACAATTCAGTAGGAAAAATTGAGTATTCCAAAACAATGGCATTGTCAGAAGTTTTTTAAAGAATAAAGTTAGTGATTCTCCTTGTATTATAACAAATTGAATTTTTTTTTTTTTATTTTCAAAATATCAGTTGTTTTACATCTGACTCATTAAAATTTTAATTCACTTAGAAGACAATAAATGTATGTTAAAGTTATTCGATTGATCTAATATTTAATTCATGCATTTTGACTCTTTTTGATTCGCATTAAGTATTTTTCGTGAGTTTTTCTTCGTGTAGGATTAATATTTATTCGTGAGAAAATTATAATTAGCAAACCTTAATTATTTTAAAATTATCAAAAATATAATGTTTACAATATAAAATGTTAATAGAATGATTACGATTATAAATGATAGTTTATTTGAAATTATATTTGAGAGTAATAGACGTAAAGAATCTGAATTTTTTTTATTACATTCAAGTTTAAACCTAATAGATGTAAAGAATCTGAATTTTTTTTATTACATTCAAGTTTAAATCTAAATAAATTTAAAAACATAATTATTGGGTTATACTTTTCTTACTAAAGCAAATTGCAATAAAGAAAAATTAATGGTAAATTTACTTCTATGACTAAATATACCAAGTTTTCGAGAATATTAAAGTTTATTAATCAAGCTAAGACAATCAGTATAATGCAAATTTTTGAAAAGAAAATTAATATGATTTCTTGGTACCCTTTAAACAAAATGCTAATTTTCAATCAACAAAATTGAAATCAGCAAATATCAATCAAGGACATTTTGTTTCAAATTTGTAATGACATATTTTTTTAAAAAATATAATACTTAAATTTATTTGTTCATAAATTTTAGTTAGGACATTTGAATATTTAATGTATTTGTCAATTGCAATCGTGTTCATTCATTTCGTTTTTGCACCGAGATATAACATCAAATATCCTATTTATTTGATACATTTAGTACTACTAAAATACTTACTACCATTTGTTTCTGTTGAATCAAGCTCTAAATCTGACCTTGATGGAGCTGAATTCGATCACCTTATAACGTACTCCTTAGCTTGCACTTTTGAGAGCGAAATTGTGAGTGCAAGAAAGTATGAGAGCATATGTTTTGGGTCAATCAATGAAGTGATTGATGAGGATGATCTAGAGTATCTTAATGTTGAAAAGACACGAAGAATGGGAGGCATTGAAGAGGGCTCGACAGGTCGAGCATGTATGGCTCAATCGAGCCTTAATGTAGCAGCAAGGCAGTAACTTCAAAATAGTTGCTCGCCTGGTCAAGCAAGAACCGCTCGGTCGAGCGAAGGCCAAAGCGTGTTCAGCGACATTCTGTTTTATACGGGTTTTTTGTGGGCTTTTAAGCCTTTTCTCCCAGGTTTGTCTAATATGTTTTATGACTATATAAGGAGTCTTAGAGCATCATTAGGGATGTGTGAGTGAAGCTAATACACTAGAAGCAACTAGGGTTTATCCAAGAGACTTCTTTATTGTATTAGTGATTTTGTGAGAGACCAACATTAAAGGTGAGGTCTTTGCTTTGGGAGATTCTTCTTGAAGCTTGTAAGGTGAGTCATTAATGTATTGTTGATTATATTAATGATAAGATACTTGTTTTGAGGGGGAGGTATCCATAGATACCTCATATATTGTGTGTTTTGTCTTCTCCACTATTGTGCTTTGTTTTTGTTGTTTCTTTTGCACTTTATTTTTGTGTTTGTTTCTTCACCATTGACATAGCCCATTCACAACAATTGGCATCAGAGCTTTAGGTTAGATTTGTGGGTTGTTTGGCGGGTGAAGGTTAGAGTCTTTGGTGTAGAAACAATATGGGTGATGGTGCAAAGTTTCATATTCCATTGTTTGATGGAAAAATGAATTTTTCGGTGTGGGGGAGCACCATATAAGATTTGTTGGTGCAACAAGGGATTGATGATGCTCTTGAAAAGAGCAAGCCCACAACAATGGATGAAGGAAAGTGGGTGGCCATGAAGAAGAAGGCGTTGAGCACTATTGGGCTTGCCATTGCACCCGAAATCAAGTACAACTACTTGATGAAGACCGACCCTAGTGTGTTGTTGGAGAAACTTCAAAAGGTGTATGCTTCGAAGTCTCTTACCAACAAGTTATGCTTGAGATGGAAATTGTATCAACTCATGAAGGAGGATGATACAAGTATGCAAGATCACATCAACACATTCACTCAATTAGTGTGCCAATTGTTGAATGCCGATGAGAAGCTTTCGATGAGGAGAAAGCCCTACTACTCTTGGCTTCATTTCCAAAGAGCTATAAGAATATAGTTCAAACGTTGCTCCTTGAAAGGGAATCTATCACACTAGATCAAGTATTGGCAACGTTGAGGGAGAATAATAGATTTATGGAGAGACATGATGGGGAAGACAAGAAGGGGAGTAGTGAGGCACTATTTGGTGAGGGTTCAAGAGGGAGAGCAAAAGAGAAAGGTTATTAAGCAAGGGGAAAATCTTAAGGGAGAAATGACTATAGTAACAAGGAGTGTTACTATTGTAAGAAGAAGGGGCACATTCAAATGATGTGCAAGGAGATGAAGGAAAACCTCAAGAAGATGAAAGACTTGAGGGTTGGAAGAAGAGATGGTGAAAGTAGCGGGAGTGCCACTCTAGGCTTTGCGGATGATGACGACGACGATGGTGCGCTTCTTGTTGATGGGGGAATGACTCGTAGTAAGGAATGAGTGATTGACTCCTGTTGCTCATTCCATATATGTTGTGAGAAGGAAAAGTTTTCTAAGCTTAGCTTTGTTGATAGAGGTCTTGTCACTTTACCAAATGATGGGAGGGTGAAGATGAAAGGTATTGGTGAAGTTGATATTGTGACACATGATGGTGTCAAGAGAAGGCTAGGTGGTGTGAGATACGTTCCTAAGCTTGAGAGGAATCTCATATTACTTGGTAGGTTGAAGACTAAGAGATGCACCTTCAAAGCTAGTGGTGGGTTGTTAAAGGTCATTAAGGGGAGCATGGTGCACATGAGAAGGAGAAGGAGTGAGAGCAACTTGTATGTGTTACAAGTTGAAGGTGGTTGCCTAGGCCACATTGATGATGGTTGCAAGTCACCCAAGAAGGTGACATTTGATGATGATGAGAGATTGGGGCTTGAGGGGGAGATTGTTGAGTCAAGCTCTAAATCTCACCTTGATGGAGGTGAGTTCGATCACCTCATAGCGTACTCCTTAGCTTGCACCTTTGAGAGCGAAGTTGTGAGTGCAAGGAAGTATGAGAGCATATGTATTGGGTCAATCAATGAAGTGATTGATGAGGATGATCTAGAGTGTCTTAATGTTGAGAAGACACGAAGAATGGAAGGCATTGAAGAGGGCTCGACAAGTCGAGCATGTATGGCTCAGTCGAGCCTTAATGCAGCAGCAAGGCAGTAACTTCAGAACAGCCGCTCGCCTGGTCGAGCAAAGGCCAGGGCGTGTTCAACGACATTCTGTTTTATGCGAGTTTTTTGTGGGCATTTAAACCTTTTGTCCTAGGTTTGTCTAATATGTTTTATGACTATATAAGGAGTTTTAGAGCATCATTAGGGATGTGTGAATGAAGCTAATACACTAGAAGCAGCTAGGGTTTATCCAAGAGAGTTCTTCATTGTATTAATGATTTTGTGAAAGACCACCATTAACGGTGAGGTCTTTACTTTGGGAGATTGTTCTTGAAGCTTGTAAGGTGAGTCATTAATGTATTGTTGAGTATATTAATGATAAGATACTTGTTTTGAGGGGAGGTATCTATAGATACCTCATATATTGTGTAACATCCGTTTTTTTTTATAAAAAAAAATAAAATAAATAATAATAATAATAATAATAATAATAATAATAATAATAAATAATTTCAGAAATTTTTTTAAAAAAAAATAAAAAAAACTCCCCATTAACAAATAACTTCCCACTTCTCCCTCTAAATCTTATAACTAACCTCACTTACCTATTATAAATTAAACCAATTACCCTTAACTCATTCACATTATTACTCACATTTCCTTTTTTCTCCTACAAACTACTTCCTCCATCTTCCAATTGCTTAAAATTCAGTTAAGAAAACGCAAGATTTCGATATTAAAGACAGCGAATTCGTAGACAGAGATTATTAAGAGCGTACGTTGTCTAGGATCGCGTGACAAGGTAATTCTCAATGTCCATCTAATTAGGACTATCTCGTTAATATTATGTGCTAAGTGATAATTAATGTGTTTAATAGGATGCATGATTTTATATGACATTATTTTATATGATGTTATGTTTTATATATTCTCAAATTATATTTACTATTATTTTTATCAAACTTGAATTTATAGTTACTACTTTGGTAAAATTTATATCATTATTTTGATAACGAAATTTGATACGATTTAGTTGAAAGAGAAATATTTATATTATTATTTTTGATGAAAGTTATATTATTATTTTAATAATGATTTTAAATGCGATTGAATATGGGAGAAAAATATTATGATATTAATATTGCAATTGAATATTCTTGAAGTATACTTCTCTTGGGAAAACCTATGATCATAAAATAAAATGTACAATGTATGTTTGATTATAGTTTGTGTGCTCACGACTAATTATTAAAATATATTAAATCACGTAAAGTGTCACACGAGGGAAATGAAGCTCTTATATTTGTTGTGATCCAAGTATAAGAGTGATGAACAGGTTGTCCTGTTTGGTTAGTATAGTTGCCGACAGGTATTATTATTTCTGATACTCGATACGATGTTTGGTCTTCCTTATATTTGTTGTGATCCAAGTAGAAGGGGTGTGCACACTAGGGTTCCCTGAGACTACTCTGCTGGCCTTGAATTATTTGGGGTGACGACCTCTTGATGAAGTGGGTATAGGGGTAAAGCCTCGGCCTACTGGCGTTCTCGTTCCCTCAAATTAAAAAATTTGATTATGTGTTTGTCATTATTAAATATCAAATTAATAAATTGGTTTATGTGATATTATATATATTGTTTTATCAAATTGTTTTCTTTTAAACTCAGCTATTAATTATTTTCTAAAATTATTTTCAATTTGATTATATTTTATTTTTTTAAATCATTTTCAAACTTAATCGTTTTACAGGATGGAGTTGGAATTACTCAATTTCCTGATTTTGGGAGTTTTTCCCTTGTTTTTCTTGTATTCTTATGTTGTAGGTTATTGATTGCGTGGGAATCGTGGAGTGAGGATCACCTAGAAACATAGTTTTTGTTAGAGTCGTATTTCAGTTTAAATTTTACCTTAAGTTGTTTAAATTTTATATGGACATAGATTGCGTTTCAGTCTTCTCTTATGTTGTAAGACCCTTTGTTGGATTTAAAGTTATTAATTAAGTTATTTCTTAGTCGTTAAGCCTTACATTTATTTTATTAAAAATAGATGTGGCGGTAACACTCCCATGAGTAGGTTTTGGCTCATGCTTTTCATTAAAGGTGTTTTCAAAAGTCCGACCTATTCTGAGGGTGTTACATATTGTGTGTTTTGTTTTCTCCATTGTTGTGCTCAGTTTTTGTTGTTTCCTTTGCACTTTATTTTTGTATTTGTTTCTTCACCATTGCCACAGCCCATTCACAACAGTTTCATCATTGCCAAATATATTTGTTATATTCATTCTTAATACTAATAAAGGTGTTTTCATCTATAAAACATGTAAGTGATGTTTAAGTCATAAAAGTATAAAGTTAATTTGTTATCATAGTGCATAACTAATAAATAATAAATATGTTATTTATACGTGATATATTAAACTTGTTTATTTATATATAATTGCCTATTTTTCAATTAATTTTATAAAAATTAACAAATTAACACATTTATGCATCACACGAACTTATATACTACTTACTAATGTAAAAATATTTGAATTAAGCATTATTTGACTCATTTTGTAAGTAAATGGACCAAGTGAATAATAAATACTCTATTTATTGAGTTAAACTCACATTACTATCAAAGTCCAATAACAGAGATTTTTAAAATAAATTAATTCTCTGCAAGAGGATGAGGTTCAAAAATTGTATTACAGTTTTGAAATCTCTCATATTTCTCTGAAAAACATTTTCAAAGTAGTAGTCATCTAACACAATCAAAATCCTAAATCATTCAATTGAAATTCAAGCTTTTCGACTCTTAATTGAATACATCAAAAAATAGTTGTGTGATGGATGATATTTTAAATATTATCATTTTACATTTAACTCAAATTGACATATACATAAAATGAGATGAATGAAGTAAAACAAGCAATATTATTAAAACTTGTCAAAGAGATTTTCACATTACAATTACACTAAATTTTTATTACCATTCTCACTGCTTTAAACCAACCACCAAACAGGGCCATAATAGTACTTACGAAAGGAATAGGAAGTAATGAAGGCGAGCTTAAGACGGAATCCACTCAATGGCATTACTACTTTACTTTTTATCGGAATCAAAACTCAACGAAGTTGCAATTTACAGTAATCAAAGGCTTTAGTACCTATACAAAACTTCTACTTTCAGCTTGAATATGCACTCAAATCCGAACAAGATCGCGATCACAATAAAAAAAAAGAGGTAAAAGGAAAAGCAAAAAAGAGAAACTGTACAACCTATACAGAAAAATTTGAGATTCTGCAAAAACAGAATTCTTCTATGCCCTTATCGGTACAGGTCCTGCACTTCGTTTGATGTAGATGATCTTTCTATGGAAGGTTGTGACGGAGGTGCTGTTAGGGCATATTTCAATCTTGAAGAATCACTTTCAATTAGACCAGCCACACCAGCAGCAGCAGATTGGGCATTTGACGGAAGAAACAGGTCATGTCTTTGATCCTTGTATGCACTCCATACCTGAAAAAAAGGAAGAAAAACATAACTTTTAAATGCACCAATAGAATTGTTGCTCCGACTCTAACTTTACCTCAAGTACCCGTATCATACCCTTCACATTAGAACATGGGTAGAACACTTGGACACTTCAGTTTGGTTCGAAAAATTTGAAATATTTTTACGAGCCCAATTAACATAACAATTAATTAACAGGACATTACTGGCACATGGCACAACTAGTATCAGGTGCTAACTTTAGGTAAGGTAGTTAATTAAAATTGGGCTTTATAAAGGTAACCTTGGACAAATATTCAAGTTAATACATCTCCACAAATATTTATAGGATGGTTCATTCATTTCCAGTACTATTTACCATCTCAAATCACATATGAACATCAAAACTAAGGATTAAAGCTGTTGATATGACACACCCTCCCGATTACTCTTGCGAGGTTTGCCAAACTAAAGAGCTGATTAATCATTCTCAATTGTTATTGCCATTATTTATTACCATCTACAATCTACGAAACAGACCATTAGTTGCCAATCCTAATAAGCATTATGTCATTCCCAAATATACAGTTCATTACCATCATTTCTCACTCGCATCTATTGTCTAAAACACTGACCATTAATAATTTTAAAAGGAGCAATTTCAATATCCAAATGTAGATGTCATTCAAAAGTCTCAATTCACTAGACCTTGACAAAGAGTATCACCTTAAGGTGCATTATAAAAAACATTCTCTATGGGCATGGTTTGGGACTAAGGAGTAATGCAATTGGAGGTTAATACAAGTCAGATTAAGAAAATGAAGGTGAATTAAAAGAGGTGGCTGTAAAAAGTTTATGAGCACAGAATCTCGTAAAGAGAATTAAGATTGTGGACATAGTGACAAGATGCGAAAGAAAGAAGGGGGAACTATTACCCTCAATTTGGGGGGGGTGGGGGGGGAGGGGTTGTAAAAGTTTCCACAGGGGATGAAGAAACTATAACCACTTTGATGAGAAAAATAGTTCCCCATCCCTCTCTTCCTCTGGATATTACCACTTAGTAGTTTGTCCTATGACACTATCCCATTCCCATCCCTTTAACACACTATCTCTAATTCACCTTCATTTTCTATAATTTGACTTTTAATCCCCCACCAAATGAAATAAAATACAAACTTTCATCTCAATTTTAGCAATACAAATACCTTAATGTCTTAATACCCTGGAACCTAAGAACCATTCTCCATGTTGCTTAGTTATCCAAGTATTTGTTAAAATTATCAAAATCCATAATTGTGGAATTTATTCATGTGTCCCTCCTTTCATACTACTAGACCTATCAAAACGGTTGGACAGGCGGGTATGGGGCGGGTCGATTTTGGGTCAACCCAACGGGTCAATGAGTTTATAATTAATTTTTTTTCAAATAACACTATGTTCAATTTTCAAAGAAAATGTTTTTATATTAAAAAGGACAATATACCGATTTTAGGGCTCCATTAAAGATACTTTAAATCAAAATTTAAAAAAAAAGGATTATAAATGCGCTTACTGAAATATTATATGTTTGAGCTGTACCCTGAAAGTTAAAAAGGCAAGTTTTATCAAACAACCATTAGAAAAACACTACTATATGGATCAGAATATTGGGTTCTTAGATAAGATCATAGTAAAATGATGGGAGAACCAGAATTGCGAATGATTTGATGGATGAATAGGCATACCTTGAGGGGTAGATTTCGAAACAAAGAAACAAGGGTTTAGGAATTGCCAATATTGAGGAAAAGATGAAATAGAACCATCTATGATGGTTTGATGGTTTGGGCATGTGCAAAGTCGAGATATTAGTCAACCGGTAAAAGGCTAGAAACTTAAAAAGAGGACGAGAAAGACTGAAGATGACTGGGAGGACAGGAGTGGAAAAAGATGAATTATCTAGACTTATAAATTGAGATGGTAGAAAATCAGAATGAAAGGTCTACATATTACACTCAAGCTCCCTTGACTAGTAACTAAAAATATTTTGTTTTCAATTCAAGATGCAATCAGCAACAGAGATAGTCCAAAGAGTACAAAATAACATGGTACCTCAGCATCTTTTTATTCCCGCCCCTAAGTTACTCATACAGTGTTGCATCGGGTGAGGACATGCAATAGTACAGCCAACATTACTTGGGCTATTTTAGAGTTGTCAATTTGACTTGTATGTTGTGACATGTAAACACTTTACACAAGGGGAGACAGAAGGGTTGGAGTCACAATACTCAGCCCTGCAACATTCTAAAACCACAGATGGAACTTTTCTAAGCATGTGGATTTACTAATTTTTTGAAGGGGAAACAAGGGGCCTCTAGAACCACAGATGGAATTTCTCCTAAGTGTGTATGGGTGTAGTGTAAGGTGTCCGTATTTTATCAACAAGAAAAAGCTTCATTATTGATAGAGGAACCACATAAAGAGTTCCAAACATGTAGAAGTTGCAGACCATAAATTCAAGACATGGCGTGGAACTGAGTCTCATAATAAGTGAGAGGCATATTTGTCAACATGTAGGTGCACTGATCTATGCATTTTATTGGGCACTATTTCTTATTGCATTCTGAAGCAGGGGCCTAGTAAGGACTAGGGGTACTTAACGGATCGGGCCTCCGTTTTGAACCCTTATCCGGCCCGTTTTGGGAAGAGTTTTGCAAGGACCGCGTTGAAAATGGGTTGGGCTGAAAACAGGCTTTACTATTATTAGAATGAAACGGAATTTAAAAGGACTCAATAAGAGTTGAAAATGAGTCTTTGTAAATAACATAATTGATGGATAATTTAATTATTATAAATAACAATGCCAATGGGAATTAACGTTTCTACAACTTAATTATTAAAAATGATAATTTAATTATTATAAATTGATTAATGGGGATTATTATAATTTTCAGCAATAAAAACAGGTCGGAAGGACCGGGCTTTCAAGCCCATATTAAGTTCAAAAGGCCCTTATCCAATCCCGCCCATATTTAAATATGCCCGGCCAGTATCCGTCCTATTGAACACCCCTTGTTAGGACACGGAAGGGAAAAAAAGAAGATAACGTTAATCAAAATGTTTCCCCCCCCCCCAGAACACAGAACAGAAAGCACCAACTTAACTCCACCCGAGAAATCAACTGGCTTTCTTTTCCACATTAAAAACGGCTCTGATGCTAGAAAAACACACATTCTCCATTAAGTTTTGCTTGCATTTGTCAAGGAGAGCATCCATTCCCCTCCCCCATCCCCAGGATAAAATAAATGGAAAGGGATCAAGAGAGCTAAAACTTACGTCAGAGGCATCCAATATCTCACGCACACTACTGCAATGGGCTCCTTCGGTCGCAAATGCATGCAATACCTGGATCAGAAGAATAAAAGACAGTGACATATTAGAAGATGAAATAAGTCGACCAAGTTCATAAGAGAAGTGGAAAACTAATAAAGTAAATTTCATCTCACTCAAAAGGAAATATGAAGTCTAAGAATAGGAACTTTCTCGAGCTTACTGACATCTGATAGACTGATACACTACAGATATCCAGTTAAAAGAAACAACCATGGAGACAAATGAGCTTCAAATCTCATATACAAACATAAAGATCCTAATTTTTGAAAATTCATGAATGATTTATTCCTTTATGTTTGTGAATGGATTGTTTATCTATGATTTAGAGTAAAAAGCCCATGTTATTTCTCAATGAGATCATTAAAAACATGTTTAGTTCATTTAATTATCTTCAAAAATACCATAACTCTGTTTACTTGCATACCTGCATATAAACTTTCAACCTGCATTAATCCAATCAAACAAGTAATTTAAGCCTAAAGCTATCTTTTTTAATATTTTTAAGATTACAATACTATAAAAATACATTGTTCATTAACTAAGGGTAACTAAAAGGCTGTTCGTTGATGTATATTGTTTCCAGTTTTCGTTTTTTCGACAACTAAAAACCAAAAATAGGAAACCAGACAATGATTTTCACTCTTTAGCTGTCACTTTTCAAAATCATCATGTTCCCATTAAATTGGACTTATTTTCTATTCATTATAGGACATATATCACATGATTTTGAAAATCAAAAAAACCAAAACAGAAAACCACAATAATACCAAACGGGCCCTAAAAGCTTGATTGACAAATATTATGTGCTCAAGAACAGTAACACTTTAAATGAGCCAAGGCTAAAGGCTAGAGGCTCCATTGAAGCATGGAAAAATGAAACTCAAAATTAAATGAGCTTAGATAAAACACGTATTTTATTAATCAAGCTTAATTGGTCCTCTAGATGAGCCAAGGTTAAAGATAGCTACAGGCTCAAATGAAACCTGGAATGCAAACTTTATATCATGTTTGGCTACATTATATGAGATTAAATGTGAATGGGCCATGTACTAGTCTACATGAAATAAAGTAAACCACTGTCGTACTGTACCTATTCAAGGAAAAAACTGTACTCCCTCCTATTCACTATTATTGTCCCATTTGGTTTTTTAATGCTATTCATCGATCACTTTCAATTTGTATTTTATTCTTAATCTATAAGTTAAAACATAGTCAAGTGAGATCTTGTTTGATTCGTCTCGATGTAAATTTTATTAACATCAACACATAATAATTTTTAATTAAATACAACATGAGATATTTTATGATTGAATATGTGCATCGGCAAATGTACAAAACCAAATGTAGACAATAAAAGTGAACAGGAGGGAGTATATTTTAGCCTAATGAAACACCCACCTCAAAATAAGGGTATAGTAATTAAAAAAAGCGTCCAAATAACACAATGGGGCCACAAAACTGATGAAAGAGAATAACGACTCACAATTATTGTACTTAAAAGCACAAATGGATTCAAAAATTTTTAGTTCAAATCCAGTCACAGCTCAAACCTGGTTAAATGACTTCAAATTCACACAAGAACACTGACCTAAGGCAATCAAAAATAATTTACTTGTGCTCAAATTGTCTAAAGATATTAAGTACACCTGTTACCTATTCACTCAAATATGCTGATTCTAATCTCAACACAAAACTGATCGATAATAAAGACACACGTGCAAAGAACTGTGTGTCTGAGCGCGTACGTGTCAGTATGCATGTTATGTGTTTGTGTGTGTGCAAAGTTGCAGATTTCAACATGAGATCACCCAAGAATACAGATGTGCTGAATTGACTAAATAGATTATGGCTGTAAAAAGCAAACAATTTAGGATAGTTACAACCTCAACAGCAAGCACACGGCCAATCGATGCTTCAGATTCGTTCCACTTCATCTGTGAGCAAAGCCCATTTCTTCCTCCAGCCCGCCAGTCAAGAAGACCGAGAAGAACATCGACAAGCCCAACCCTAGCCAAAATATAAAGCAAAGTTGAGAATACTTAAGAATCAAATGTGCACAGGGAGAAAAAAAATCAAAACACACAAGCAAAGTAAACATTTCAATAAAAGAGTTCAACTAACAGCATCTTTCGATATTTTTGGAACTTAAAAAAAACAAAAAAAAAAAAACAATGTAGATGCAACTCAACACCAATCAAGTTTCCTACAAACTTGAATTAAAATAATTGAACTGAAATATTCCTTCAAGAAAAATCTTGATGGAAGGCCTTGCTCCACTCATAATGCTGTATAATATATATTTTACTTGTAATACAAGTTTTAAACAGCTAATGATTAAAATATATTTCTTTAGACATCAAATAGGCAATGATTAACCATATATGACTTTGTTGGCATGATTTTGGATATGTAACATTTTTGGCAGCATAGAGGAATGCAATCAATGCATGGATACGGGTATAATCGTGAATTACATCATATGAACCAATTTGAATTGCAAAAGCATACTATTTTACGAATTGAACCTGGATTTTGATAGCTACTAGTATGTTGAAACTTGAAACTAATTATCCTAAGGTAGGACTACATAAAGGAAATTCTGTCAGCAAAATTCACTCAAACAATTTATAAGGAAAAATGTACAAGACCACACCCAGTGGCAACAGAAGAATTTTGAAATATCCAAGACATGTGTTGTTTGTTAGCTACTATATTTGTATTCCATTTGTTCAACTTCTAAAACATTCAATTTCCTATTTTATAATCTTCTTTTCTTGGGGCCTGAGGGTGGATATTAACGCAGCAATTATCACTAGTACAGATCCCAGCATGTGCTAAATTTCATATATAACTAATCCAGTGATTTTTCAGAGACCTGTTGACCCGCAATTCTGCAGTTTTCTCACAAACCTTTTTTCTTTTCCCTTTTTACTCACAAGAAATGGAATACAAAAGATCGTTTGAAGGATAAAGATAGAACAAGAAAACATTGAAACAAGAAGTATCCTCCACAATCATAAATACAAACAGAAAGTCACCAAGAAACTACCCATCAGATAACAAAACACGGTTGATCAAAGGTGACAAGAGTTTGAGAAACTTACTTAAGCCCCTGTGCCACGAGTGCATCCCGGGCACGATTACCGGCAACCACAACACGTTTAAGAGTCTCAAGAGCCAAAATGCTTCCACCATGCCACCCGATAGCTTTCATCAAAAGTGGGACCACCTAGAAAATATAAATGGAGTGAGATGGTAGCACAAAAAAACATATGCAACACTATATATCATAATATTGGTTCTGCTAATAGTAAGATAAATATTTTAAAAACAAATCTTGAAACACTTCTATACTGCAAGTCTGACTCAAAACAATAAATCACACAAGTATTAAAAACTACTATGATACAAACAGACCACCTCGATGAGCTTCGATGAGCTAATTAACAAGAATATATTACCGACTTTAATCAGTTTGACATCTTCAGTAAACAAACAATGATGACAGAAACAGACATAGATAGATCAATCCTCCGACAACACAAGCAAAAACACTTGATTCAACAAAGTTGCAAATATAATCCTCACGCATACCTCCCAACCTCCCTCTCCTTAAAAAAAGTTGAATCCATTTGAATCAAAGAGATTCAAACATGAGACGTATAGGCATATATTTTAGCCACTAAAAATCAATGGAAAAAACAAATACTAAACCTTCAGAATACATGAATATCTTCTTAAAAGAAAGACATGCACATGATTATGAGACTCCGACCAAATAGCAATCAGAAAATGAGGATAATGGATCTTATCACATGGAAAAAAAACAGTCCTCCAAATATGCCTCTTCGGATTCGCTCGGTTCAAAAGGACCAAAAGTTTTTAAACTGATATATCTGTGGATTAGTCTTCCTCTCATGGAAAAGCCCTTCACTATAAAGGTTGCGAGTTGTGACACATCATATACAGCACCAAATTCTGTAGCTAGGGTAGCTGCATTCGCCACCACCATAACCGTGAAAACTGAATCAATCCACAGACAGGTGCAGATAATTTTAAGAAAAGGCAACCTCACTCATCCAGACATGTTAATAAAGGCAGCATCATAAACAATTGGAAAACTGTTTTTCGTATGCTGCGTAGCTTCACAATATTCCCAAAAATGGTTAAGCTTTCAACTCCATATTTGCCTTATGAAAAAATAGTGTATAAACGGAGGTTGAGTTTTCTGCATAAAGAGGCAGCTTAATCTCTTCCTTCAAATGATAAGCCCCCATCTTTGGGAAAATGCCTCACTCTTTTGGTATACCAAGTGTTTGATGTAATCGCATTGAAAAAAGATTCAGATTCAATTCTTTCAGTTCATATAGTTAAAGCCCAGATTCAAAGATGCTCTTAGGACCAAATCTCATAACGTACAAGCATTGGTAGAAATAGTCATTGAATTCACATCACTTGTGATGCGCAAAATCTAAGCCAAATGGTACGCAAAGAAGTATAAAGTGCACTATAATGATATCTATTATATACAGAAATGACATGACAAAGTCCATCGGGTGATAGAACAGTGCATGCGGAGCTACACATAACAATATTGATAGTAAGATAGTGTGATGAATGAAATGGGATCAAGGCCGTGCGTGTAAAGAAGCTCATGCCCAATGCTCACATACAGTAGGAGGAAGAAAAAAAATAACAGAATTTGTTAGAGGAGCTGTCCAGCTGGCAAAAGGAATCTTCTACTTCTGTTATGAAATCACTCAGGCAGTTATACATTGCATAGAAGGATTTTGTTGAGAATCTGTTTTGACATCATGTATAAATAGGGGTAGATTATGCCATTAGATTTCCATGATTGTATACAATGTGGAGTTACTCAACCACTTGAAGAGTTGAGGCTAGGCATCTTGCCTTGCTATACCTAAAATACAAGCATTCTACCTCTAAACTCTTCTTCTTCTTCTCTTTCTCTCTTCCCTTTTCTTTCTTTACTGTAATTGATTGAATATAACAACATCCATCAGATTGTAAGTAAACTACTGGGCAGCCTTCTCTGTCCTAGCCGGTTCATTACAGATAGCAGACATTTCATGGACAAATATTTACAGGCATTATAATATACATAATGCAGTCTGTAGAATGGTAACATAGAAAAAGGTAGAAACAAACCATCACACGAAACAAAGACTTCAGCTTTTAAGCGAGTCCACCTGTAAGGAATTTTCTTTTGAGGGGCCAGGGTGGGAGATTATTGAAATATAACAAATTTTACCTGAGGAGTTATTGAAATATAACAAAGTTTACCTGAGGAGTTATTGAAATATAACAAAGTTTACCTGAGGAGTTCCAGCACTCGTCGCAGCCATAGCTTCGGCACATGTTGTACTAGCTGCAAGCTGATGTAACACACGTAAACAGCTAAGGCGAATACGTTCTCTAGGAGTTTGTTTGCTGGGCTGTGACATAGCATCTTCAGTATCATAACTACCATTTGCATCATGGCTTACATGATCAACATCTCTTGAAGCCATTGTCTCTCTCCTTCCTTCATAAGCCATCGCAGCAACAAGTTTTGGCACATATCCAAGATATCCTACATGATCTGCAAGGGCAGGGTGCACTCGCAACAGTGATACAAGTGCAGCAGAGAGAAGCAGTGGTAGTTCGGGATCAGAAGCTTGTGTGTCATAATGTGTAGCGGCAACAGAGGAAACATATTGGTCAAGCAGTCCTTCTAAGAATCTCTTTGGATTTCTTAGAGGGAACTTGGGATCCTTCAAGAATAGTCTAACATAAATCCCGCCAACCTGCGTACAAATGTTGGAGTTTATTGGAAATAAGAATATGCAATTTATGATGTGAACACATTACGTACCTGTGGCTCATCTCTCATTTCCTTCTGGCTAGATGCTTGTTCAGGTACATCCCAGTCAATTACGGGACCTTTCATCTGTTCCTTGTACAAATCTGAGGCCATAGTAGCAATTTGCGCAGATAACGAAGCAGCCATAGCTGGTGTCCAAACAAGTTCTGGTGTCTCAGTCGTTTGATCAAGGGCAGAAACCACAACTTCACCTGGACCATCTCTGATTACTGATACTAAACCATCTGGAAAGAATCGTGCCAATGTTATAGCAACACGAGGTCCATGCATTGGCTGGCCAACAAGCCTTCCCAACAATGAAGCGGCTGCAGCTCTCTGTGGCAAGGGTATTTCTTCTGCACAGGATTAAGTTACCAGTCACAAATGATACCTTCAAAGCAAATGCAAATTCAAAAGTTTAATATTACCTTGCAAAGGCAGCAGAAGTTCAAGAATGTAGACCACTCCCCCATGCTTTGCAGCTGCCCATGCAAGTTCTGATGTGCTTGCTAAGGCAGAAAGAACATGAAGAGCCCCTTCACGACAATTGGGAGAAGAGTGGAGCATTTGCAGTAGAAGAAGTAAACTAGATCCATCAGCGACCATAGCCTCTAAACAGGGTGCATAGGCCGTCAAGAGAGAAAGCACATTCAAACACAGTTGAGAAATTCCAGTATTTGATGCATCAGGAACCGAAAAGCATTCAAATATAGGCAAAAGCCTCTCCTTGGTAGAAAAGACAGAAGCCAGATTTGGACTACTGGTCAGCAGGTTCTGCAACAAAAGTAATTCTTAGTAATCAAAATTAAAAAGCTAACACTTGATTTCTATACACCGTAATTTATTTACCTTAAGCGAACTTAAAGCAGAACGAAGATTCTTGAGCAGAACTGAATCATCTTCTTTTGCAACCTTCTCATCTGAGAAACCTAAACAACTATTTTCACCAGTCTGCAGACCATGTGAGTGATCTTCGGTCTCAATTCTTGATTCAGATGTTTCATTTCTAGAGGTACTTAAAGCTTTGTTACTGTGAAGCAAAGATGTGGTGGTGCTCTGCCCATGTACTAAGGAATAAATAAAATCAACTAGGGCAATACAGAAAGCTTCTGGTTCACTAATCTCAAAATCTGGTTGGTCATTATAGACTCTCAAGTAGACATTTCCAACACAGAGCTCTTTTGACAGAGAATCATAGGTGAATTCATGTGATTCTTTAAGATCATAAAAACCATGAGGGCCTTGTGATGTTCGCTGCTCCTCAACAAACTTCAACAGTTCACATCGTGTAGAAGAATTCCATATAATCTGTAATTTGACAAAACAAACCCATAAGGAAAAGGTTTAAGCTAGCCGATCAACACAAGGGAAAAATAGAGGCAGGAAGGGAAGTACAGGAATTGGAAAATAATAACAAAGTGTCGATAGAACACTGCTTTTGAAACAAATTGTCGCAAGAAACTGCTAGATTGAATATTTTCAAAAATATTACTGCCAAATTGTAACTATACTATGAACAGATCTACATCAGAAAACATCCATTTTTATCAACATGCATAGTTCTTCACTTATGGCACCATGAACTTAGCATGTCCTTGAAGTAAATTTATAAGAAACCTACAGTGAAGCAAGTTGGATTGGTTGTGATCAGTTTAACGATCCAAAAATAAATGTAAAGTTACATACCTCTGGAGACTCCAAATTGGAGTTTAATTTTGACAAAAGTTCCTTTGGCGTTTGTTCCTTCAACATACTAGCCAGCTTAGGTGTTAGCAGAGCTTGAAGGGCAACAACTGTCGCTTTGTTATATGGTGCTGGGATCCCATCTGTACACAGCCCACTTAGCCTCGATAGGGCCTCAAAGGCTCGAGCAGCATGTAAATTTTTAGCAATTTGAACACTAGCTCCAACACCATGTGCCTCATTTACTTCAGACTCCTCTGCTGTGGAATCATACTGAAGTAATAATGGCAAAAGGTACCTAAATAGCATCACAATTGACTGATTAGTGATCATGATATCATTGGAAACCCGTCAACAAAAAGTGATAAGAACAAGAGATCTAGAATTCTGAATTTAGCCTTCACCTGCAAATCTCAACAGACACTAACCCAAACTACAAATTAACACCTAATCCCTCGCTTCATCTTCCCCTATCTTATCACCTTCACATCTCAAGACTTTTGCCCACTCAACCCCTATCTTGTCACTGTCACCGAAGATAACCAAAACAAACCAAACGAACACCTCCATCTCCGCCCCTTGTCACATCTCTAATTACATTCATACCCGCCCCTCGTCATCTCTCTCTAAGTAATAAAAAAACAAATTTTAATCGCATACCATAGTACCCCGGCCTTAATTAATGCATCTTGAAGCTCAGAGGACACAGCAAGATGAGAAATTGTCTGGAGAGAAGCATCAACAGCTCCGGGAGTCAGCTCAAGCTCAGTGCAATGTACAATGTCCTCAATTAGGCAAGGTAATCGAAGAATCTCAACCCTAGCAGCCTCAAATTGACTCAATACAGCAAATGTCCGCATCACATTTGTGACAATAATAGCAGAAGGTTCGCTTGCTGGAGTAGTAGGCTGCACAACACACATGCAACGAGAGAGTATAGTCGCAAGAAGCTGTATGCCACCATCCCTCACAAGCTCTTCCCCATTCAGTGAGGAAGATGCACATCTGCACATGAGAAATTATTTAATTATTAAAAGGCTGAAGCTAATGTATACAATATGGAAACAAAGTTGGAACTTGGAACGACTGGTATACGTGAGCCAGGTCAACTCTGAGGCTGCAACGAGAAGTAATGCCCTATCAGAAGACAGAAAATTGTTATCATCCTTGTCGACGGTGATTGCACTCAGCAGCATAGGGTAACCAGCATACTTAAAGGGCTCCAAAACACTTCCATATCTCCTGTATAAAATACACTGTCCCTTCAACAAGAGCAACACCCTCCACGACTGGGGACCTTGCAAACCTTGAATAGAAGCCTACAGAGAGCAGCGTCAGACAAAGCGGTGAAAAGCTCCACCACCTTTTCATATACCATAGAAGAAAAGATTATAAAATTAACTATGAGCACAAAAAACCAAAAGAAACAGGATGTTGTCAGGAATCTCTGAAGCGAGGAGAAATTTTCTGCTTGAACACAAAAGAAACCTGGGTACTGATGCCAAGGCTTGAAAGAAGAGAAAAAAGATACGGTTTATACATGGTCTACTTTCTAAATTACCATCAATCTGGTATGTGAGTCCTACAGTTCAGGCTTTGAGAAACATTTACCGAGTATGTAGCACATAAATAAAAATGTCCAGCTACAAATCAACAAACGTCAAACTGGATCACCAAAGTCCAATTATGTAACACTTAAATGATCCAGAGATTTTAGTGGGTGGACAATAATCATGAATACACCAATCATATCTCTTCTCTCATTCCCATCTATATTATTTTTAAGGCACAATATCCGTCTCAATTTCCCTTATACCCCCTCTTTTTCACCCCTATCAATATTTTAAACGCACCATTTGATTTAATTTTGACCAATATTGTTTTATACCTATTCTATTTCCAAGGCTTCTGCCAAAATTATTTTTAAAACAATTCTAAACGGTCACTTAAGGGAATAGACTAAGCATAATTTGGAAGTAGGAACTTGGAACCATGAACAGTACAAGTTCCTAGAGATCATGCTGTCTGGAAAAATGTCGGAGTCCTAAAGGATGATATACATTACAATGACCACATAAAAATCATCATGCAAGTAAAGCGAACAGTAACACATTATAAACAACCACAAATCATAAATTACCTGCAGACGCTCATAAGCTTTCTGGACAGCAAGAAATTTCTCCCTCCCTTCAGGATTTTTATCAGGATGGTATCTGATTGCCAATTTCTTATACTGTCGTTTCAATTTTTCTTCATCAGTATTCTCAATTTGCTTGGACAAATTAACATTCTCCTCAGAAATTTCAGAAAAGTGAGCTTTAAGAGAATTTTCAGCTGATAACTCCTCAAAACTTATTTCCAATATCTTGCAAGCTTCTTCTTCAGAAAGATCCATGGGTTTACGTGTCAATTCCTCACGCCACATTGCCAATAATGACTGCAAAAACTCAACATGTTCAACAATAGGCCAGTTTGGAAACCGTATCTCATCACACAGGTTCCTCAGATAATAACGGTGGCACCACATTTCATCCCTAAGTTCGGGATAAGTAACAGGTGGCATAGGAGCATAGTCATAGAGTGCATGACAATGTTGGGACAACTTCTGAGGAAAGTCACCAATATGCTGCAAAACCTGTTACAATCAAAATTTGATTAGATAAAATTAAACAAGAAAATGTTGAATCTATCTCGATCCATGGTGATGCACTGCTGATAAACAAAAAAGATTGTAGAGTCACAGTAACAATAAAATAAAAACAAAAAAGATTGTATAATTACCTGACAAATAAGATTCTCAGCCCTCATTTTGTGAGTCCAAATAATCTCAGGAGTGTCAGAATCAGAGACCATAGCTGCAGCAAAAGCAGCTGGTCCAGAGCGCTCCAGCACATACAGCAAAGATTCAGGGAGAAGACCACCCAAGACACTACGTTTTGCCAATGGTAACGAAGAAGACACAGCTGCCTCTTCCCCACCATGAAATGCCTGATGAACATGTGTCACATGGAACAGTTGTGCAATTGAATGAAGATTGGACCCAGGGTATGCTAAGGCAAAATAGAAAGCCCCTGTGCTATACAGCCGTATCATTGCTTTAGGATTTCTCGTAACAATTGCCTTCAGCAAGGCAGCTGCTGCCTCCACAATACTTGGTTCTCCAGAAAGCATAGCCTAAATTTACCGACAGAAAAAGCATTAGATACCCGGTATTCAGCCAGAGACGTACAAATTTTGTAAAGCCAAACTAAAAATGTATTATACGAGCAGCATAAAAGCTTTTCGATACTAGAACACTTCATTACCTCAATGCTATTACCTAAACGGGGTTTGGGGATCAATGTGATCCAGCAAAAACATAGAGATTGGTCCCAATTCACCCTTGATAGCAAACATGAACTCACATAAATAAAAAGTGTTTAACGAGCCATTATACGATGTTCATTATCATCCAAACAAAAGAACTAAAAGCATTTGGCTCGAAAGAAATGTTTTTCGATACTCTACTAGAAAAATTGTGAACGCCCATCTTAAGTTTATTATCCAACCTAACTTAACATACTATGAATCACCCATCCACCCCTCTCAAACAAAAGACTACAGAAGTCTACACTGCATGGTTCTAGGATATGACACCAATAAATGTTGCAAAACAAGGCTATCATTCCACCTTGGGAAAATGCATTGAGCCATAAAATATATTTTTGAAGAGAACATGTCAAGTATTAAAATCATCCCCAACAAAGATTCAAATTAGATGTTTGCAACTCAACTTTCTTCATTCAAAATAGCATACTACAAAGTGTTGACGAAAATAAAGTACCTAGCACACCCCAAACTAAATAATTCCATCCCAAAATTGCCAAGTATTAAATAGATATGAAAAGAGAAAGAAACAGAACCTCATTAAGCTAGGGGTCTAAACAAAGTCAAGCAATACCTGAGAAATATGTGGAAGACAGCGTGGGCTCGATAAGATACGCTTCACTCTAGGCGTTGGGGTGACTATCTCACCAGCATCATCAAGATCAGACCTCGCAGAAACCATGCTATGCAAAATGCACAATGCAGCCTCCCCAACCTGATAATCATATAACAAACAGAATAAGCAAACACATCTAGAAATTTTGACGCAGAAAATTATACATAATTAAAAAATTTATAATGGAATATATTAAAATGGCTCATTAAATCATATGTACTTCATAAAAAAATTAGATTTAAAACATGGCTCAGTTTTGACTTCCTTTTTTTACACAACCTGCACACCTGGTACACAGCCTCTTGTTAGTACAGTAACATTTTTCCAATCACAGGATTTAATTGCAAATCCCACACTGCCAACATCTATGGAAGGATAATGAAGACAGGATTATCCAAAACCCAGTAATAATGAAAATAAGCACATAAGTGGTTTTATCAAAGCTATTTCTCTGATCGAAGAATAGCCTACAGTGGTAGATAACTGTATTAAGAGCGTCTTTACTGGTAAAACAACTTAAGTGATTACCAGCTCTCAAGTTTTTTCTACAACGAAATCATATTTAAGTGGGATACAGGCAAGGAGACCTCAAGCAATGAGCGTAGAAACTATCAACATCACAAAAAACAAGGTTTCATAATAAAAAAAAAGAAAATGTGTTAAGAGAAAATGTGAATTAACAATATTCATTACTTTTACAAAGACTAAGTGTAATACTAATACCACATCCTATCCTAGCTATCACTTTTAGTTTTAACCTTTAGGTTAAAACATATTCAAGTGAGATCTTGTTTTATTCGTCTCAATGTAGATTTTCTCAATATCAACCTTTTGTAGATTTAATTATGTACGATTAGAAACATTAAGGATTGAATTAGTGCATTTGAAGCGTGCCATCCCAAATGGGACATTTATCAAAATAGAAGGGAGTACAAAGAAAGAGGCCTTGAAATACAGAAAGCAAAACACATAAGCGCCACAGGGGAAAAAAGGGGTACTTCAGGAAATTACAAAATATACAACTTAAGTTTCAATAGGTTCACATGGCATACAGAATGCTGAATACACCTACCTGTGTAGGGGTGAGAACCGGAACCCGAACAGACAACGTCCATCGAAGCTCACGTATATCGCGTAGCTTTTTCCAATCTGCCATTCCTGATGCTCGACATCTTGTTGTCCAATCAATTGCTTTCTTTGACCACAATCTTCTGATAGCATCCTTCTCCATTGGCCCAACTTGGGAACCATCCTTGTCAATCAGAACCCATTCCTTCAAGGGCTCCATGAAAGCCGTTGCAGCAATAAGGTTGGATTGCAAAGGAATGGAAGTTCTCTCAGAAGCTTCATGAACCACGGTCAACAAATCTACAGCTAACACGCATCCCCCAACCAAGACACAAGCCTCAATGTTTGACAAAGCTTTCATCAACACCTGATAGTATGATGCATAAACATATTACACAATGACCAGCCTTTCATAGAAAACTCAAAGAAAAAGGACTATGAAGTTAAATAGAGCTAACAGCATTATCAATCATATTAAGCAACAAAGAGGTACTAAATTAAGATGAGAAAGAAAAAACCCACTTAACAAAGTAGCCCATCTTTGGGGATTAAGGTGTTTGTCATTGCTGTTATTCCAAAAAATAAGAGGAATATTGACCTAACATATATTGAGTATAATAAGGGATATTTCATTAATCAGAAATTTCTCGGGATAGTTTACTAACAATTCAAAAACAACACAACTTCAAGAAAAACAAAGGTGTTAATATCATTTAAAACTCAAAACTCCTGTTGGTCATATTCAACATTTATGATATCAAACAACAATATATGTCAGTCCACAAATTAACGAATGGCTCACTTAACATATATTAACACTCGCTGGATCCAAATAAAATAATAAAGAATGAACTGGGCATGACTGTGATCACCGGCGAAATGCCAGTCTTCCTTGGTTCAAATTCAAATAGAGTCCAATGAAGATTCAATGCAGACATCTTTAGCACAGAGTTAACAAATAGCTCCAAGGAACATATTGGATATAATAAGATTCATGCATTCTATATATCCATCCCGGTCAGAACTAAGATAGCATTCAAATAATGTAAATGAGTTCTGTCTTTTTTTTGGATAAGGAAAATTTTTTATTGATGAAGAATTATCGTCATACATCAATGGGAGGAGGAATCCCTAAAAGCAAATAAAAATAGCTACAGTATCACATTCCAATAATTTCTATATAAATCATTAAGAGAGCAGCAATGATAAAATAATCTGTGCGCCTTAGCCCAAAGTGATGCCAAAAAGTTCTGTTTATTGAATTAACAGATTACAAGAATAGTACACAACGAACTCCTAAAATTGGACATTTTCCAACATTGTAGGCATGTTTTAACATTGAACAAGAAATCAAAAATATAACTCATAAGTCATGACAGTTGGGGCCTTGGAAGCCATTTTTTGGGTAGTTTAAAAAGGGAATGTTAACAGGGCCAACCATCTCATGTTTCCACATACCACCAGCATCCTCTCACAATCATACTAGTGCGCCACAACCACCCATCATGCATGCACATAACCCACAACCATGACCCCCACATTATTGTAAAACTTCTGAGAAGACCCTTCATCCCCCTCACCTTCACCAAGTGCTACAAATGGTGGCATGGCACTACTACCAAAATATATTGGATCAAACCAAAAATAGATATGTCAAAGAATATGTAGCCTTTGCGCAGATCAATCTTAAAATTCATACAGTTTTCTGGAAACAAAATGCAGGTGGTAAAATATTTACAATAACTAAATTCTGGGTAAAAAAACTGTAGCAAACTCTAGCAATGCGTAATCATCCCAAAACTTTATCAAAAGCAACCTCTACAGTTCTGAGCAAGAAGAGGTAATGTTGATGATACAGCAGATAGTAGGTGGCGGCAGAGATGCAGCCAGCTGAAAGAGGACAGGCATTAATCACGATAAGACATGCTTGTGATGGCTAATGCGACAGAGAGCTGTTATAGTTACAGTTCCAGAGCAGTTAATTGACTTCCTACACATTATTTTTGCTTCAGCAAACACTTACAAATCAAATGAAAACCTTTTTCCATCTCAAACCAAACATGATGCATTATGTTGACTGGAATTGAATCATTTTCCAACTTTGCCTTGCTCAATTCCTTTTTTTCAGCAACCCATACCTAAATAACCCATAAGTTTCTTGGGTATCACAAACATTAAAATAGAATATTCAGATCTAACTCTGACAAAAATTATGTTAGTATGATGGTAGACATAAGCACGAATTTGGGATGTAAATCATGAACAGAAACGCATGGCTTTAACACCTGTAAGGCTGATTTTTAGAACTTTTGGAGGACTTCTCGCGCACAAAAGATCTGAAAAATCAGATAGGTCATGGGAGGACCACTCGCACACAAAAGATCCATACAAAGGTTTGAACACTCACAAGTGAGAGTTCATGAAAGATTTAGTTCAACGTGCACCACAAGAAACACACAAGAAGAATAAATGGTTTCTTTTATTCAATTAGCATTCTCCCAAAAATTACATAGGTTCCCTTTATATACGCTTGACATAAAACAAGAAATCCCAACAATAAAAACTAGAAATGATTTTAATATCATAATATAAGTATACCTAAATTAATAATATCTAGCTAATAAATTCAGCTCTTGAGCATGCAAAGAATAATGACTGCAGAGTTTCCAAACAACGATTAACACACTAACATGCATCTATTTTTCTATACACTTCTAATTCGAAGAAGACAATATAACCTTGTTCACACCTTATTTGCGAAACCTCAACTCAACTACTACTCCCTCTCACATAACTACCACAAACACTTCACTAGCATTAATCCACCAAATTTCGACTTTAGTTGCCAAATTCGTCCTACCCATATATTGTTGAGACTAATAATATAAGTTATCATTGATAAAACTTTTGCCCGTGCATGATTATGAATCATATATAAATGTTAAATAAAACAAAAGCAATTAACCAATGAACTGATGGAACATGCTAGCCTTAATATGCAAAGACATATAGCTCATCAAAAAGGGAATATCTAATCAAGACAGTTTATCAGCTTACTGCATATACCAAAAAAAAATGAGTAGACACAAAAATCAGAGGGGAGAAAAGATAATCCAATAGGAGGACCATCCAAAGACATACACGACATTAAACAGAGGATGAGCTATTGATGATCCACCAAATGTATGATAATTATATGAAACCAGCTGAATGTTGAAAAAGAAGAAACAATACCTTTTTAAAAAGAAAAGTTTGCCATAAAGCAGATCATTTTGATGAATACATACAACTCAACACATTTCAAGTAAACATTCAAAATGCAAGCAACACAAAACAGAAACACAAAGAGTAACATCTACCTTTAGTAAAAGAAGCAAACGGTGCCTCAAGGCTCGATCATCAGTCCTATCTAAGAGCACAGTTACATGAGCAGTGCCCTCAAAAGGTCCAATAGTGAGGAAGTGTTGTTCATAGACAATCGCCATAGCCCGTGCACACAACTCTCTTACAGAGAATCCACCCCCACCACCAAAACCATCTAGACGTCCCATGTCACACCAATCATCAGATTTTCCTAGTTCATCTGGGATAGCACCATCCACTGTAAGCCCTATATCAGCATCACATAGAAACCTATGGTACAGTGCTCTAAAAAAAGCTACAGGGTCACGAAGTGGAAAATCTAGTGCTCGGCCACTGTAGCCACTCTCAAGCAGCAAACGAAGATAGTATTGACCCACACAAACTTCTTTAGACAAGCTAGGATAACGAACAGAAAACTCAGAGTAGTTCCACGATATCTGGGGCAAATTATTTGTGCCAGCCACATTCTCTGCAGCTGAACCTCTAGGAACAATATCTTCGGTCCGCTCTTTCTCCACATCCAGATTATGAACCTCTGCCTGCAAAGCCTCCCTAAGCTCTTGTCGAGTGCGTTCATTCCATATAAGATCTGCACGATTATGATCAAGGCTGAATTCTCGCCAAAACTCGGGCCAGTTAAGCAACAATCTCCCAGATCCTACAGGTGTGTGCTCCACAACAACCTGAGCAGGAGCAGGAACCCCGGAGTTCTGAAGGCTTCCCATATTCACATCAGAAACATCAGGATTCAAAGCAACTGTATCTAAAGGCTCATTACTAGCTAATAGGCCATCAGATGGAACAGGATCCCCTAATTGATCGTGTTGAGTAGCAAGATCAGCAGTCAAGCTCTCTCCGGCATGTACAGTAGAAGTGTGCACTACCACATGCACCTCTGGTGAAGATCTCTGATCAGGGCCCCTATAAGCACCTGTCTGATTTGCTGAATCACCAATATCATTTGCATTTGCAGATGACAAATTATGCTCCTCAGTTACCGTGGATTTCCCAATCCTGCGCTTCCTTTGTTGAAGTAATCGTCTCTGTCTCCTACTAATGGATGTGTTTAACGGGTCATCAAGATTATGAGAGTCTTCAACTTCATCACACCGTGTGTGTAAATAGGCAACAAGCCCGGGTGGAAGAATTCTTGACAATAAATCAAGGGCTGGTTGATATGAATCAGCCCAGAGAGCCACAAGCTGTCGACTAACTTCCCGCCGCTCACCAGCAGGAAGAAAAAAGGCATGCAATAAATGCCTTAAGAGAGCACCATCACGTAAAGCTGCATCACGCATGGACTCTGCAGCAATGGCATCTTCCTCTGCTATAGTGCGCATGATTACTGCAACAGTCTCTCTCACACTCTCAGCCGGATGGGCAAATAAGGCAAAAAGGCGACGCCGCAAGCCAGCAACTTGCCGTAGTAGTTCCACAAAAACTGTGTACTGTGTAGTTTCTCCATGAGGTTCACATATCATAGCTTCCAAAACCTCTACTACTGCCATAGAAAGTAGAGGTGAAACAGATATAGGTTTCAATCTATTCACAAGGATGATTACATAGTTGTGATGGGCAAATAAGACGGACTTTGTATGCATAAACGTTGCATGCCTTTCCCCTTTTGTGTCAGTGAACACATTTGAGTCACCAGGACCACCACCAATCAACACAGCAACAAGGGTTGCAGCTTCAGCAGCTACACCTTCAGATCCATTTCTAAGCAGACCCATTATTCTACCAACAGCAGCAGGAAAAGAAATTACATGAGAAGCAGCACTTTTGGAGGCTAGCAATCTACGTAAACATGATATAAATCCAGTAATTGTTGCTGCTGCTTTGGGAGAAGGTGGGGGTAAGGGTGGGGACTCTGGTGGAAAATTTGGCGTGGCAGGCAGCATTGTTATTAGGGCCATCAATGTCACCTCTGGCACATCAATGTTTGGAGGCACTCCACTATATGGAATACATGCATTAAATTCCCTGATTCGGCGCCATAGTTTAGCTCTTGAGCCAGGAATCGAACCACCTTCAGAAACAGCATCTTTGGCAGCAGCAGCAAGGTGTTTCAAATGCATTGATGCACTTTCATTATCAGCAAGAGCATTAACATGACCAGGAGGATGTAACAACCTCAATAAATGAACTCTCCCACACGGCGGGTCAATCCGATGACCTGGCATTGTCAATCGTGGTAGAACAGGTATTGCGCACTGCACCTGGACAAATCCAGAAAAAGGCTATCCTTATCAAAACTAAAACATAGATAATAATTCCGTAAGTAACATCAATCTAATATAATTAATGTTTAGTACAGCAGTGTAAGCAGTTGTTGGTAATCAAGAAAGAACACATCTACCTACTTCAGACTGCAACAGATCACGAACTGCAGCAAGCAAGCTATCGCGAGAAGTGCTTGAGTAAACCTGACAAGAAAAGCCAACAAAGAGGGTATATCAATATCTAATAAAGCGCATTCAGCAAAGATTCATAGCAAATAAGCAAACAGAACCATTATGTACTCACATGAATAGGACAACCATCATTAAATTCAATGGCAAACATCTGTGGCTCCTCAGCAAATCGAACAAGAGCACTGACAGAAGATAATGGACGGACAATGACAGCCTGCACATACATGAAAACTTATATGAGCGAGCATTCATGAAAGTCTCTTAAATTTGAATTAAATAGAAAACTTATGAGCCTCCATTTATGAAAATCTCTTTGCCAAAGGGAACTAGCGCAACAAAAATTATTTTTCATCTAACCATAATTTTAGAAGGTGCAACCGTGCAAGGCACACCGAAGTGAAAAAGGTCCTAGAGCCTAGTGCAAAGTGCAACGAGAAAGAACATGACTTTCACAATGGCAGCGCATGTTTTTAATTTTTCAGTATTTAAATTTTGAAGAAACTTTTGGTAAAAATTTTGTATTTTAGAGTTCTTGACATAGAATTGAATGACAGCTACTTATTGAAAGAAAAATAACAAACGGATGAGAAAAATGTATTTCAGGAAACATCAAAGTAAACATTTTCACCAAAAAAAATTGAGAAGAGCAGACGCAGATCAGATAAACAAATAGTACGTTTAAAAAAACCATATAAATTGAGAACTCAAAAGCTAAATGATTTAAAATTGCAACCTCATAATTCGCTGGCCGCCTCTCAACCAGTGAGACTTTTGTAAGAATCAGCTGACGCGAAACAGTATCACCATGATCCCCAAGCCCTCCTCTTGGCCCAATCGCCAAACTCAAACTAGGAAGATTCACAGTTCCATGAGCAGCAGTTCTGAGTCTTGTCACTAACCAACCCCCACAAGGGGTTTCATCAGCTCCAACAGCCTCTTTAGCTGCAAATTTCAGAGAGCTAAATAAAAGGGAGCAACAGGCAGAAAGTAAAGTCATGTCGTCACATATCAGAGGCATTAAGTAAAGAATTAAAAATAATACCTCTTTGCTTGATATACTCAACAGCAGATAGTGACTGTGAACTATCCACCGAAAGTGAAACCCCCACCATATTTTTCGCAGTTTTTGTCTACACAAAGGTTCATTAACAGATAGATGAATAAAGAAAAATTTTAAGCAAAATCCTACAATTATTTAGCATTTCTTTATTTTTTTGATGTTTTATAACTATGAACAACATTTTTTATTTGCTAATTACAAGAGATTTGGATTATCGTAAGATAAGACCGTAAGAGCTAGAAGTTATCATCATAGTACAAAAACAGGGCCGCATCACCGTATCGCGACCGTATCATTAAGGTTATTGAGTTCAGTGTAACCAAAACATAGGACACATTAACCGTGAATCCATTCTGCGACCATGACTGAAACATTTTTGCACAAAATGCAGCTAAGAAAGCTTTCATACCATGTTCGATAGTATCACATTGGTTGAGGAGCCGGAAGCAGCTTGAAAGGCTTTTGACTTTCTTCCATATAGCGGGCAAAGAACAAAACCCCCATTATCAACACCTTTTCTTCCATAAGTATCAGCTAGAAGGACAATAGCAGGGGAACTCATATCTCTGAAATCTAAGCACCAGCGAAGGTCACCAGACTTTAAGTCCACAAGTTCAACTCCAATTGATGTAATCCTTATTTTCTGTATTATGTAGACATCAAACAGGAAAAAGTAAGAAACCAAGGATAAAATAGTAGCAGGGAGACTACAAACAGTCAAATAAAAATTGCTCCAAAGTTCTTAGTGTTGCAGACAAATAAGGAAGGTTTCTCGATCTAAGTCAAACCTTCAGAACTACATTAGGGATCACCAAACAATGAAACGAATAGAAATTTTAAAAGGTATCCAACCTAAATAAAGATAACGTAATTCCATTTGGGGGAGAACACAATTCAATTCAAACAAAGAATTACAAGAATGCTCTTTATTTCACTTTTCATAGATATATACCACAAACATTTGCTTAAATATTTGGAAATTTTATGAGACTCGGTGCCCCTAAAGGTAATCAAGAAATGAGGTAACATTTATAGTTTAGACTGGCTGAAATTGATTCATAAACCACAGGAGAAAAGAGCCTTAGGTTCTGCTAAGTGCTAGCATGATATTTGACGACTTTTTGAGGACATATGGCAGTCCCTAATCTGTAACCTATCAAAACATCTAGGAAGGGAAGAGAATAAAGGAGTGCCACTAAGGTGCAAGAGTTTCACTATTCCTAGTTCCATAGCAAAGACACTATGGACACTTTAGTAGCCAATGTCCATTCAAATCACCTCTAATATAAAATTTTCTATTCATTGGTATGTTTTGCACCATATTATCGAGATCCTCTCAAAATTTTCTTTTAATTGATCCTTTACCATCCCACTTGCGATGCATAGAAAATTATGACGTTTAAAATCTCATTACCAAATACAATTTTCACTCTAATAATCCTATCATTCGATCAACATACATCTACTACTTCTTAAGATGTTCGTTCATCCATGTAACAACTTCATTTTGATTTCTATCTTATCCTAAGTCAATTTAATTTCTATCTTATACCAAGCACCACAATTTATATTCCCGTCTTTCCCCTAATATCGACTTGACCTTATCTCTAACCCATTTTGTCCATTGTAGACGTAAAATGTTGATTTGCTCATGATACACGACACTATAGGGAGAAAAAGAACTAGATAAGCATAGTGCAAAATCCTATAAGAAAGAATACCTCTTTAGACATATAATATTCATGACTCTCTTCTCCGTGCATCCATTACAAGAAACTACCTCAATGCTCAATCACATTATTTACTTCTCCTAAGATTATCTTATAATATCTTTTTAAAGAATACCTAATGTATTAAGAAGAAAGTAAGATCCAATAACCAGTGATGTAGCTAAAATAATAACTTATGAAGGGAAAATGTTGACCACACCAAAAATCGACCACAATTTAATGAGTTTGGTTTGAGATTTTTGATCCAATTAACCTTTGTTTATTAATTGGTTATGTTAAGGTTGAAAACTTTTGGACTTGAAAAAAAAAGTACACCTCATTCGTCGTGTCAACCCGTATAATCAAAATTTAACCCATTCAATGTTATCCCATTTACCTTGACAATTAATATAATTTAAAGCAAAATTTAAAAAGAATAAATACAAAGCCCAAGTATGTGCGGACTAACTAGCTAAATATATGACCTTAACTACAAAACCCTAAAGGAAAGCAAGTATAAGTAGGGATGGCAATAGGTTGGACTCGGCTTGGATTATACATGTTCCGACTTAGCTCCGAATAATAGTTGGACTTTTAGTTCAGTCCACCTCCGCTTGAAGTCGGATTGTACATACTCCAAGTTTCCCCCAACTTGGACTCTCAGACCTCCAACAGAATCGGATACGGAGTCGGATTATTATCAAACTTTATCGTTGTGATATTGTACTAATAATTTTAAAACATATAAAATTAACAAAATATTTTTTTCAAATACAATTTAACAAAAAAATATGTACTTTGAATTCAAGTTTAACGAGAGAAATAGTCCTACTATCACAGTTTAACAAATTTTCTCACATTTTGATTTGTAATATTTTATTTCTTTTGATTTGATTTGTCGTATTTAATTGATTAATATAAATAAAAACACCAAGTTTATTCTAATTACAATTAGTATGAGAAAGAGCTTGAATTAGTCACGTTTAGAGTTTTAAAGGAAACAAAATATTGGGGTAAAAGTCATTCAAAGTCGGATTTCCTTTGGAGTTAGAGTCGGGTAGAAGTTTCGGATTTTTAATAAGGTCCAACTCCGGTCCGTCTCTAACTCGGACTCGGATCATAAAGTCGAAGTTGGAATCAAATAACCCTCAGACTCAAATCGGATTATTTTCCTCAGATCGAGTCAAACTAGAATCGGATTCGGACTGAATTGCCATTCCCAAGTATAAGCATTAGACAAACCCTAAAAACTCTAGAGTATCATTTGTTCAAGTTCAAGCTGTCTCTCCTCTCTTCTTATCTCCTTTCTCCATCTCTCTCTGTCTCCTTTAAAAAACCTAAAGTGAGTTATTTGGATCAATTGAAACACATTAATCTCCTCTATAACTAAACATTTGGTCAATCGAGATGCTAGTCCTCCATTTTACCAAAAGCAATATACTTTGAGAACAAACTGGCAACCTTCATCGCTAGCTTATGCATCGAAAAAGTGAAATGAATGGTCGTCAAACCATTTTCTTCCAGAATTACAGGAAGTTAGATTGGAAAAATTGCTCAGAATAATCCAAAGTTCAATGATTTTACTATAATAATCGTAACTTTTGATCAACCATTTACAATATGAACTTTAAGGTGTGTTTCTTGTAAAAAACTTACAGTTGTAGGTCATCTTGCCAAAAAAGTGAAAAATTTTTAATTAAAAAAACACCCTTCCTGCCCTTTCACTAACAAATCCCGACCTCTAGCCTCTCAAACACCACCACTTCACCCCTTCTCTGCACACCCTCTCCTGCCCGTGCACCATACCCTACTCCCTACGCAGTCCTCACCCCGTTGTTCCCAGCCCCCACCACCCCACCCCCTCCCTTCCCTATTACCAGCTCAATCACTTAAGAAAGCATTCCTATGCTCAATCATAGTCAACCACCCAAGCTTTTGCAGTGTAATAGTGCAAAACCCAAATGGTGCAGACCACTAGAAAAGAACCCATGCCATATTAATGATCACTTCATCATCCACAACCCAACAACCGCATGAAGCTGCCTGCTCGAAAATGCTAAAAAAAGTAGCAGACTTTGCAGGGTCATCTCCACTCAAAAAAAAACAAGCCATCGTGGGAAGTGCAGGTTTTTGTAAAGTTTAAATATATTGTGTTAAGATTTCACCAAGCTTTAAGTGATTGAGCTTTCCTACTTTTTTCGGTTCAAAAAGTTGACGTGAAAAGTAGCATTATGGGGATAATCAATTGTTCATGTTTTGATTATTTAGGGAGAACTTGCTTGTGGAAAACTAAAATCCTAGATTCTTAGCCACTTAAACCTAAGTCCTAACAAAAACAATATAAAATGAGAATTATTTTTCTTCTTTAAAAAAATTTTCCATACACGTGTCTTGATGAGGAGACCAAGCACCCTAAAAGAGAACACACAAAAGAAGACTGAGCAACCCTTAAAGAAAGCACAAGAGAAGAGTCTGAGCAACCTGGAAGAAAACACATAAAAGAAGAGTCCGAGCAACCAAACAGAAAACACACACCAACCCATAATGGCTTCAACTATTTTTTGCTAACATATCTAATAATTCTCTTCTACCATCTACAGATCATCCAGCATTCTTTGAATGTATGAGACATAACACTTGATGATTACTTAATCCAGTAATTTAGCTGAAGAAATCGACATTGAGCTTAAAAAGTCACTTTATTGAACAAGAATAAATACAAGAAAACTCAACAAAAAAACTCAGTAAACCAAGAAACTTACGTAAGGAACCCAATCAGAATTTCGCCTCCGAAGATGAAGCACGGGATACTCAGCCACCGCACCAACCGCAATACCCTTAATCCTATGCAACTCTGTCAAAATGCTGGCCCTATACCTCGACGAAAACTTTATAGACTTAAACTTCCCTTTCCCATCAGTCCTAACATTCAAATTAAACTCAAAAGAGTTCTCATCCCGTCCCAAAATGGGGGACGCCACATCAAAATCATTCCCAACATCATATGAATTTGTTACGGACAAAGTGGAAGGATCAAGCGTAATAATAGCGACATTAGACAAGCACAAAATCCTCTTGTATCGTCCTCGCCACGAATGTTTAACAACTAAGTACCGAGCCAGATACTCCGGCTCCTCAGCAACATGCGGCACATTAGACGAGGGTGAGGAAGCAGTTTCGGGGCGGTGATGTTGTTGATCAGATGAAGCAGTTGTAGGTGCAGAGGAGGAGGAAATGGGGGAATGTCGAGTGACGAAATCCATTTGTGGAAGGTATTCTAAAGTGTGAGATTTGGGAACATTGGAGCGAAGAAACCAAAACCCTAAACCGGCATTTGCCGGTCTTTGTCGAGACTGATTCGCCCCCAGTTCTTCTTCTGATTAATCACCTCTTGAATCTTCTCCAGGATTACGCTATTCTTCAATCTGAACTCTACAATTCAATCATTAATTTCACAACTTCAATACTCAAATTCTAGCGAAGACAAAAATGGTCTTCGCTCAATGATCAAACAATAATAAGTGAAATCGATTAGTGCGATGATGATTTAGGAATAGAAATGCGAAATTAGGGATGAAGATTTGAAGAGAAAGAGTCAGAAAGAGTTGAATTGCACGATAAAGATGAAGATTGAAGGGTAATTGATAGTTAAATCGAGGGTTCAATTGCAGAAGAATTGAGATGGTGGTACATCGACTGTTGAAAGAAGAAATGAAAGAGAAAAAAAGGAGAAAGGGAGAGAAAGATAGACAGGTATACCGGGCCAGTTGCCTGAGTCTCGCGAACTCTGTCAAAACGATCTTTTTCTGGGAGTTGTGCAATTACCATAATGCTCCCTGCGATGATCATCAAATATCAAATATGGATGTTTTATCATAGTCGGATTTGGTCACAATTAGAGTAAATGTTGTCTATTGTTAGGGTATAACATATTTTAAAATTTTAATTATCAACTTAAAATTTTAATTAAGTTGGTTACTTAATAGATTATAAAAAAACATTTTATTCTTAATGCCTTAAAAACAAAAACAAAAACAAAAATCAAAAATTTCATGACTTTAACACTATTCAATATTCATCATTTTTCCCAACTTTCTTTTCCCCAAACCCTGAAATCATGTACTAAAACCCCGCACACCCCACCCATTCGAAACCTTCTCATCTTCTTAACCTTCAAGCTTCCTAATCCTAATTTTCATAGAAGTAAAATATGGGTTCTTCCTTTGCATTTGATTTTCGAAGAACAAAACCTATCTTTTTCCTCTGATTTTCTGAAAATAATGCACAAGAACAATATCAAGTACAATTTCCTCTTCTTTTCTTTAATTTTTGAGCACATTTACTAGATTCATCTTCATGTTCCTCTGATTTTGAATCCTAACAACAACCAACAGCAGCGGGCTTCTTGCCTTATTTGGATCCGAAAATCAGCAATTACCTTGTTTCTTGGTCTTCAATACCACACATTACTGGTACATAGACTTGATTATTATACTTCTCTATTCGACATTCAGCCACAGGTCGGATTCAGCCCATACTTCTATAAGTTTTTCGTTGTGCATTGTAGACAGTATTATTATACTGCTTATGTTGGTTTACGCTGTTTCAGTCCGGCCATACTACATTTCTTGAAAATAATTTTATTAAAGCTCTTTTGAAATTGAAAACTGTTGAAACAAATGTAGTTCTAACCGCTTATGTTGATATTGTTATATATGGGTCAATGGATCGGACTTACGAGTTGATCATTGACGAAGTGGTGGGACATTGTCTCCTACTCCCTATTTTTGAGGCGAGTTGTCATTTAGATATTGACTAGCTTCACCCGAGAGCGACATATCCTTTGAGTTATGGAGCACCTCTCAAACTAGACTCTTTGTGCATACAAAGATCTAGGAAACTGATGTTGCTTTTAAATTTTTTATTTTGATTTCATGTTTGTTTTGTTTTGGATCGTTTCTGCTCATTCAATTTCATCTGACTCCCTATTGTTTCCATCTTTTAGATTGTTTACAAATCGGTACCGGTCGGGAATGATGGTATAGCAGCGGTGATTAGAGTATTCTTGGAAGACATGTTGTATTTGAGTATGTATAGAGGTTGTAAAGTCTGTATCGAGTTTTAGTAATTATATCGTAGTTGGTTATGTTGACTATTTTGGATTTCTATGATTAGTTTATGAGTACTTTGGGACTTTTCTTTAGATTTTTGGATTTAAGATTAATTGTTACAGTTATGTTTTAGAGCTCGTGACCCTTCCCAAGAATTATGGTTTGAGATTTGAGTTCTTTGGGTAAGTAAACCCCGTGATGACCTGTTTTACTTAGTTAACGGTAAGTCGGGTTGTTACATCATGTACCCGCACGTGAGGTACTGCATTTTAATAGAATTTGAATATGTGACCTATGAGATTTGAGTCTAAACCAGCTATGATTTTCAGTTTTCTTTACTAATAAAGGATTTCAATTGCACTTAATATAGTTCAACAGTACAACAAAACTCAATTAAATGCAATTACAATTACCAATACCTATTTAAAACATAATTAATTTTTCTTAACAAACCCTTTTTTACAGTTTAATAAAACACTCAATCGAAAATATTTTTTTATATAAAAAAATTACTAAGAATAATCCAATCTTTTATTGATTTTTCAATAATAATTTCAACTTTTAATTAACCATGAATAATCTCAATTTTAAATTTACTTAATTAAGAACATTGTTGCCCAAATGGTAATCGGTTTTTGCAAGTTTATTGGAACAAAAAAAATCAAAAATAAAAAATATTACAAATTAAAAGTTAAAATAAAAATAACTTATTTGATTTCTCTTTTTAATTCTTTTTAATTTTTCAATTTTTTATAATTAAATTTTGTGTTTACTTTTTTTTATGTAAAATGACTTGTTGTATAGGTAAGAGGTTACCCTGATGCATTCTTACCAAACACCACTTATAGTTGGAATTATTTATGTTTTAATTAAAAGTTGAGATTATTGTAGGAAATTTAATAAAAAGTTAGATTATTCTGGGTAATTTTTCTTTATATATTTACAATTTTAATTGTTTTAATTGAATTTTACTTATCAATAATGCTCCTACTAAATTTCAACTTTGAATTCGCCAATAAACTTTAACATATAAGGATAAGTTTCTTTTACCTCTAAAATCTTAAAAAGTACAAATATATTATATACACTAAATAAAAAAAACTCCTTTAAAACATAAGTTCCAATTTCATTTTTTTTCATTGTTACCTCCATTTGTTTAACCCTATTACTTTATTCTAAAACACTAGTAGTTCCATTTACTTTTTGGTTAATATTCACTTATTACTTTTACGGCCTGTTTGGTACATGGTATTAGAGGGTGGTAATGGTAATAAAATTAAGTAATGAAAAATTTGGTTGTTTGGATGCCTTCAATGGTAATGGATGGTAATAAAATAAGGTAATGAAATTACCAAAAAGGGTCATTTTTATTACCATCAAACTGGTATTAGGCGGTAATGGTAATGAAGTATTACTGTGGTAATAAAATAAGGTAATGTTGTTTCGAGCTGAAGAAAAAAAATAATGAAGAAAAAAAAGGTAATGTATATAATTATCTAAAAAAATATTATTATCAAAAAAAGAATTATTAGATAGAATAATTTAGATACAATAATGCTTTTAGATACAAATATACAATAATGAAACTAAGAGTCATTACTATTTTTTATTACTAACAACCAAATGCAATCAATGAAATATTATCTTCCATTACCATTCTTTAGTCATGCACACCAAACAAAAGAATCTTCATTACCAATTCTCATATCCATTTCTTCATTACTATTGCCATTACAACATTTCATTCTCATTACTTCATTACCATCAACCAAACGGGCCGTTAATTTATATTTTATTCTTAATCAATGAGTTAAAATATGAAAAAAGATATATACAACCTAAAGGGCTATATATAAGAAATAATCTTTGTAATTTTAGTTATGTATTTAATTTTATTTTTGCTTTGGCAATATAAAAATTTAATTATACTTTATTCTGTTACAATTTATTTTTTTGAAGTTAAAATAATTATATTTTTTTGAGAGGAGTTAAAACAATTGTATAAAATATTAATTATTTTCCAATTTCTAGATTAGATTATGTTGAATAGTTAAAATTATTAATGATAAAGATAATTTGTCAATATAATTTATGTAGGCTGTTAATATGTTACCCTTAATGAAGTTCCCACAAGAAATGTTCATATGAATTAAAAAATATTAAAATATTTTAGATAGTGGATATATTATTTTATTAATTAATAAATTTGATGGAGGAAAAGTGGTGATCATAAATATTTAAAAAATATTAAAAGAAAATTAGTGGTAAACATATGAGACCATAAGGAATATAAAAATTGTTAAAATGAAGTTAATAGAAGATATGTGGGGACTATAAGAATTATTAAAATATTAAAATAAGAATGAATAATGTTATTTTTTGTGCAAGATTTGTGATATAAATAAAAGGAAAAATTGTCAAAAAGTACCTAATATTTTTTTTTCAAAAAGTACCTAATAAAAAAAGTTTTGCTGAAAAATATCTAACAAAATTTTTTCCTTTTTCAAAGAATACCAAGTAATGTTTTCATTCGGTTGACATTAAATATAATGGTTGACCGGTCAAAATTGAAAATTCTTCTTCCTCATCTTTAATTTCTTTTTCAATTCAATTTCCTCACTTTCTCCTTCCTCTACTTTTTACTCAAAATCGAAGTTAAATTGGATGAGAAATTGAAGATGAGGAAGAATTTTCGAGATTTTGACTAATCAACCGTTATACTTGCCGGTCAACTGAAGAAAAACGTTAATTGGTACTATTTGAAAAAGAAAAAATTTTATTAGGTATTTTTTGACAAAACTTTTTTTATTAGGTAATATTTGAAAAAAAAAATTATTAGGTACTTTTTGACACTTTTTCCTAAATAGAAATATTTTTTATTAAAATACTATCTCCTATTCATTAATTTAGGGACATTTTCCTTTTGCACAAAAAACTAATTAAAAGTGGATAGAAAATGATATTGGTATTTATATGTTATTGTGTTGTTGTAGCAAGAGTAAAAGGATAAAAAAAAAATAGAGTATAATCAATAAATTGACCGAAAAATATTCCTAAATTAATGAATAGAACAAATAAAAAACACAAAATCACAAATGTGAATTTCTTAACGGGGAGTATCTCACACTAAATAACTTGTGAATAATTTTATTTTATTTTATTATTATTATTATTATTATTATTATTATTATTATTAAAATGTCTGAAGTGCCTGTGCCTACTTCTTGATACGTCTCACTCAACTTTTTCTCTCCCGTTTCACTTTTTTGCATTAGCAAACTCCTTTGTCCTTTCTCCCTATCTTCCCCGTTTCCCCTCTTCCCTCCCCCATATCGCTTTTACTCTCAACTCTTTCTCTATCTAAATCACTACTCAATGTACCACTTCATTCTCGTCACTTTTCTAAGTTTTTGGCTATAATCACGGGCATAACTAGGTCTGTTCCTCCATTTTACTTTTATCTTCTTTCTCTCTTTGCATTTCGTTTAATCATCCTAATTATATCGTCCAATTTCACCCGTTTTCATTCAATTTAAGGTTTTTTTTATCTACTTTAATTTGGTCTTTGAATCTTTTACTTTTATCTTCTTTCTCTCTTTGCATTTCGTTTAATCATCCTAATTATATCGTCCAATTTCACCCGTTTTCATTCAATTTAAGGTTTTTTTATCTACTTTAATTTGGTCTTTGAATCTTTACCAGAATTGGGGTTTAATATCTTCTGAATTTTGAACTTGGGTGGGTATTTTTTCACCTTGATTCTGTGATTTTTTGTTTTTTCTTTCAAGTCTTAAGATGGATATAATAATTGAGCTCTATTTGATTTTGTTTTAGGACAGTGTTTTTTTGGGGGTTGAAGATCTAGAGTTTTTACCAGCAGTGTTCTACGTCATACAGGACTGAGGACACCGTTGCTGAATGTATGTATCTATGTATTTGGCCCCTTTTTAGCTCTGGGTGACTAGATAATATTTGCGTTACTAACTTCGACGCACATTATTGTTTATTACTGTGTAATTATACTATTTACTAATCTTAAGATTGCTATTAGTTGACCCATTAGATGCATACATGCCATTACCCAATGATATGATTAGTGGTTTTAGGAGTGCCAAATTAAGCAATTTAGGGATTATAAAAAGTTGTTTCCCTTTTTGATTAGTTGATTAGTGGGATACACCGGGGTATGATATAATGAAAAAGTTGTTTCCAATTGAACTAAGGGTTGTATGGTATGATTAGTGGAACTGAAATGCTAATGGTGTTTATTATTATTATTATTATTATTATTATTATTATTAATTGTTTGTTACAAAGAGTGTTGAGGGTATGAGAATGTTGAACGAGGAGATGAGGAAGATGAGCTTGTATGTTTATTTATTTGTTATTATTGGTGTAAGTAACAAAGTAAGAGAATTACTTATGGCAAAGTAATGAAAACATTACCGCATAACCAAAATAAAATAAACAATAGGTAATAAATTTGTGTATTTTATTTTATTTCCAAATTCCAACCCTTCAAAAACAGATATCAAAGTTGCAAGCATCATTGCAACGGTCTAGCTTGTATTGTAAGATGCATACTTGCGAGTTCAACTTTACTCATTGTAGGAATTTCGATATTTAGACATCTATCTCGAGCGGAGTGACTCTTTGGCCGCTTCCTCTTTTATGGGTATGAATTGCCGTCTTCCATCCCTCCTAGAGCTTGATCATAGTTTTAATGAGCGGGATATACCGGGTATGATGATGATGTTGTTGATAGTGTTATGTGTAGTCTTGAATAGATATGTACTAGTATTGTTTTATATACCATGTGGAGGATTTCACCAATGTTTAATGGGTTTGCAAGAGTCTCTGATGTGTTAGTAATTAATTTTTAATTAATAAGTTCTTGATTTTAATGATTTACTAATACTAGATTTTGTTTCTGCTAGCTTGGTATATAAATTTTCTGCTGTTGGTGAAAACATTGGTGTGGCAGAAAATAATTGATGCAGCAACTGTTAGGTGCATGATGGAGAGTTTGATGCAATGGGCAATGTCGGTTGCACCACAAGATGAAGGAGAGGCAGCGTTGGACTGCTGAGGAAGACTCGATACTAAGTGCATACGTTAAGCAATTCGGTCCAAGAGAATGGCATCTTGTTTCGCAGCGTATGAACACAACCCTTGATAGGGATGCTAAGTCTTGTTTAGAGAGGTGGAAGAATTACCTTAAACCTGGCATTAAGAAAGGCTCACTTACAGCGGAAGAGCAGCGTCTTGTAATCCGTCTGCAAGCCAAGCACGGCAATAAATGGAAGAAGATCGCTGCTGAGGTGCCTGGTCGTACTGCTAAGAGGCTAGGCAAGTGGTGGGAGGTGTACAAGGAGAAACAACAAAGGGCTAGCAAAGAGACTAATAAGTGCTTGGAGCCTATCGACGAGGGAAAATACGATCGTATTTTGGAAACTTTTGCTGAGAAGTTGGTGAAAGAACGAGTACCTTCTGGACCCCAATATCTTGTGGCAGCCTCTAATGGGGGTTTCTTACATAGCGGTGATCATCCTCCTCCGTTGGTGACTGCTCCGCCTCCTGTTCCTTCGACTACAATGATGCTCCCTCCTTGGCTTTCGACTTCTAATGGAGGAAGGCCGCCTGGTTCCCCATCCGTCACCCTAAGTCTTGCGTCTACAACAATGCCTACGCCTACGCCTACTCCAGTGGCTTGGCTTCCCCAAGAAAGAGGGCCCCATAATCTCGACAATTCCCCTCTTACTTTGGGTTGTTTGCCATCTTGTCTCGGAGGGCTTCCTCAACAGATGCTTATCTCGGAGCTGATGGATTGCTGTAGGGAATTGGAGGAAGGGCATCGGGCTCTGACCGCTCATAAGAAAGAGGCTGCGTGGAGATTAAACAGGGTGGAACTTCAACTAGAGTCGGAGAAGGGGAATCGGAAGAGGGAAAAAATGGAGGAGATTGAGGCAAAGATAAATGCTCTTAGAGAAGAACAAAAGGCTAGCATGGAGCGAATCGAGGCTGAGTACCGAGAGCAGCTTGCTGGATTACGAAGAGATGCCGAAGCTAAGGAGCAGAAACTAGCTGATCAATGGGCAGCTAAGCACATGCGGGTTACTAAGTTGCTTGAGCGGATGGGGTGCAGGACTCGACTTACTGAAACAAATTGATTGAACATAGCACAATCGAGAATCGAGATCTAGTATTACATATAATTTGTGTAGTTTTTAGTTGCTATCATGTTACATCCTACATTGCCATCTTTACATCATGATCTTGCTCCTTAGCTATCACTTTGTTGTATAAGAACATACTATTACTTTCTACTTCTACTTTGCAGGTCATTGAAGCTTAGATTGCTGGCAGGTGATCTTAAAGGAATCAATGACTTTATTAATTATCATAAGTTTTGTGCCTTTTAATTACGGTGTTTTCAAATTTTTGTTGATACTCCTCTGTCGCAGTGAGTTTTTATACTTAATATTTTTGTACATTGAATATACTTAGAATTGAACTCAGGTCTCATCTGGAAAAGATAGTACTTGCCACCCGAAAGTAATAGCTTAGCAGAATGGAGGATCACCGATTATACTTTTAGTGGGTATTTTGATGTTATGTAACTTGCTCAGTTGCTCCTTCACTTTCTTGTCGGGTAAATTTAATAGACAGACTAAAATGAAACATAAAATATTTTTTGGGATAGGAGTGAAAGCAAAGAAATTGTTTTGTAACAGTGGCTGTGGAACTATAGAAATACTTTGTTAGAAATGTGAAGGGTGAAAATGGTAGTAAAATACCAATGTATTGTGACGTCCCATTAACCAACTTAACTTGACAATTACAACTCGATTGCAGAGCTTTTCTACTGATTTTACCCCCAATTTCCCCCAACACATCTCCTTTCTCACACATTCATCTCATCTAAATCTCCCTTCCTTTCCCTTTGTAGTTATATCCACATTCAACACCATTCCCCTTTTTGATGCATCATAAATGAGCGAAGTATTATACTTCCTCTGTCTCTAATTTTATTACAAAATACACAAAAAACTTTCAGTTCGATTTTGATAATGTAGCAAAATCAAAGGGATAAATGAATATTTGTTGTAACACCCTCAGAATAGGTTGGACTTTTGAAAACACCTTTAATAAAAAACATGAGCCAAAATCTACTCATGAGAGTGTTACAAAAGCCACATCTATTTCTAATAAAATAAATGTAAGGCTTAACGACTAAGAAATAACTTAATTAATAACTTTAAATCCAACAAAGGGTCTTACAACATAAGAGAAAACTGAAACGCAATCTATGTCCATATAAAATTTAAACAACTTAAGGTAAAATTTAAACTGAAATATGACTCTAACAAAAGTTATGTTTCTAGGTGATCCTCACTCCACAATTCCCACGCAATCAATAACCTGCAACATAAAAATGCAAGAAAAACAAGGGAAAAACTCCCAAAATCAGGAAATTGAGTAATTCCAACTCCATCCCGTAAAACGATTAAGTTTGAAAATGATTTAAAAAATACAATATAATCAAATTGAAAATAATTTTAGAAAATAATTAATAGCTGAGTTTAAAAGAAAACAATTTGATAAAACAATATATATAATATCACATAAACCAATTTATTAATTTGATATTTAATAATGACAAATACATAATCAAATTTTTTAATTTGAGGGAACGAGAACACCAGTAGGCCAAGGCTTTACCCTTATACCTACTTCATTAAGAGGTCGTCACCCCAAATAATTCAAGGCCAGCAAAGTAGTCTCAGGGAACCCTAGTGTGCACACTTATTCTACTTGGATCACAACAAATAGAAGGAAAACCAAACATTGTATCAAGTATCAGAAATAATAATACCTGTCGGCCGCTATACTAACCAAACAGGACAACCTGTTCATCACTCTTATACTTGGATCACAACAAATATAAGAGCTTCATTTCCCTCATGTTACACTTTACGTGATTTAATATATTTTAATAATTAGTCGCGAGCACACAAAAATACATTATACATTTTATTTTATGATCATAAATTTTCCCAATAAATATATATATCAGGAATATTCAACTGAAATCTCAGTTTTCAAATCACCATTCTAACATCAATTGGTGGCAATAGGAATTAATATCATAAATATTTCTCTTTCAAATAAATCGTATCAAATTTCGATGTCAAAATAATAATATAAATTTTATCAAAATAATAATTATAAATTCAAGTTTGAGAAAAATAATAGTAAATATAATTTGAGAATATATAAAACATAACATCACATAAAATAACATCATATAAAATCATCCATTCTTTTTAAACACATTAATTATCACTTAGCACATAATACTAACGAGATAGTCCTAATTAGATGGACATTGAGAATCACCTTGTCACGCGATCCTAGACAACGTACGCTCTTAATAATCTCTATCTACGAATCCGTTGTCTTTAATATCAAAATCTTGCCTTTTCTTGATTAAATTTTAGGCAATTGGAAGATGGAGGAAGAGTTTGCACGACAGAAAGTGTGAGTAATAATGTGAATGAATTAAGGGTAATTAGTTTAATTTATAATAGGTAAGTAAGGTTAGTTATAAGATTTAGAGGGAGAAGTGGGAAGTTATTTGTTAATGGGGAGTTTTTTTTTTTAAAAAAAAAATTCTGAAATTTATTTATTATTATTATTATTATTATTATTTTATTATTTTTTTTTAAAAAAAAAACGGATGTTACATTTGTATTTAGATCTTATTTATCATAAAATCAGACGAAATCAGAAAACACAATTTGATCTGATTAGTCCAAACCATTTCAGACTTGAGACAGAACTGAATAAATCATTTTACAACATTGTCAACTGAATACTAAGTGAAAGCTTTGTAAATCCCATTTGAGATTTCAGTGCTATTGATGAATTGAAGTAAATTTGTTCTTACAGAAATTATAATGAATGAATGTCTTATGTAAATCATTTCTATCAACTCTTTTAATGAAACCTTTTTATACATCTCATAACTGAATTCGTTAGACTAAGATTCTCTTTGGTTCATTTTTAATAAGTATTTCTTAAGTAATTAGTAAATATTAGTTTTTAATCAACAACTTAATATGGGCTGACCCAATATTAACTTTAAAACACTGCACAAAAAAACAATTTTTAACTTACTTAATCAGTTGTTTTTTTTTAAAAAAGCATTAATTGAGCTGCTTATATGGGTCTGTCTCACGGTGAGACGGTCTCATACAAGACTTGCTATATTTTAAATCGAGAACAAAAACTCATATAACTATGTTTTAACTTATAAATTAATGACAATATAAGAATCAAATTTTACTGATGAATACTACACAATGGTCAAATAGTATATTTTTAAATTGACAAAAGCAAGATCTAGGCAGAGGAAGAACTTAGGGACCATGAAGTTCATTAAGGATGAAGGTGGACGAGTACTCCTTAGACAAGAGGACATCAAGATGAGATGGCATCAATTTTTTCCCAACTGCTCAATGAGACTAGGGGTTTAAAGGAGGAAATTTGACAAACTTCAGACATCCAAGAACATAGGATCAAGGATCGATTATTGATATCACCACGGCAAAAGTAGGAGACGCTCTCAAAAAAATGAGGAGATCAAAGGCAGTTAGACCCGATAACATTCCGATTGAGGTGTGGAGGGGTTTAGGAGAGGAGGGAATTCATTGAGTTATTAACCTCTTTAATATCATCTTGAAGTCTAGTAAGATGCCAGAAGAATGGAGGGTTAGCACACTTATCCCACTGTTTAATTACAAGGGTGATGCACAAGTATGTGGGAACTATAGAGGGATCAAACTTCTAAGCCACACTATGAAACTGTGGGAAAGAGTGATTGAGAAAAGAATTAGACGTGAGAAGGTAATTAGAGAGAACCAATTCGGATTCATGCCGGGAAGATCTACCACCGAGACAATTCATCTTTTGAGGAGACTAATGGAAAAGTATAGGGAACGAAAGAAGGATTTGCATCTAGTGTTCATTGACCTGGAGAAAGCGTACGATAGCATACCACGAAGCATCGTTTGGGATAGCCTCAAGAATAGAGGTATTTCACGAAGGTACATTGAGGTAATACAGGACATGTGTGACAGAGTGTTGACTAACATACATACATCGGTGTGTATGACATAGTCTTTCCCAATTAAATGGGTCTACATCAGGGATCAGCACTAAGTCCTTTTATTTTTACGGTTAATATGAAAGAAATCTCAAAATCCATTTGGGAAACCATAGCATGGTGTATGCTTTTTGCCGACGATATAATTTTGGTCACAGAAACCGAGGAGGCTAATAGTAAATTGGAAGAGTGGAGGGAAGCCTTGGAGGGTAAGGGGTTGTGCATAAGCCGTACCAAGACAGAATATTTGTGATGCAATTTCAATAGGATAGAATCGATAGGGGAGCCAAAGGCGACCATATGGGGGAGAAGTTATTGCATGTACGTCCAAGTTCAAATATTTGGGATCGATGATTCAGAGTAATGGGAAGATTAAAGGAGATGTCACTAATCGTATACAAGCGGTTTGACTTAAGTGGCAAGCAGCAACCGGGGTGCTGTGTGATAAAAAGTTCCCGAGGAGATTAAAAGGTAAATTTTACCACGTTGCAATTAGGCCGGCGTTGTTATATGGGACAGAATGTTGGCCCGTAAAGAAGGTTTGAAGAGAGAATGTAAGTAACAGAAATGTGTATGTTGAGTTGGATGTGTGGTGATACTATGATGGATAGGATAAGAAATTAGGGAGAAGTTAAGGGATGCATCTCTCTCCGCAAAGATGCGGGAGAACATGTTGAGATGGTTTGGGCATGTGCAGAGAAAGACACATGACGCCTCAGTAAGAAGGATCGAATGCATCATAGTGGAAGGCAAGAGAAGTCGAGGAAGACTTAAGAGAATGTGGGAGGAACAGATTAAAAGTGACATGTATGAACTTCATCTCTTCAAGGACCTGACCAGGGATAAGGGCAGATGGCGGCGCCTTATCCACGTCTTAGATTACTAAACCCGTTCCTTTTACCCATCATTTGTTATTGTTCATTGCCTTTAATTATCGCTTTTTACCTCCTTCATTACTTTTATCTTTAGTTTTAGTTATTTGTACGTATTCTATTTATTCTATTTTTAAGTTGCAAGTTTCTCTCTCTTTGAAAACCTTTCTCGAGCAGAGAGACTCTTTGATCGCACTCTCCTCTATGAGTATGAGCTGCCGTAGTTTTTCTCTCTCCAGACCCTCAGTATAATTTTCTATAAGCGGGATAAACTGGGTAATGATGATGATGATGGTCAAATAAAGCAAGATTTAAAAAACCAAGTACAAACAGGCAATCTCCTGAGAGGCTGTCTTTTTGAAAGACGTCTTTCAAACCTGATCCATTAAAGTTTAATTAAATTAAAAATAATAATAAACTCACCAATTTAGGAGTGATCTCTCACAAGAATAAAGTACAAATTATCAACTTATTAACTTCTTAATTTAAAATTGTGTCATCTAAAAATGGTATAAGAGAAAACCCATACGTATTATGAAAAAACACATGTAAAATGAACAAATAGCTTAATCACCACATAATATCAACAAACAAAAGGCCCACCCTGCACCTGTACTTTTTCTCCCCTAAAAACCTGGAAACTCAAAACCCTTAACCCTTCATAAAACCCTCTTCTTCCTCTTCCCATACTTGTGTTCAGTTGTTCTTCAAGCTTCTAACCACCCCGTTTGTTTTTTTCTTCTCAAACGCTAAAATGGCGTTTCCTATTTTACGCAGACAGACTCTTGGTAATTTCCGCCATTGTTTTACCTCTACTAAACCTTCCCCAAATCACCTCCATCAATTTTGCAACAATTACAAACATCTTGCTTCTCAACATCATCATCAACAACAATATAATGTTAGGTATTGCTCTAGGTTTTCTAAATATTTCAGAAAATCGGGTAAAGAATTTGAGATTCCTGCTCCTCCATATTTGTATATTTCATCAGTTTCAACAAAATCTTCAGTTTTGTCAAGAATCGGGCTTTTTGGATGGTATTTAGGGATGATCAAGTCTCGCCCTGTTCTCACCAAGAGTGTTACTTCTTCGTTTATTTATATTGCTGCTGACTTAACTTCCCAGGTAATTTTCATTTTTGTTTGTATCTTTTGTTTTGTAATTTTCCCCAATGTTGAATCGATTGATTAATGTGAAATTTTATCATCGTAATTAGTCTGGTGTAATTACTCTGTAATTTGTATGTTTATTAGGAGGGGGTATTTGTTTTGGAATCCAGTCAAGTAAACCCTTTTCTTTGCAAGCCTCAGGAGAATCAGGGCTTCTTCAAACTAAACATCAAAATAAAGTTTGGAAGTAATTGATTTCTCTTTAGGAAATGGATGATATAGTTGTTTGTACCCATCTACATGCAATTAATGAAATTCCAATTTTGATAAAAACACATCAAATACAAAACATTACAATGTTTTATCACCCTAATGGCCCGTTCGGTTGTGGGTTCTTAATGATGTTAATGAGAATGATTTATTGGGTAAACTTTTATGAAATATGCCATATCACTTTGATTTCGCTAATAATCGAGTTTTGATCATAAAAAGTAAATATTATATAATACCATATTACCACATTTTCAAATGGCAATTCATTGAAATGAACTTATGATGAAAATGAATTTATGAAGAAAATGAGATGTGTGAAATAGAACAAAAATGACCATTAAATATTTAAAGAGATTATTCCACTGAAAATTATAGTAAATTTCCATTATAATTCCCATTACCCCTATGTGGGACTATAGAGGCAGCTTAATGACATTAGAGATAATGAAACACTTCTATGAACTATTAGGAGTGACTAGATCATAAAGATGAATCAATCAAAACATTCATGTTTTGAAGAATGATTAAATAGCTTGGAGAGAAGAGACGTTCACACTTTTTTGCTCAATTGTACTGATATATCTGGAACTATATGAACATTGAACATATTTACTTTCTTGCAGCTTTATCTAGACCATTTGATTTCATGGCTTGTTCAGCTTTCTTGATTTTGATTTGATTTATTTTCTAGTCATGACTTGTGTTATGCATTTCTGTTTATTCATACTCAGAGACTAGAAAGATCTATTTAGCTATATATATGTCAGTCAATGGCACCCATGAATTAACATTGTTTTTGGCATGTGTCAAATATAAGGAACCATATGGATGTTACCATATTAGTCTTTAAGTGTTCTTAGATCAGATTCATGTGTTTTATGGTCAAGAGGACAACATGTGACCAACTAACCAAGTTCACGTTGGGGTTTTTTGGGAGGGGGGTAAATACGGATAACCTGTATAAGCATGGCATGGCCAAACACCAAATCAACACTTGCAAATGTTCGGTTCAGATTAATGTTTAGCTTGCACTGGATTCTCCTTCATGTTTAAGATGCAGCAGACGTTGACATGCACTTGACTCACCCTGATTTGTCTACGTTAGTTGTATCCCATTTGGCTTATTTTTATTGACATTTATGCCGACATATGTCTCATTATTCTCATAGGAGCACTTTGTTGCTATAAGTTTGAACAAACTATAATAACTCAAAAAAAGCTGTAAAACAAGCAAAAATGAAGGAAAGACACCAAAAACAATAATTACTATACATCTTTAATTGGTTTATAATCATGAGTTACATTATATTTCTTAAAAATGATTAATGGAGACTCACACTGCAATAACCGGAAACGTGTGATGCTTTAAATTTTGTTGTTTAACTATATTCTAAAGGAATATTAACATATACTCCCTTCGTCCTAGTAAGAGAAGCTATTTTGTTAATTTTTTTGTTTGATCTTAGGTAAATTATACTAAGATAATTGAAATGTGTAGTTGAGAATCAAAGATAAAGTGGTGGGTCAAATTTAAAATTAGAAATGTAGCAAAATCTATGGAAAAGACTAAAAAATGGAGTGAAAGTTTTAAAGCTATTATATTTATTTTTCTTGTCTAGTTCCTCTAGGTATGCACCAATAGAGTCGATTTTTTAATTTCCCTTGTTCATTTTTCAAATTGTACTAGGTAGCATAAATTTTAATATAGTGTGATTGATTTGTAACAGACAATTGCATTACCATCCAGTGAGCCATATGACTTGATTCGAACACTACGCATGGCTGGATATGGTGGGTTGATTTTAGGACCAACACTTCATTATTGGTTTAATTTTATGTCAAAGATCCTTCCAGGAAGAGATCTGCTCACAACAGTGAAGAAGATGGCTTTGGGGCAATCGGTTTATGGGCCAATTATGACTGTTGTTTTCTTTTCAACAAATGCTGCTCTCCAAGGTGTGTGATTTTGAAATCCCATTGTTATGCATCTTTATCATTGATGTGAAATTGTTTGTGATTTTTACAACTTGGTTAGTAACAATAGTTAAAATTCAGTGTAAACTTTCATTATCTCACGGAAGTGAAACGTCATCCTCAATATTCAGATGTGTTTTTCTTCTCAAATTATCAGTTTCACCTAATACAACTCCTTAAAAGTGGTAATGAATGAGAATTAATTTGGTGAAGGAAAGAAATCTTTGAAAAAGAACAAACATGAGCATGAATCGTTACATGTGATTTTCTTAACAAAATTACATCAAAAATTCACTTTAGTTGCCAATTTTTAGAGGCATATAGGGAAATAATTAATCATGATGATACTTGGTTACATGAACACCTGAATGTTAAATATTTAAGTGTCCTCTTGAATAGCAATATTGATGCTAGAAGATACAAACATTAAATGATTCTTCCAGAAAGTAACATTTCTCAGCAAACAATAGTTATTTTGTAGGTATGCATTCTTTCCATAACATATACCATGAAAGGGTGAACATTTATCGCATTAGCTTTTGTAAAGAATTGCTTTAAAATTTTTTGTGTAGACGAGCTAATGAAAAGTATGGATCTAGGGTGGATTTATTTACCACACGACTTTACCAGTTCATGTCAGATTTTGTCACTGTTCAGCTCTTCGTGATGCTTTTTTGACACTTGCGTTGCAGGAGGGGTGGACTGCAACTGGCTGTTGTTTTTTTTTGGTCCTAGATGTTTTTTGCTTTACACACTTCTTGTCATAAGTGTGACAACTTGTCATATGCTAGGATGATAGCTTGTTCTACGTACATATGCTTTCCTTTATGCACTAGCATGATAATTTATTGTAGTCATTATAAAATCACCTTTCCTTTAGGTGTTGGACTATATCTTCTGACGTTATAGGGAACACAAGTCAACTTCGGAGAATGTGGCATGCGTCTCTAAAGCTTTGTACCTTTTAATATGAGCATGATGTAAGAATGTACATATTAACGACGGACTCCCTGAGTCAGCAGGACATTTTCTGTACGCCAATCGCACAGCACGCTTCTGGTACACCCTTGGCTCTTTTTGCTCAATAGGAGCTCTCCCGTTGTAAGCTTTGCTCTTTGGGAGAGAAAATGAGTACTGAACTAGCTGGGGGTGTACCATGCTCATAGTAGACCCTGGTTATAAAATAGAAATTGTAGATAGTCATAAAAAAAAAAGTCGGTGTACCACGCTGATATTACATTTTAAATGCATTTTTCAGGTGAAGATGCAGGGGAAATCATTGCTAGATTGAAGCGGGATTTACTGCCAACAATGCTAAATGGTGTGATGTACTGGCCTATATGTGATTTCATCACTTTCAAATTTGTTCCAGTGCACTTGCAGGTAAGTTCTCACTGGGGTAATTTGTGTTAATCATTAACCAGCAATAGTAAGTTAAATACTCAGGAAGTAGGAGTACTATTAGATAATTGTACCATTAGCATGGCTTTTATTCGATTCTCATACAAAAACTCTTTTGGCAGCCGCTGGTGAGCAATTCATTTTCGTATGTATGGACCGTTTACATGACATACATGGCTAGTCGTGATAAAGCAAGCGTGGCTTGATGCAACTTATTTCCTCGAGCTGGATGACTTTCAGGAACAAACTCATCAGCAAATTGGTTAACGGATCAAAGCCTGTCCATTGGCTTCTTGTCCTAAAGCAACTAACTGGATCAGCTTTCTTGCATGTTTGGCTGGCCAAATTTTGGTTATACGTTATCAGAATCTATTGTATAGCTTATTCAGTCTTCTTATAATGTGGTAATTCTTACATGCGTTTTGACAATTTTTAATCACGCTATATATAAAATCTTGCTTTTTATTTATTTTTACAAGAGCTTTGAATTATGGTTTGTTTGGTTGGAAGTTTTGCGGAATTAAAAGAGACATTTTAGTGAGAAATTTTAAGGGCTCGACTAGAAATAAAACCTTGATACATCATACAATTGGATTTCTCTAAGAATGAGGTATTTCTTACGGTAAGACCGTCTCATACAAGAATTTGTGTAACTCTTAACACATTAAGGTGGTGTTTAGTTGGGTTATTTTTAAGTGTGGAAACGAAATCATTTCATGTTTTTATTATTATCGAGCATTTGGTATAAGATTCTTTTGAGAGTGTTTCCAAACTGTAATGAAAAGAGCAAATATTTTGATTGTTCAAGATAGAGAAGGAAGAATGAGAGTTCATAAATAGAAGAGTTTTGTACCAAACAAAATGTAATGAAATCAAGTTAAGTGATTTTCTATTTTTAAGTTCAACTTATAACATTAACCATTAATGTTACCCTTACTCTCCTCGTCAATTACAAATAATAAGTTTTTTTAACAAACACAAATAATAATTAATCAGTAGATAAAATTAATATATTCCTCGTTAATTACAAATAATAAACTTTTTTTAACAAATACAAATAATAATTAATCAGTAGATAAAATCAATATATTTATGTGGGGGCTTAGGGATGCCCAAAACCCACCAAAAAGCATATCAGGTTGAATTTTTTAAGAAAATAAATAAGAAAATGAGTTTGTACATGAAATTCATGAAAATCAGATATTCTTTTGTTGGCCGATTCTGTAATAATAATAATAATAATAATAATAATAATAATAATAAAAAAAAGAATAAAATAAAATATCATTTAAAATAAAAGAACTCTAGAAACCCAACATCTCCTTGCTAGTAGCTTCCTTCTTCCCCTCTCATCGTCTTTGAATTTTGGCGTCTCTAAAACCCAAAAGAAGTGTGCACTCCATTTCCATGGGGGTGTCTGAGAATCCATTGATATCTCTTTTTCAAGCTTTTCAAAACATCTCAAATTGTATTCAAACTCAAATTTCATCCTTGACCGGCATAGCTATAAACCCTTCACCTCCAACTTCTAATGATAAACAACTATCATCTCTCCTTTCTTTTTCTTCTTCCTCCTCTGACCTTTCCACCCAGCAGGTATCTTTTTGTTCCTTCCTTTATCAATTGATTTTTTTGTTCTTTTATTATTAATTGGAATTGTTATAATTTCATTTATTTACTACTATATGCTTGATTTATTATGTCTATTATGTATGTGCTGTTTTGTTATTTCTGAAGAATTTATTTGAAGCTGCTTGAATTTTGTGGTGCAATATATGCCTGGTAAATTCGAGTATTATTTGATTAATTATTTGATAATATTTGTAAATCACAATTAAATATATTTGACATTTATAGACTTTCAGCTACATTGTCTCTACATCATGAATGATAGCCCTAGTTTTTGGATCAATTGTTTTCAGTTTTACACAATTACACTTGAAATTGTTACACCCAGTTTGGTTGATGGTATTAGAGGGTGGTAATGGAATGAGTTTTACTGTTAATTTTGATGAAGTTTACTAAATCATTCCCATAGTAATGGAGCTCTCTTGCTCAAGCATATATATTTTTTCACAATTTTCAATTATTACCTAATACCCTCTTTTCGAGTGGTAATGGATGTGAATGAGTATTGTGAAGAAAAAAAATGATTAAAGTAGGAAAAGCATCACCATTAACTTCATCGAGTAATTTTCCTAGCTAAATATAATATTATATTTTCAATACTATTCCCACCATTTATTAGAACTACTAAGCTGGCCGTTAAAGTATGACTTGTAGCATTCACCTTGTTTAGTTTATGGGTAATCAAGACATGAAGTATATTTTGAATCCCTTCAAAATTTCAAATTATGTGCTAAATGTTAACTATATTAGATATTTCAACGCTCTTAATGAATCCTTTGCTTTACTGAGCACGGAAAATGTTTTGTGTGAAAGTACCTAGATAGATCTCGTAAATTTCTGCTCTGCCCTTTGTTCTTCTCATTAAAAATGGTTCAAATTCTTTATAAAATTATGTGTACTTCTTATCTATGTAAGTGCATATGATGTTTGCTTCAAAGGGTCAATCAAGAGCAATCTTTTTGTTATCACTACTAAGCATAAGGTTGCATATATAGGAGCCGCTGTAGGACATTGGGGTAATGAAATGCTCTTGTTATCTGCTTATTTTGTAAGGACCTTAGAAACTAGAAAAACATGAGCGCCACATTTTCAAGTCCATTGTGAAAAGTTGTATCTTAGAGCCTCGGAAAAGCTCAGAATCATTGTTATATAATTCGTTTATGTCCTCGCCAGTCGCACCTAAAAGAAGCAAATTATGTTCATTTTATTGGGCTAGGGTTGAGCAATTTTGTGTGATCGCAAATTCAAAAAGCAAATTAATCGGTGCTTAGAATCATTCTTTTACAAAATGACATTGTGGTCTGTGGATATTACCTGGATCAGAAAGTGACTTTGGAATTATGGTTAGCTCTTAATTTCCTTCAATTTGTTTCCTGCTTCTTTGTTCAGTTTGATTAGCATCGACTTTGTGGCTATTTCGTCTTTATTTACTCTTGTGCTTATGTAGATTTAACACTAAGTGCATTATATGTCATTTTTTGTAAGCATCTTTTATCCTGGAGACCATTGCTTTCCTCTTAGGTTTGGTTTGACTCATTTATTTAGGGTAAAGTCTCAATTCCTGTGACTAAGGAGGAGTTGGGAAGGGCCACTTGGACGTTTCTTCACACTCTTGCAGCTCAGGTACTCTTGTACTCATATAGGTTGTTCCAAGTTACTGGTTACTTTTTAGAATGAGTCTAGCATATCATTCTCTAGTTTCTTGTTAATTTATATGCCCACCAGCATTGAACCAAGGCTGTGAATTCTGATGATGAAATTAAACTTTGAAGTTTCAGTCAATTGAATGCAAACTAAGTTTTGAAGTAATTTAAGAAAACTTTTAGTTGTAGTGTCTAGAGCTGTAGAATACTGAAAATATACTTTTAAGTTTATTTTATGCATCTCATTTTTCACACATGGGATATACTAATTGGATGTGTTGAATGTGCATATTTGCCTTGCTTTTTTTTCCTGAGATGTAAATATCTTTGAATTTGAAAACAAGAAAGCTAAGGATAAGTACATTTTAATTATCTTCATTTTAACTGAATAGAGTGACATCATTATTAAACTTTTGCCAGTATCCGGAACACCCAACAAGGCAGCAAAAGAAGGATGTTAAAGAACTGGTAAGTTACTTTATTGTTTCCTTTGCAGAATTGATGTGTTTAAACTTGTCCTTTAGTTTATGGCTGGACATTGTATATCATTACAAAATTAAATTTCCTTTGACTGCTGGATTGATATTGACCTCTTTAGAGAGGAACTTACACTATGTTTGAATATCAAATTAGGAGAGAAAAGAAAGAAAGGGAAGGGAAGGGAAGGAAAAGGAAAGGAAGGGAAAGGAAGGGGAGGGGTAAGGAGGGAAAGTACATCTTATTTGTTTAGAAGGGAAAAGGAAGGAAATGAGTGTATTCATAACAAATGTTGCTCATATTTTCCCTCCAAATTCCTCCCCTCTAAATCCCTCCCCTCTCTTCTCTTTCTGTTATCCAAACAAGGGATCCTCATTCCTTCTAAATCCCTCCCCTTCCTTTCCCTCCATTTCTCTCCGTCCAAACACAGTGTTAATGGCAAGGTTTGCAAGTTCTTTTTGAACCTCATCACAACCATCTAGGATTTTCTTGTGTATATTATGATCCTTTTTTGAAAATTGTTTTATTTCTTTTCTGAAATTTTCTTTTATATTCGTTTTTGAAATTTTCTTTTATAAATTCACCTGCACAACAAGTTGACTCTGAGAAACCAACCCCTTAAGTTTGGATTATTCATGATTAATCAATAAGCTAGATTATTATAGGACATTCAGTAAAAGATTGGATTATTTAAATAGTATATTACTGTTATTGATCTCTTGAACATTTAAAATAGTATATTACTGTTATTGATGAACGTAATTAATGATTTATGTTGCATACAGATGGCAATATTATCACGGATGTATCCATGCAAGGAATGTGCAGATCACTTTAAAGAAGTACTAAGGTACATACCTTCAAATCCCCAGAAAGCACCTGTCCATTAGTTTTGCAGTTCTAGGCTTGGGCGAGTATATACTATTAAGTATCATATTATTATTATGAAGCAACATTTGGGTATTCTTCACTCTTTTAACTCTTGTACTTCCAGTTATTATAAAATTTGACAAATATGATTGACTCAATGCAGACTGTTATCAAATCCTTGTCACTGCGTCTAAGTAGCGAAGGTGATCAATCAAGGTCTATTAGCCATGTGAGATCCCAAGACACTCTGATATGCGAATAGACACTTGCCACTTCATTTTTGGACTTTAAATATGGGAAATGTTTAGAAAATAGTTAATTCTGAATTCTGATATTCGACACATTCTTATATCGTTGAGTTTGATACGATTACTTGCTGAATATGAAGCTTCAATAGAGTTGTGTGAGTCATCACAATATCTTTCTGTCATGTTTTTTCCTGTAGAATTTTTACACGTTCTACGAGATGTTTAGGTGGGGCATAGCTCACAATTTCAGTATTGCAGCTTGTAAGGGGGAGAGGGGCAACTTTTTCTACCTAATGGGTAGATTACCCTTATGACATGAAAAATATCCATAGGTCCTCTTATCTGAATAATACTACATCTTGGTAAGTATTATTTTAATTTTGTAAGGTACACTTAAGTCATGTAGAAGACCCTATCTCAGCGAGGACCTTTCTCGTAAGATAATAAGTCAAGAGCAGGAAAAGAAAAAAGAAAAGATAAAAATACAGTATAAAGTCATCGGCAAGAAAGGAGCATGGAGCTGGATTATATGTGGGCAATTACCCAATGCATAACTTTTACAGCCCGTTTGGTTAGTGGTATTAAATGGTGGTAATGAGAATGATTATAGTGTAAAATTTCATCAAAAGTTCTATATCATTCCCATGGTAATGAAACTTTGATCACAAAAACGTTTTTTTTTCACAAATTTCCATTACCACCTAATACCACATTTCCCAATGGTAATGTATTAGAATGAATTTCATGAAGAAAGTGAGATGATTGAAGTTGGATAAGCATGACCATCAAGGTAACAAAGATTTTTCAACCAAAATTACACTAGTTTTTCATTCCCATTACCACCGTTTATTACCACCTATCAAACGGGCCGTTAATGTATTCCTCGTGTGCGTGTGTGTGTTTGGGGAGGGGCAGGGGGAATGTGTAAACTCGAAATTAGGCGCATTGACACAATTTTTAGAATTTTTCAGAGCTCAAGATGCGGTGAGGATTATTGATATTGATGTATTAGTTCAAGAATATCTTGTGTAAACTCTCAGTATGAGAACTTGGCCCAATTTCTCTCCATTTCATGTTCCTTTAAGAACTTTGTTTACTTAAGGTAGTGTTGCTGGTGGTTTCACCTGTTCAGCATTCAATTATAGCTATTTCGTGTCCCAAAGATATGTTCTTGCTTAATAAAAATAGACTCGTATGAATAAAATGTGGAATATATTTTTGCGACCGACGGAGTATTATTTTCTCCTTGTATACCCCTTTTCATCGTCGCTAACGTTTGGTCAAGACATGTGGTTTGAGACCTTTTCTCTCTGCTATAGTTTGTTGAACTTCCGAAGGGTGTTACTGCTGTATTCAAGTATTCAGTAAAATCCGGTGATTGCTTGCAACTTTCTGTAGAAAATGAGTAGTTTTAACCTCGTGCTTTCCTTTTCCTTGTCCTGAACAGATCAAATCCCGTACAAGCTGGATCTCAATCTGAGTTCTCTCAATGGTTATGCCATGTTCATAATGTTGTTAATAGAAGGTAAGGATTGATGATTTTGTATTTATTTTGCCACTGGTATATTATCAAATGCCTTTTATGCAACTGTTTATTTCTTATCTGAGGATTTTTAGTTATCTGATTTCATTCCTTACTGTATATCTAAAGCCTTTAAAATTCTATCTAAAAAAGTACATCTTTTGTGTTTGGCAGTCTAGGGAAGCCCGTATTCCTGTGCGAGCGAGTCGATGCTAGATGGGGCAAACTGGACTGTGAGCAACGTCTGTGTGATTTACATGGTTCGACCGACTTTGGTGGCGGCATCTTATGAGACTTATTTACTCCTTTTCCTTCTTTGTGGGTATATGTATACTAGATCTGGAATTTTTTCGATCATATTGAGTATATTGATAATTACTCATGATAATTTGTTTGCGGGGTAAGGTAATTAAGCTGTGTCATTCATCATGAGTTCACGACATTCCATGACTATGGATCAATGGTACATTATCTTTTATGACATAAAATTTATCGTGATCCTAAATCCTCTAACGATTTCTAACATTTAAAAATGCACATACAATTTTGGAAAGATGTCAGCTCGAAAAGATCATAGGATGGTAAGGCGGGGGTAGCTCGATTAGAGCATGGGTAGGGTTGCTTCACAATTTGAGGTTGAATTCGGGTGTCTGAATAGGCTTGTAGTGTGTTTAATGTCGATTTGCTGGTAGATTCAGTGTCGGCTTGTATTGATCAATTCATAACAATAATCAAGTTTTCCCAAACTCTGATAAAGGTTAAGTGACCCGTTAGTTTAAGTATAATATGGCGACAAGATTACATAAAGCTCGTAAAAGAGTAGACTATTAGCTCAAAATGCTCTCTGTCCATGTGCTTAGTTACAATTAAACACTAGGATGAATCGTTAGCTCCAGTTACTTCCAACTGCATGCCTTCAACCATGCGAACTGGTGGAGGTTCTTCAAATTTCAGTATATAAGCAGTTTCATATACACCACGCAGTTTCTCAATTACTTGAGCATCCAAGTATGCATCGCAAGCGAAACACCAAACCGATAAGTCACTGTCCCACCAAAACAAAAACAAAATTCATCAGAAAGGTGTATTACCAATTTTGAATAATAACAGGGCATTTGGTTATCAATATTAAATAGTGGTAATGAGAATGAATTTTACTTTTGATTTTCCTAAAAAGTGACATCATTCTTATGGTAATGAAGCTCCTACACTCTAACACATGTTCTTTGCAATTTTCCATTACCAATTAATATTGCCCTTTCAAGTGATATTGGATGAGGATTGAGAATGTGTTAAAGTATGTAATACATAGCTAAACTTTTTATTGAGTTGGTTCCTTGATATGGTATCAGAAGTCACTGTGACAAGAGGTCACAGTTCGAATCTCAACCACCCTTCATTAGAAGTAGAATATTCAACGCCAGGTATGAGGACGGTCTGAGTCGCATCCACACTTCTAGCTCAAAGGATTCTCATGTGAGGGGGCATATTAGAGTATAAAACATATATTGAGGCCTCAATCATTAAATTAAGCTTTTGGTTGAGTTGGTTCCTTGACAATGAGTTTTTGAAAACAACGAATGATAAGAGTAGGACAAACATAATCATCATTCTTGTCAAGTAGTTTTTCGAACTAAAAATCATTAAATTTTCATTATCACCATTTAATAATATCAACAACCAAGTTTGCATTAAGTAACGGGATAAGTCCCTCCAAGAACCCATATTATGAGACTTGCTATGTCTTTATCTTCATAAGAGAGAATAAACCAAATGATTATTCATGCAACTTAAGTGGACTTGGATGCACAAAATTTCAAAATTCAAATGCAGCAATTTGATGGTTGAAGGAAACTAAAAACGTTAAAGATGTACCTGTAACTAAGTGCTAGACAGTGACCTTTTTGCTGATAATGCTCAAGCATGTGCTTATTTATAAATCGACTACATAGGACATCCTTACAGAATAAGCATAACCAATTTTCTGCAGGGTGATCACACCTGAAAGCAGAAACAACAGTATATAATCTTTTAGAAAAACTTCAGGTTTGGAGTTTGGACACAAAATAAATGATAACTGTATTTTATTAATCCTTGAACTTCAATATTAAATTATCTTCAATAAAAACCAAAGCTTGAGACAAGACTTGGAGTTATGAAGTTTCACATTATGTCGGAGCTAGATAAATTACATGGAATGTAACTTTAGTACAAACCAGATAATAAGAGGCATTATAAAGTTAGAAGACAAAGAAATCTCTTCAAGGGGATGCTTTAAATAACTTGTGTCAATATTTCAGAGTAGTGTGACATCTAATAAGATGTGATCCACTGAATTAATTGTGGGTATGAAAAGCGGCATGCGCCCTTCAAATTAAAGGGTAAGTTTTATCGAACAACCAATCATTTGACCAACACTACTATACGCATCAGAATGCATGACTTTTAGATAAGATCATATTAGAAAGAAAATAGCATTGGAAATGCAAATGCTTTGATGGATGAGTGGCTAAAGGATAAAATTCCAAGAGAAGATGTGTAAGAAAGAATTTAGGAATTGCAAATATGGTGCCTGGATGCTAGATAGCACAAAAGTAATTATGTAGGCACTTTCATGCAATTCCAGCTCTTATCCAAACTTTCCATCACAAATATAGTTTTCTACAACATATTAGCTTCCAAATTAACACCATCAAGTAAATTTTGAACTTCATTAAACAATTAGAATAATTGAATAATTTTTCCTAAATTGATCCATCAAAACGAAACAAAAACAACACCTACTAAACCAAAAATGCAACTGGAAAAACAATGGGTTTACGATGCTTAATAACAATCAAATTAATCCCCTTTTCAAAAACCTAATTCCATTACAGTGAAATAAAGAAAGAGAGGGATAAAAACCTGAAGCAGAAAGTGTCAGGAGTAGGGATATGAGAAAGATCGGAAGTCAAAGAAGGAAGATGATCACACCATGTTCTTGGCTCAACCCAACCAGACCCACCTCCATATAACATCAACTCTTGTTCGTCTTCTATTTGCTGAATTTATTTGATTTTTTACCCCAAAAAGAAAAAAATAGCATCAGATTTTAACTGTTAGAGTATATAACATATCCTGGAGCTTCAACCATCAGCTTAAGCTTTTGGTTGAGTTGGTTCTTTGACATGGTATCAAAAGCCAATGTGACAAAAGGTCACGGGTTCGAATCTCAACCACCCCTCGTTCAAAGTGGAATATTGAGCACCATGTATGAGGAGAACATGTGTTGCATCCACACTTCTAGCCCAAAGGGCTCTCGTGTGAGGGGGCGTGTTAACATATACTGGGGCTTCAACCATCGGCTTAAGTTTTTGGTTGGGTTGGTTCTTTGACATTAACGGTTGAATAAATTGCTAACAATTGATCGAAAGAAAATTAATCCGAAATCGATTTTCGTACCTCAAGAACAGAGGTTGATGATGAACATGCTTCCCCCGCCATCACTATATTTCTCTCTACTGGTTAGCTTCGATGTTAAAGCGAATCCAAAACCCTTCGACAAGTGGAACATAAAAGTTTTATGTAGATTTTGGCTCATACTCTCTCTATTCAGCTAATCAGCTTATATGTCTCATTTTGGTCAAGTCATTTTAATTGTCCTATTTTTATTTTTGGTATAAGTTTTTGACTTTTATGTCCTTAGTAGTTTTATTCTATTTTCAATTATACCCTCCATTACCCATATTAATTTTCTTTCCTTACATTAAAAAAACACATAATATCCTTCTCTTTCCTATCCTTAGGGTCCCATTTTTTACTATCTTTAAAAACCGTGAAAAATCAAATGAGTGAATAGGAAGGAGTACTAGAACAAATTTATACAAAGATTTTTTCGAGTGTTAAAAAGAATCTTTATAAATTCTGTGTATTAAAAATCCACTAAAAATCCACCAAAATTATCTTGAGTTATAATAACATAGTAAATTAATTTTCAATCAAAGTGAGATGTAAATTAAGTTTTCCACCAACAGTATCTAGAACAAAAATTTATCTATAAACAAAATGAAATATGATAGCATAAAACTTTTATGAAATGCTAGTACTTTTATAAGATTTTTTCACATGGTAATATTTAATTTATGCCTTATCTAACTATCGTAATATTTTCTATTAAATTCTTAACTCGCCCTTATGTATCCCTTAGGTGTTAGTTATTATTTTTATAATTTGCCCTAAATCATTTTGATGCTTTCAAATACTTAATTCACTACTTTAACTTTTAATTCACCATTTTGATTCATCAACGCTCTCAAATATCCTGATAATAATTTTATTTTCATTTAAATTTACACTTCTTTCGAAAAATTAAAAAAAATTGAAATGTGGCAAATATTTTGTGTCCTAGCTTGTTCTTTTTCTCTCATCCTCACCGACCCCACTTCTTCAATACATTCCCTTTTTTTTTCTGCTTCCTCTTCCCATCCCTTTTTATCATCTCTAAGCAAATTATCCCAACAATCCATTCAATGGTGCATTCTTCGAACAAAAAGATTGTTTTTCCTAACCCCAAATGATTATTTCCTGAAAAAATCATAGCTTTTTCAAGTTTTATGGCCTTGAAATGCTAAATACTGAAGATTCTTCACCTGGGTTTCTCATATCTTTGTAAAATTTCATGATTCTTTACAGTTTCCATAGTTTTAGCCCAGAAATTTTACAATGTGGGAAGAAGTTTGTGTGTTTTGATGTGAATACATGATAATGGTGGCTGCCATTTCACCTGTTTTACAAGACCCATCAAAAGTTCCTTCTCAGCAAAGTCCAAGACCACCATTGTTGCCCTCAGAGAAAGAAAATGGAGTTCAAAGTGCTCATCACAGAAGATTTAGAGCAAGAGAAGTTCCTTCAAGGTATATGTCAATATCTTCTCCTTCTACTTGTTCAAATAGTAGCAGAACAACTAGTACATCTTCTACAAATACTACTAATTCAACTTCTAGTTCATCAACATCTTCATCAATTGTTAAAAGATTCCCCTCCCCTGTAGTAAGTAGGAATCATAGAAGTAGTTTAGCTAACCCTAAAAGGTCTCAATCTGTTGATAGAAGAAGATCTGTGACACCTAAACCCACATCATTTGTAGAAAATGCTAGTGATTCAGCTGCCACAAAATTACTTGTTACTTCAATTAGGAGGTTATCAGTATCTTTCCAAGGTGAAAGCTTTTCGCTTCCGATTAGTCGGAAAAAGGATGTGAATCAGGGTAGTAGTTGTAGTAATAGTAGTAATGTTAGAAAAGGAGGAACTCCTGAGAGAAAGAGAAGTACCCTTTTAAGGGGGAAGGTTGATAGAGGAGGTGGAGATCATGTTGAGCATTCGAACATGGACTCGAATTTGAATTCGAGCCCATGTGATCATCATCGATGGCCTAGAACGCGGCAATTGAACATGTTGTCGAGGAGTTTAGATTGTTCTAACAATGAGAGTAAAGGGTGTGTTGGATCAAGTGGTGTGGTTAGGTCTTTGAAGGAGCCTCTGCTTGATGAGAGTAGAAGGGCATCTTTTGATGGGATACTGAATCTTGATTCTGGTTATGGTGATGTTTTGAATGGGGTTAGGGGTATGAATGGTTCGTCAGTTCGTTCTGATCTAACAGCTTCTGATACTGACAGTGTTTCTTCTGGTAGTACTTCTGGAGCACTGGAAATCAACGGTGGGGGCCATGGGCGTAGTTTACCCCGTGGCATTGTGGTCTCAACGAGGCTATGGCAAGAAACTAATATGCGGTTAAGGCGAATGCAGGATCCTGGATTGGGGTTATCGCCGAGTCCTACATCAAAGCTTCTTGCCCTTCCTAAGTTAAGCCATTCCAAAAGGTTGAGTGATGGACCTATGTCATCACCTACTCGGGCAGCCTCACCGATTAGGCTTAATGATACACCAGTATCTTTACCAATGAGGGGAGTTAGTCCATCTACGATGAGAAGTTCTATTGGTAGCGCCTACGGTAGTAGTCCTTGGGATACACCATCTGTTCTAAGTTTTGTTGTCGATGTTCGAAGAGGTAAGGTTGGGGAGAATCGCATTGTTGATGCTCACCGTTTGCGACTTCTTTATAACAGACATTTGCAATGGAGGTTTGTAAATGCTAGAACAGATGCTTCCTTGTCAGTTCAAAGACGGAATGCTGAGGTACACTGCTTTTTCCGTGCATTCTTCGTTTGAATTATTTTTATCGTTTATTAATCGATTGGACTAGGATTTATTTGTATTTATGAAACATCATCTAATTATCTGATCAAGTTGAGATAGTTCTGGAAACTGTCACTTTCCCAAGTAGATGCATTCCATGTAACTCTTTGACTAATCTGCTCTCACTGCATGGAAAAGACTGTACACTTACCTCATTTATCAAGCTTGTTGAAATGAGAAGGAAAAGGGAACTAAATTGGTTGATTGAATAAATTAGGCCAGATACAATGTAACCAATCTGTATCTGTTCCACATATTTTAAGGGGGAAACATGCTTCATTGGGCAATTTTTATTGAAATTCATCCCTATTGTCCTGTTTTCATTGTTGGTCACTTTTAAGAAAACTTTTGCTGTGGTTGTCATTTGGACTGCATTGGACTTGTGAAATAAAAACTCCCCCATTACGTTACGTAGTGCCCGTTATGTAACATGTTTGAGAGTTGTCGCGACGTTAAATCCTGTATATAACACAGTGTGAAATTTCACTGTCAAAATGCCACGATATTTTACCTTTACAACATTATTTGTCTCCATGTTAAAATTTCACCCATTAACTTTAATTATTACGAACTAATAAAAAACAATTACTCATAATTTTAGTTGATAAACAAAATAATTCATTAATAACTTATAAGTTAATTAATTATATGCTAAAAGAACATTAAATATTGCAATTATAATAGCTATAGGCATATTATTTCTTAATAATAGTAGTTCAACAACAAAAATGCAATTATAAGTTCAAAACTCCTTCTGTGTGAATTTTTTTTTTCAAAAATGACACCGCATCAGCTGCAATTCGCGTTATTACTCCCTTATAGCTGTTTTCCACGACACCACAGTTGTTTCCGTAAACCCATGCACAACCGCTGTTTTTTTGCATGATTGGACTAGCTGCAAATGTTGATGATACTTCTGAAATCTCCTCAACTTCAAGAGCAAAAACAGAAATGAAGTAGACTGTTTTGTCAGGGTTTTTTCTATCGCTGTGGATTGTGGAACTTGATAAAGGTAGCTTAGAGAAACAAATTCATAGAGGTTGTTCTCAATTCTCAGGTTTCAATAGTTCTTGTATTTCAAGTGTATATTTAGCTTTTCTAGAGTTGTCATCCCATCTATGATCACATCTCCCTCTAGCTGAAGCCTTTAGGAGAGTAGTTTGCATGCTTTCTTATCTAATTACCTAAGACTAAATATGTTGTTGTCAAAGTTAGAACGATGGAGACAAGCGTTGAGTATTGAAGGGAAACAAAAGAGCAACCACATTTGCTTCTTTAGAGTGGTCCTCGCAGGCCAGAAAGTTGGCCATATTTTGTGAAAGGTGGTGTTGTGAAGATACCTACAAAACTTCTATAACGCTTTATTTGCATAAATTTTTTTGAAAAGGTGGTTACTTGAGTGATGGGCTAAACGTAAAGTTAGAACGATGGACAAGAGTTTAGTTAAAGTTAGACGGATTACATGAAGTGTCTCTTTAACACAAATGATTTTAATAGTAGTAATACGTATCCTACTATTCCTTCTCTTTTTCATCACTACATCACATCACATTTCCTACTATTCCTTCTCTTTTCAATACTACATCACATCAATTTTCCTACAATTCCTTCTCTTTTCAACACTATATCACATCACTTTTCCTAAAATTTCTTCTCTTTTCAACACTATATAACACCACTTTTTCTAAAAGTCCTCCTTTTAACATTACATCACACCATTTTCTGTCATAAATATTGATAGTATTGTACAATGTTGAACCAAATTTGTTGATTCAACCTTACTTCTTGACTTCAAGTATCTATCAATTGAATTGCTCTCAATTGAATTTATTACTCATTTTATAATCATCATCTTCTTCCCTCAAACCTAAAATGTCTTCTTCATTAAAAGAAGACACCTTAAAAGAGGAAAGAGGAGCACAAGTAGTATCATCCTCTAATAAACGATCTCTTTAAAGGTTTTCTTTAATGGATGGAAATATTGACTTATATTGGACATTTTTTAAAAAAACCCATGGCAGGCTAGATTGCTAACAATGTCAGCGACTCAACGGCTCTATCCACTCCAAAAAAAGATCCTACATGGACCGTATTTGTTGTTATTTTCTTGTCCCATCCTAAACATTACTAATCTTGATGAATTTATTTGAGATATTAAGGTACTATTTACTAACTTTATTGCTCATGGGGAAGTCCTTGTGGAAGTTTGGAACTTCTATTATCCGATAACGTAAAAAGAACAATTAAAAAAGAAACGGAATATGTAAAGAACATAATGTGAGATTATTCTTATACTTAAGTTTGATTCAAAGCTAGGTGTAAGCTTCTTTCTTATTGAAACATTTTTGGGTGTATCTCCCAAAACATCTAGTGCTGGTCAAAATTTGACGGATTGTTTAAAAGTTCAAACTCATTTAAAAGCTTTGTTTATTTTTTTCGCGCATACCTTATATTATTCCATTCACTGTATGATACTTCGAAGTCAGTTTCCCAATCATCTTAATTGTCATGGCACATGTGCTTCGGATTTAAAAGATTCAACTATAATCCTTAACGTGGATGTGCGTAGTCTTTGCTTGAACTATGAAGAAATTCATCCATATGTATTTAGAGGTTTCATTTGGTTTCGTAAAACGATTTTTGCTTCGTTATGTTAGAGGTTTCACTATATAATAAGACATGTTTGGATCTTGCAGAAGAATTTGTGGAATGCGTGGATAACAATGACTGCTCTACGTGACTCTGTTAGACATAAAAAAACTCAAATACAGCTGCTGAGGCAAAAGCTTAAGCTTAGCTCCATCCTTCGAGGACAAGTAAGAAGTATATTTGTGACCTTGTGATTGTCTCGCATCCTATTTTTTTCGGGAGTGCATCTGTCTTCCCTCCTGTATTTGCATCTAGGATTTGTTTTGTTTTTCACACTTTGTTGCTATAGTTTGTTGATCTTACTAATGGATATCATAGTTTGTTTTTAGCGCAAATAACCATTGAATTTGAATCTTAGTCGAGAAACAATTGCTATATAATGAAACTTGGCTCAAAACAATATGCATATGCCGAAATTTTTGCCAACGTAAAATATTAATCATTGTTTATTTGAATGCATTATGCAATGGATATCACAATTGACATGATGTAAAAATCCTTTTTTTACTTTGATGAATGTTCCATTACTTTGATGGGGCCAAAAACTTATACTTATTTGATTTCAGATTATAATGGACTAAAGTAAAATGACTCATTAAGCCGTGTTGACTTCTTATTTGTGTGAAGTTGCACATGATGTTTGCTACCAAGGGTTAATCAAAAATAACCTTTTTGTTAGTTTTATCATTAACAAGGGTAAGATTGGATACATCTGACCCTCCCAAACCCCACTCCAGGTGGGTGCCACTTAATGGCATTGGGGTAATGAAATATTGTTGTTGATGAATGTTTTCAGTATCATTTATCCATGTTAATGCATTCTTGTTTAGACAAGGATTTCTTGCACTCGTGTATTATATTTTTGTTCCTTCCCAAAATGCTTGTAATGTTAAACTTTCTTGTAATACTGTCATTTATTATATCAAAATATGCATGTAAGAAGCACCTTATACTTGTTGTATACTTTTAAAAGGTTCTTATTGCCTCTACGGGATTCTTCAGCCTTACCCCCGAATCATAAATAAAACAAAAATACGTGTCAAGTTTTTGGTTGTTTGTGTAAGAGATTGAGCTGCTGATTAACCTACTTTATTTCATTTGTAGATGGCATATTTGGAAGAGTGGTCCCTTCTTGATAAAGACCACTCCAATTCCATGCAAGTAGCTATCGAGGCATTGAAGGCTAGCACCCTCCGCCTTCCAGTAGTCGGGGGAGTAACTGTATGTAGTCCATGTACATCATATACAAGTGCAGGCATCGAGTCAGAGTTTGTAATAATATGTCATTTCGTGATTAACAGGCCGATATTCAAAGAGTGAAGGAAGCTGTTCGATCAGCTGTTGATGTAATGCAGTCCATGGCTTCTTTGACATGCTCTCTCTCGACGAAGGTAAATGCTCTGCTATAAATCTGTCGAATTAGAAACTAGTGGGGAAAAAATTCGATAGTGGGTCTACAGGATGGTTAAGTGCAGACTTGATTTCGCCTGCACAAAATTTCGTTTAACCATTCTTTCTCTCTATTTGAACGGATAAAACATCTTGTGTTTGTTTGTAGGTTGAAGAGGCGAATTCCTTGGTGACGGAGCTTTCAAAAGTTGCTACTAAGGAAAGGACCTTGTTGAAGAAATGCAAAGAAGTTTTATCCATGTTAGCCGCCATGCAGGTTCAATGTTGAAACTTTTCATTTCACCTTTAGTACTCGTGTTAATGCTCGACCATCTAACATTCATATGACACTTTCCTTTTGGTCCAAATTAATGACACGATTTAATTCGGACCCTTTACCCCGAGTGCAACATGAGTTTTTGATAGAGGTGTTCATTCTGATCATCGGGTTGATTTTGGGTTAGGTGTTTCGGGTCAGTTTGAAATCGGTTTTGTATCTATATTGTTTTTACACAATTGTAAATCATATTTGAAGCCCGGTTAAATCAGGTTCGGTTACAAGGTCGGGTAAATTTCGGATAATCTGGTCTGTTTTGAACACCTCTAGTACTTGATATCAAATTAACAACAACAATGCCAAAACTTCAAATCATCGTGAGCAATCGTCGCTAGACGCTATAAAGAGTATACTTTAGTTGACCCTCATCTTCAATACTAATTTACAATTAACAACATCAATTCGACTATTTACCCCTATCTATTCTTCATGTCATTTCTCACTCTTGTTATTCTCGTTATTTTCGGCTCACCTCTTTTTCTTAGCTCTTTATAGTCCAACCTTCTACTTTTCTAAGGTGCATTTTTCAATGTATTTTGCATATGACCAAACCAACGTAAACGATGAGTTTTCTTATGTCTTCGTATTAAATTAGTCTATGATGTATTCGTTTGAAACATATCTACTTTTGGAAACAGGTGAATGATTGTAGCTTGAGGACGCACATATTGCAGTGTAACCGCTCACACTTAGGTTAACAACACGTCTGTAGATCTAATCTCGGATTGACCATTGATTTTATATAAAACCGCTAACAAACACAGATGACGACTTGGTGATGGTAGAGGTTAGAAGCGACTAAAGATAGTAAGAACGGGATGGATGGCTTTCGATTGGCTCTCGTTATTGTAATGTATATCGCATCCTCAGTGTAATCAGTTCTATCTACGGTTTGCTTTTCTTTTATATATTTCTTGGATGCTGAACGATGAATGTAAATAGTGTAATCAATGCTATTGCCTACGTTTTTTTGATGGAATACAACTTTCCCTTGCTATTCTCAACTTACGTATATGACGTGAGCAACCGCTATCAAATACTTCCTCCTAATAGTGATATTTTTCCACACAATGTCACTATCAATTGCAAATATTTCGGAACGGAGGTAATATTCAAGTTTGGTTGTATTCTCGTATTAACATCTGCAAGAATCTCAACGACTTTCCCTTATCAATAATCGGTTTGTTAGATCATTAACAACTCAAGCATTAAAGATCTATGTGCTTAGCTAGGGTTTTTGCTTTTGCTTTTGTCTTTTCTATGCATTAAAATTTTGTTCGCCTTTTATATCAAAAGTGAGTTATGCAGAATAATCTGTATTATTGAAATTGCTACATTTAACTTAAAAAATTCTCATATTAAAATATTAAATGTGGCAATCTAAATAGCATTGTATTATATAAGTATGGAGAATAAATTCGAAGTTATTACATTGTTTGTTCCTTTTATAATCAACCATCTTCATCAACGCGATCATTCTGAAAACTATCCAATTAACCAAATTCGAGCCAACAAATTCTTTGACTGTATCTTTCTTTATGGGTATGGATTGTCGCTTCTATTCCCTCCCCATACCCTAATCATAATTCTTATGAGTGGGACGCACTGTGTATGTTGATGATTATCCACTTTAACCAAATCTTGCAAATATACGTATGGAGAACAATTTGGGGGTTATTATTACTTATTACATCATCCTTTGGTATAATAAGCCATTTTCATCGACTCCATCATTCGAAAACTGTCTACCTAACTAAATCTTTTCTTTTAATCCTATGATCTCATATCATCAATCCATTGGAAATAGAACATCATCATATCTAATGTATCTCGTTCATAGAAAATATGATAAGAGTATTAAAATGAGTGAAAGATGATAAATCATAACTTTATCGAAGGATATAAGAAAGTTACGGTCATTGGCACCCTCAGTTTGAGAAAGACTTACAAATGAAAAACAAAAAGACATAAAACATGCCATAAGCAAGACAAAAAAGACAAGACAAACATTATGACTAATAATGATAATAGAGTAATTTGCGAATTACAGTTTTTAAGTTTAAGACTTTTGCAAATTAGAGATGACCAAAGTAATAAAGTCTATACCGTTCATACTAAATCACATAATTTCGACCATTTATCCTAAAATTCCGATCATTAAAATGGTCGAAATTATGTAATTTAGCCTAAAAAATTGTAGATTTTGATACTTTGGTAGCTGTACTTCAGAAAACAAACATTGAACCTATAATTCGCTCACGTCTTAAACTTTAAAACTATAATTATGCAAATTATCCTAATAAAATAAACCAAAGAAATATTAATAATAATCTTAATAAATATGGAGATTAAATCGAGTAATTACATCCTTCATTCCGAAAATTATCCACTAAACCTAATCTTTAATTAAAGCTATAATCTCATTTTATCAATACATTCCAAAAGAGCATGGAAAATAAATTGGATTTTCACATTATCTACTCCTAATACTTATAATATAATCAACCATTTTCATTTACACGTTTTCGAATTATTTTAACCAAAATTTTCTAATTAATTAAGGTTTTGCAGCATCATGGCCATGGATTTTGGGAGCATGATTGAATTTTTAGGAGACAAAACTATCTTCCTTGAGGGTGCCACACTCCCACCGGCTTCATTACTAAGAGTACGCAACTTTTTTGACCCTATTAATTATTTTTTTAATTTTTTTTAACATTAACGTTGCATTTTTTTGAAATATTAAAATTTAAAAATATTAATAAAAATCTTATTTTCTAATTAATATTTAAAAATTTCATCCTTATTTATATCATTTAATTAAATAAAAAGTACAAATTAATTAAGTAATATTTGTATCGAACTTATAAAATAAATAATACAAATAACCCTTGATTGTGTAAGGCATGATTATTAGTTCAGTTTTTGTTTTTCAAATGGTAGAATATACTCCTTCCATTCTTGTTTATTAATTTCATTATTGCAGTTTTCATTTTAATCTGTCTCTATTTTAAATAATATTATTATCATTTTATTTAATTCTTATCAATTCAAACACTTTTATTATTTTGAATCCTATACACAACAGTTTAGTAATACCAATTAATTTTTAATATTTGTGTTAATTATTAATTTTTAACATTTATATTAGTTATTAATGTTGCATAACAAAAGAAGTAATTGACGAAGGGTATTATTAAGGTTCTGTCAAATCAGTAATGCCAATTGCCAACTAATTAAATTGGGCATCAGAAATAACATGGAGGTTGTTTACTAACATTTTCACAAATCAAATTCAAATTCCAGCTGAATTTAATATTTATAATCCATTATTGCTGGCCAAACTGTTAAGTAGGTAGTAATTTTTGTTGACCTACATACTCTCTCTTTTCTGGTTTTGGACAGAGATGCCGACCACACTATGATTTAGTTATGTGTCAAATATTTCACATGCCATAAAGTCATGAAATTGCATATAATGTTTGGTAGAAGGTTTGTGTGGCCGAAGTGTAATTGAAAAGACCTGTGTTGGTCTATAAAGTTCATAGTAATCACCGGCAGTTAGAGGGTTCGGGGTGTTATAGATGTCCATACGAGTGGGCCTATAGGGTGATTAATGACGAATTGTCACGGTCTAACATGTTAAATTAAGCTGAACTTATTATGAATAACATCATATTATCGGGGAAATAATACGAGGTGCACACACTCCATAAGCAAAAAATTATACCATCTTAAAAGCATATGACAATAGTAGAAAAGACAAGTTACGTCGGTCCGAACAGGGATGGTTATGTGCGACGTACGATTGCTCACATCTTCTTAAATAAAAGGCTCTAAAATATTTCCTTACGTTAAGTTTTAATGTTACAAAACATGGGTGATTCTGAACATGTACAAAGTGCTCCACTGTTAAACCTCTAATATCAAGGGCCTCAAATATTAAATTATATTGTTTACATTGTTTTACTTGAGTTTAAGTAATTGTTTTTAGGTAAAAATGTAAAATAAAAAGAGCCCAGAAAATTATTGTGTTTTTAATTTTACTTTCAACTTAAAAATTATTGAGTATTTTTGCTTTTTTTTAAAGCAAAGTAGAGTTGCTGACCATCCCGATTGTTTGTAAAAGTCAAGGTTGGGTATAATTGATTGATGCTCATCAATCATCACTTCTCTTTATATACTCTTGCTCATTTCAGCTTCTTTTCTCAAATAAGTAATTTACAAAACTTATTGCTTTCTAAATTATTGTAGCGAACTTGGCTTTTCTAACTTTAAACACAATGGATTTTGGAAGCATTAATAAGTTTTTAGAAAATAAAACAATCTTTGTTACGGGTGCTACTGGATTCATCGCTAAGAGTATGTTTTCACTATTTTCTTAATCTTTATGTCATTTTTTATTATATCAATCTCATATATATGGAGCTAGAAATTTATATTATCATTTGCATGCATCATACATGCATCTACATAGCTCATAAACTATAATATTATTATTTGCAGTTCTTATTGAAAAAATACTTCGAACTCAACCAAACGTTAAGAAGTTATACCTTCTTGTAAGGGCTAAAGATGCTACCACTGCCAACACTCGACTTCGTGAAGAGGTATATTTATGTACCTTTTCTTTTTCATGAGTTTTCAATATTTTTAATTTAATCTGTCCCACAAATTTGCAATGTTTCCTTCAATAAATTAAATGTTCCAACTACTAAGATACATTCTTTTTTTTTTCTTTTAATTTGTGGCCTGATGTATAATCTAAAGGGATTAAATTAACAAAAAGGGGCTTTCCATATGTTATAAGGTTTAGAAAAGGAATGTGTTTAGCTTAGAAGGTTTAGGTATGAAAGTGGAATGATTTTAAGGGATTTCTGTGGATATAATGTCGAATGAGAAAGACTGTTTTGGTTTTGACAGAGGTTTGAAGGTTTTTGAATAGGATTCAAAGGTATTCTGGAATAAGATTATTTTCAAAGTTTTGAAAAACGTTTCAAAGGACTGTTTTTTTGTTTTTTTTTTATATTACGAAAATAAAAGAACAAACAATGAACACTCACTAGATTGTTATGATTCAAGGATATGCAAGTAAGGAACACTCACTTAATCTTGCTAGGGTGTATTCTTAATCTGAGGAACACTCACTCGAATTCATCATACAAATTAGTATGTTTGGAAATCTCACAAACTCACTAATTTCTTCAACGATGAGAAATTAACCTCACTATTGAAAAACATTCAAAATACTTAACACAAGTACAAGAACAATTGCATAAGACAAAGCTTTTGATTGGAATTTAGATTAGATTTTTTTTATTCATGAAATGAAGGCCTTTATATAGGCTTACAATCATAAAAAAATTCTAGAAAAAAGACCTTTCACTTGACTACAAACAATCAAGTGATTATATTAAACATAATCAGAAATCTAAGATACCCTTTTCGAATTCTACTACAAGAATTACATCCTTCTTTATTAAAGAAAACAAAACATTCATACTAATAAAAACATAAAATAAAACACCTTAAATTACAATCATTGAAAGATAATAATTCGTCCCTTGTAATGCTTGAGATCCAAAAACTCTTGGTTGCCATGGAATGCTTCAAATCTTTTGATAGTCTTCTTGAATTCCACCATTAAAGATGAATATGAACTAGCCATATTGAAGGGAATGAAGACCGAAATGATTAAGCCATAATGAAAGCATTATTTAGCAAATTACAAAGGATGAAAACAAAACTTGCCATATTTATTGATTGAATAAATGAGGAAATACCCTCAAGGATACTCCCCTTTAAAGGCTAATTAAAGGCTGACTTTGACCGACTTATTTTAGGTACAAATTCAATTAAACATCCCCTTTTATTGTATGAAAAAAACCGTAGCTCACTTACACCCATAAGGACGAATTATGCTGTGCTTTGATCTGTCTACCAAGACCTTGAGACACTAGTCAAAGCAAGACTCGTAATGAAAGGACCATGCAACCCGTAAGAATCAAATGATGACTCTTCAAAGGATTTAGCTAAGATTATGTCTTTAGAATATTCTTGGACTGATTTTACATCATGGCCACCCACAAAAATTATGTTATAGTATATATATTCTGGAACACAACTATCAGCTTATTAAGTTTTTGGTTGAATTGATTCCTTGACATGGTATTAAAAACCAGCGTGACGAGAAGTCACAAGTTCGAATTTCAATCACTCCTCATTTGAAGTGGAATATTTAGCGTCTGATATGAAAAGAATTTATGTTGCATCCACACTTTTAGCTAGCTAGCCTTTTGGGCTCTTGTCCAAGGGCGTGTGTTAGAGTATATAACATAATATTTAATTGGGGCCTCAACCATCAACTTAAACTTTTAATTGAGTTGATTGCTTGACAATTTCAAATTTTGTAATAATCTCATTATTAAATTTGTGGGTAAAAGCAACATACACTAAACTTAAGTTCCTAATAGCCTTAATAATGAATTATATTAATTAAATGAGAGACCTAATATTGATAACTTGGAACAATTTCTTAACATGGATGCAGGTGTTAGGGAAAGAGTTGTTCAAAGTTTTAAGAGAAAAATTGGGTGCCAGTTTTGAGGGTTTCATGTTGGAAAAATTAAGTGCTGTTGCTGGTGATACTTCATATGATAATTTGGGACTTACTCATCATCAGCTTAACCAGATGTATGAGGACATTGATATTGTTATTAACGTTGCCGCTACTACTAAATTTTGGGAAAGGTATATATGATCACTTTCTACTGGTTAAATGTATATGGATCAGCCTAATACTGATAATTTTATCATGCATGAGGCCGTCTTTTATATATATATATATATATATATATATATGTGTGTGTGTGTGTGTGCGCGCGCGTCTAAATACTATCCTTTGTTTGTTATATTTTTTATTTGGCTTGTACGTGACAAGATACACATAAGAGGAGAATTAACTGTAATGTTATATCCTAAAACTAATTAGTAATATAAAAAGTAGCCATGAAACACTTTATACATATGTCAGTCAATCCCTCGCTAAATCTTTATGTGGAATCTTATATGGGTTATTTTTCAACGTTGCTCATTTACGTCACTTTAAAAAATAAAGGTGTTGTTGCATTTACATTTCAATTTAAAGAGCTATCACGAAAGGGTTGCATATTTAATTTGCATGTGATAAATATGTAACATATCCTAACTAACACTGCTTTTATTTGTGTTAGTTATATATCAATTATTTAGACTTTTGTTACATTCACATTTCTATAAAACACGTTTAAATTGATGTGGTTTGGTGATTGTATTGTGTAGGTATGATGTGGCATTGGGAGTGAATACCCTAGGACCAAAACATGTGGTCAACTTTGCAAATAATTGTTCAAAAATACAGTTACTCATCCATGTGTCTACTGGTAATTAATTAAGAATGATTTTATTTAATAATTATTTAGCAAAATTAATTAATTAAAGATATTTCAAAAATAAAAGTTGGTGACCTATAATAAATGACAAAACTTGATATTTGATGAATGACGTATCAGCATACGTGTGTGGAGAGAAGAAAGGGTTGATATCTGAAAAGCCATACGAAATGGGTGAGACTTTGAATGGAGTGTCAGGTTTGGATATTGATTTCGAGAAGAAGCTTATTGATCATACTTTAAAAAATCTTAAAGCCCAACAACTACAAGAAAAGGATATTAGGCAAAGAATGAAGGATTTGGGAAGTCAAAGGTATGATTTCATATTCCTCACTGTTTCGAAAATTAATGTTAGGTCAACTTGATAGTTAAAATTGTTGATTGGTTAACCAACTGAAAGTATTGATTTATAAGTTAATTATTATGAAAATATTTGATAAAATTTAGTTTTTGTCTGTTTATTTGGGAAAACCAAAAACCAAAGGAAAAATTATATTCGGTTTTCACTTCATAGTCAACTTATAAATGACCAACAATTAATTTTTACGAAACATATACTAATAATAGACTAATTAGCTAGCAATATACTCAATAGAGCCGTCTTGAAAAATTTGAGGGCCCTGTGTAAAACTTTTATTTTGTGCCTTATTTATAGTAAATATATTTATTTTATTAATAAATTTAACATATTTTTTTTGATTAACTTTTTCATATACGTAAGAAAGAGGGGCTCTGTATGTGTAATCGATCACCTCGTGCATCCTCAAAAAACCCCTTTAAATATATCAAATTGGTCAGACCAGCCAACTGAATTAGCCAACGTCTCTTAGTTTTGGGATTGGAAAATTGATGTACTATGATATCTTTGAAAAGGAAATTTAAATTTTTGTTATTACTTGCTCAAAAGGGAATTATTATATTATTTTTAAAGGGAAAATTCTATAAATTCGAATAATGTACGTAATTTGATAGGGCAAAATATTATGGATGGCCAAATACGTACGTGTTTACAAAGGCAATGGGAGAGATGCTTATAGGAAAGCTTAGAGGCAATCTACCTGTTGTGATTTTGAGGCCTACTATTGTTTGCAGCACATTCAAAGAACCTTTCCCTGGTTGGGTTGAAGGCTGTAGGTAATTATCTGAAACGATAATTTTATTTGAAAATTTAAAATATATTTAAGTTTAGCGTTTGACAAATAAAAAAATTCAAATTTAGATTTGAGTTCTACTATTATTTAATAGTAGTTAAAATTGAAAACTTAAAAATAATCTATCAAATCTTTTCATTCTCAAATTCTTCATTTACTCCTTGACGATTAATTTATGATTGAAATTTATAATTTAAATTTGAACATTTATTTCCAAACACAACCTAAATAAATTTGAATTCTCATATGTTTCAACTTATGTGATTGCAGGACGATTGATAGTGTTACAACTACTTATGGTAAAGGAAGACTGACTTTATTCCTTGCGGATAATAGTACCGTTTTAGACTTGGTATGTTTATATAAAACTTCACTCATGTTATCAGTGAATATTAGGTGGATATAAGATGGTTGTAACAGTGATGCGTTTATTTTTCTCTCAGCCAGCCTATAAACCCAAACAAAATAAAATTTTCGCATTCTCCAAACGTTACACGGGCGCTGCTAAGACTCCCATTCTATCGTGATCGATCATTTTTAGTAATTTGCACGATTATCAAATTAAATAATTGTTTCGATTTAAATAAGTCGGTTTCCACCTAGTAGAGTTTAAATATTTTGAAAATAGACAACTAATTTTAATTTTGTATGTGATTTATATTTTTATCACATACAGATACCTGCTGATATGTTCGTAAATTCGATGATTGTGGCAATAAAGGCTCATGTAAACAATTCCGATCTTACTATATATCAAGTGGGGAGCTCATATAGGAACCCATTAACTTTTAAAGAAACGCATGAATTTCATTATCACTACTTTGCTCGAAATCCATGGACAAGTGATGAAGGAAAATCTATAAAATTGGGGAAGGGAGTCGTGCTCAACAACATACTAACATTCCAAATCATTCTCTTTGTATGGCAATTTTTGGTCCAAATGGTAAGTATTTTAACTTTTATTAATATATATATGATAATGTAAATTTAATGTAATTTAGTTAGAAAAATTACTTCACAAGCTTTGAAGTTATTTTGTTTTACTCCACTTTTTTACTCACAAAATTCATTAATTTTTGTATGTTTCAACAAGGGGATATGATTGTCAGGTATTAATGAAAAATTGTAAAAAAAAATATTTTTTAGATAAAAGCTTTACCATCGTACGAAATAGTACATTTTAAAAATTAGCATTAAAACTCATTTTTATTACCAATTTGATACCATTTAAATGGGTCGTGAAAATATCTTACATATTTTTCATGCTTTCGCTTTAAATAGGGAAGATTGTCAATAATAAACTAATTTTTTCTTAATAATTGCAAATGAATCCACATAATATATATTTTAATATAAATTTAATTAATCAAAATAAACCTAGTTAGACCGAAAAAAATTATTTTTTAACAGTTGTAGTGACTAGTGGTTGACGTAATACGTTATAAAATTTTCTAATGTTAAAATTTTTTTGAATTTGATGCATTAAAAGGTTTAATATAATTTTCGCAGATCTTAATATTTACTACCAGAATGGGATGTAGTAACATGCAACATAGATTGTATAAATTTGACAAGAAGCTGAAAATAGTTACAAAATTGGTGGATTTATACAAACCCTATCTATTCTTCAAGGGCATGTGAGTTCCTTTTAGATCATCTTGCAATTCAACTATATTGTTCTTTTAGTGAGAATCGAACTTAGAATCTAATCTGAAAGTAGAGTTGTGCAACACGTCGAGGATCATCGAGGGCCTGAATCCAACCTCTAAATATATGACCTTTAAATGGCTCGGGTATTAAACGAGCTCTTTATAAATTGCATATATAAAATGGGCTGAAACGTGCTAAAACGAGTTCTATACAAGCCTTTATTATTACTATTTTCTTGAAATGTGATATATTACTATAGATTTATAATATATAGACAATAGTCTAGTTATAATTGAAAAAACACGTAATAAAATTATAAGTCATATTACTCAATCCAAGATTCTTATTTCATTAAAAAAATTTCAAGAACAAAATTATAAATAGGTTGGGGCTGAGCTGGAGTGAGCAGAGCTTGCCCATTCAAGCCCATGTTAATTTTTATTTAAGCCCCACCAAATCCAACTCGTTTTTATTTGATTGCATCACTACTCTTATTCAGCCCGTTGCACAAGTCTACCTGGGAGAGACCCAATTCTCATTTAGTTACATTTTATATTAAATTTAATACGATATTTTTCCAACTTTGTTATTGCATGGGCTTTTATTGCAGTTTTGAAGACACGAATACAAAAAAATTGCTAATAAATGCCCGTGAAAATGGTTTGGATGAAGACATGTTCAACTTTGATTGTGAGTGCATCAATTGGGAAGATTATTTCATGAATGTCCATCTACCATCAGTTGTCAAATACTTGTTTTAGTTTTTTTCTTGCAAATATGTAGCATAATTTGATTTTTCATTGAAATTGAATTTTTATTTTTTATTTTTTTGTGTAAGGCGTAAACTGAGGGAAGAGGAGGGACGATGAAAATTAAACTTAAAATCCTCTTTAAAAAGAGGTATATGTTGTAATTGATATAAAATACAATTCTTTTCAATTTTTAACTCTAAATCGGCAATTCAAGATCAACCTTCCTAATGGAAAAACTTTAACTCGTTCACTATTGATGTGATTTTTTGTTTTTCAAAAAGATATATGTTCTAAAATGAATAAAAGTTTAGTCAAATTTATTATGACCAATTTTAAAAACTGACATTAAATAAAAATCGTTATTTATGATTTCTTGTTTTTAGTCCTTAATTTACAAAAAGTCTGAAGACTAAAATACAAACAAAATGGATTCTTACATAATCAATGCTTATATAATTTAAAGAGTTTTAAAGAGTGAATTGTTTTATTTAATAGTTTACAATTTAAAAATAATTTATATTCTTAGTCCGTGGTGGATCCTAACAAATATCTACTCTACACCGAAAAACCGAAATATTAAATTAGGTGGTAATATTTACGCGAGTACGTAAATGACTTGTTGCGCTGTCTTTGTATAGCGTGTGATGCAACTCCTTAAAAATGACGCACATGTAGCAAAAATCAAAATAAAAGTCTAGAAATAACTTTTGGCATCAATTGCGAAATAAAACCGACGTCATAAAGTATTTTGGCGTTAGTTTATAAAAAAGCGATGTAACAAAGCTCTATAGAAGGACATTCTAGAAAATGCTTCACATTTATGCATTCATTTTTAACCTCTAAGCTTTATTCATCCATTGATGATTGATCTATCTTTTAAAAATTACTCCCTCCGAACTAATTTAGATCTCCCATTTGCTTGGGTACGGTTATTATGGGGTCCATTAAAAAGAGTAAGTAGTTAAGGGTAAGTAGTGAAGGGTAGTTGGGTAAATAAGGTATATGGGGGTATATTTGTAATTACTTGTATGAACTAAGGATATTTAGGCAAAAAAAAATTGACAAAAATAGAAATGGGACAATTAAAAAAACTTTGTCAAATAAAAAAATGGGACAACTAAATTGATTTGAAGGGAGCATTATTTTCACTTTAAAAATCATAATTCATAATCTAACTTTATTTTTTAAGAAACAACTTCATTTAACTCCAAATATTTCATGAAAACCTAATTTCAGTTAAGTTTATAGTAGTAATGTTTACGATCATTACTAATAATCATAATTTCATAATCTAACTTTATTGAAGAAAAAATGAATTCGTTTAATTCCAAATTTTTCATGAACACCTAATTTCATCTACTTTATAGTTTTGATGTTCTCGATCATGATTATAATTTCTAAAAAAGTTTGTCTTCTCTTTTTAGTTCACATTTCCTTTTCATTTGTTTAGTTTTTAATGAATTTTTTAGGTTTAACATAATAATGGTTTTCTTGTTTAGGAAAACTTGTATAAACATTGTCTCTTATTATTGTTGACCTCCAACACGCAACATTTTTGAGGTATGATCAACACTTACGTTTATCTTCTCTTTTTGGGTTGTATCGAGTATAAAAATTTTGTCCAATTCTTTGTAACAAGTATAGTGACATTGTATTATTGTGTATATATTCATTTTTCGTGGGTTCAAACTCTATTTTCTTAGTTGTTTTTGAAATTCTAATTCATTTTCATGCTTCTACTTTATTGATGTAAAATACAATATGGACATAAAACCCGATTTTAAATCGACATGAAACATCTAACTTGAAATCAACTAGACGACCCATATTTCTGGAATGAAGATAGGTGTGGAGTGCTATGAATTCTGAAACCCTTATGTAACCTAATCTTATCTAGACAGTTGTAATATGGAGTATGTCATAAAAGTAATTAACTCATAGCAAGTAGTAAGAGAAGCTAATAGTGTGTGTACGCGTACGGTCCTTCATTTAATTTAAATTGACGGAAATTGGAATGCTCAGTTTGTCGTTAGATGTAGACCGCAAGTAAATTTCCTACCGTGTTTTCGGGAACTGCATATGTATATGTAAATACATTGGTGATCAACAGTTTTGACGGTTGGAGGTGTATTAAATTTTATAAATTGTGTATCAGCGTTTTATATACGGGCTAAGTGTTAATACAAAATTCAAAAAAATTTAGAAAATAGGTTATTTATTTTAAGGTTGTCTTAATAAGAGATATAAGGTATGCTGAGGGAAGAAGAGAGTTTGGTGAGAATCGAACTTTAGACTTTTTTCTAAAAATAGTACCTACATTTCAATTGAGAGAAGACTCAATTTTCAAAATCAAATGAATATTGTTGATTGTATATTCTGGTTGATTTATGGATTCTAAGTATTTAATACTATACTTCTATGGATTTATGTAAATGACTGTTAATTAGAGTTGTTGGCTAGTTTTTGAGCATCTAAGTCTGTTGGCTGATAAACTAACTGTTTAAGTCAAATTATATAGAGTTGTTCAGTAAATAATATGTGTTAGTTGTTGTTTATTAGAGAAAAAAATAGGCTAAAAGGAAAAACCAAAAGCCAATAAAAAATCTATACAAAGTTGCTTTTTAATTTTGGCTTAAAAGTCAATTTTAGCGGACTTAAAAGTTATTTACCAAATATTTTTATCGGCTATTTAACCAACCAAAAAGCCAAAACAGAAATTAAAAAAAAAAACAAAAAATTGATCATCAAATACCTCATATTTCAGTAAGGTCTGATGGGATTCAATTGAAATCGTTAAATAAAATCAAATTGGGCAAATTAGATACCCCTACAAAGTTTCATCATGGGCTTAATTACAAGTTGCAATCAGCTTGTGCCTCAAGAATTACTTCTATGTCATCTTCAAATTAGTTACTATGAGAAAAAAAATATATCATATTGAGTTTCAAAATCAAAAGGAGAAGTAAATAATACTTCCTTCATTTTTTTTAAGTTGCAGCAAAGGATAATTTGACACCGCTCACTAATGTCATTTAATTTTTATATTGTTATTAATCTATAAGCTAAAACATTATTATGTGGGATCTTGTTAGAATCGTCTTAATGTGAATTTTATTGATTTTGAGTTTTTCTAATTTTTCTATGGGTATAATGTTAAGCCGTGACAGTTCGTCACATAATCTCACCGTGGTCCACTCGTGTGGACACGGGACACCCGTGTGCTCGGGCCCACAAATTTACGGGTTAAGAGCGTTGACTTGCACATACACTTGGTGAGGTTCATTGTTTCCCAAAACCATATGGTAGTAGAAATATTAGCCCACCCAATATATATATGCAAGTCAAGAACCCACTATTTTATCAATGTGGGATCTTGTCTCACATGTGAAGTATTTCTAACACTCCCCTCACATGTGAGCTACATCATACCAGGAACCACCTTCGGCTCTGATACCATGTTAGATGGTGACAATTCGTCACATAATCTCACCGTGACCCACTCGTGTGGACACGGGACACCCGTGTGCTCGGGCGCAAAACCCACGGGTCAAGAGCGTTGACTTGCACATACACTTGTTGAGGTTTATTATTTCCTAAAACCATATGGTAGTGGGAAGATTAGCCCACCCACTATATATGCAAGTCAACAACCCACTATTTTATTGATGTGGGATCATGTCTTACATGTGAAGTATTTCCAACATATAATTAGAAATATTAACGATTGAATTAGTGTATTTAGGGTGTAAAAGTGTCGTTAGGTTCAAGTAAAAAACAGATAAATTACAATTTAGTAATAATTGACAGCTTTATAAGGTTTGCCAAATATAACAATATTATTGATTTTTCCCATCTTGGCATATGAAAGTTAACATAGAAAGATATAAGTTTGAATTTTTGCTATATGAAAGTTACAAGTAGCCAGTAGGAAAGATCTAAAGGTGTTAGAAAGATAATAGTTTTT